>NC_046663.1:61262658-61295651 GCF_010883055.1 Belonocnema kinseyi | reverse complement strand
ATCGATTCTTTTCTTTCGATTTTTTGGTGAATCGATTCTTCTTCGTTCGATTCAGATTCGATTCAAGAATCGATTCTTTCCGAAGAATCGAACATCCCTACTAACAAGTATAATTCTAAGTATAATTTAATCCTAATTTTCATGTTATTAGAATATATGTTTAATTCTTAATATTCCTAACAATTTGCACATATATTAGAGTCCTCCAAAAATTTCATATTGGAAATTTCACCGATATCCGATATATGATTCTTCAATTATCAGTGAATATTGTATTTATAACGTTTTTATATCTCATAAATATAATATAAAAGTTTTTGTGATATTAATAATTTCGTAAAGTTGCACTATTTTGAGGCTGGTTGCGAACCATAGATATGCCTGTCATACCTTAAATATTTAAGTATGAAAAAGAAAAAATACGTGTACATGTATTTTCCTGTGAGCACAATTTGGTGAAGGATTCCGTTGAAATGTCTAAAACGTGATCTTTATGGCTCCCTAATAATAATAATAATAATTGCAGCTGCTCCTGGCTTAGGTGTAATTTTGATTCATCCGTTAACGCTTCGGATAGCGTTCACAGTGGTAAATCCTCGGCCACCTCAATCAGAGAAAGCAGTAGGACGTCGACAACGTCAGTCGTAATCGCGGCACCAACTGACCCCAAAGAAGTCATTGACACGCGAAATGACAATAATAAAAGAACAACCAAAAGACCGCAAAAAATACCCACAATAAATATTATTGTAAACAAGGCTAATCACCCCTATACTGTCCTGCATAAAATTTTAGAAGATTCAGTTTAATTTAAACCAATATTGTATAATCTCGGATCAGATGTCTGTTCCGTTCGCGTGTCTTTTATTGAAGACTATCGAAAAATTATTACAAATCTAGAGTAGGAGGGCTTCCAATATTATTTATATAATTGACTCTCCATTACTGCAATCAACGAGGTCATGCCCGGGGAAACTGTCGAAATGAATCAAAAAAATTCTACTACTGGCGCGGAACCGACGATGTCCTCTCCAGAGATTGCCCATGCAGGACACAGGGAAACGAGAACCGGGCCGCGCCCAATTAGGCTCTCTCGGCTCCAGACATCACACCACATGACGATGCGAGAATCTTCATACCAGTAAAAATAGGGACATATGTCGTCAACGCCCCAGTGAACCCAGGATCATTCTGCTCATACGCCAACGCTGAAACAGCACAGCGTTGCATAAACCAGGTATGGCAACAAGAAGAGAACAACACCATAGCTGTCATAGCCGATGGTACAGAAACACACCTTGGTGCAGTCCTTTTCGGATGTTTAAAAGCCACGGGGAAAGGAATACGAGCCGAGGATATACGAATAACGAACCGGAGACCCAGTAGAACGAGCAAATAGAGTCCTTAAAACCATGATTGCCCAGAACATTAAGAAATCACCAAAAAACGTGGGTTCTCTATCTACCAGAGCTGCAATTCACTCTCAATACAGCACCGAGCTCATCGACAGGATTCACGCCCGCATACCTGAATTACGGTCGTGAATCAGACGGGCGAACGAAAATCGTCAAACACCACCATATTAGAAGTCCCCCAACAGAACGACGCCAACTAGCAACGGCATCCTATCTGTGCCACCACATCCAGTCGGACCAGGCAGAACAAAGGAGTCACTACCGTACACTGAAAAAAATTTGGGCAAGCAGCTGTCTTCTTAGTGGCAACGCAGCGTCACCACGACGGTTGGTGTGGCGGCCAGACCACTTTTAAGGAAGCTACAGTACCAAACGTGCGAGCAGATCCTATCCCGTGTGTTGGGAACGCAGCAGTCCCACAAAAGAGAATTAAATTGGCCTACTAGTATAAACTATAACTGTATAACTCTGCGCGAAACTCGGCGTGGGGATTCCGTGCTCCCGCCTAAAGGGAGCGTTACTGTACCAATACCGTTGGGAATACAGCTGTTCCAATGTGGGAACAGAGCGTGCCCAAATGAGAGAGGATGTGTACCAAGTTGCAAATGAGCAGCGCGCAACGCATTTGGTGTTCCAGCTCTACTACGTGGGCGAGCAGATCGCCCAAAAAATTTTCAGTGTACTAGCAACGTTAGCGAGATGTTCCACCATCAACTAATAGAGTTGGATGAACTGCTGGAACACGACGGTTTCGCCAGATGCCGAGAGGTAGGACCTCTCTACGAGACACACACCACCACACCGTCCAACGCAAGTGCAGGCAAACCAGCCCAGCGAAGCAACGCAGCCGATCTACGACGGGAAGTAGCATGCGTCGCACCCGCCAAAAAGCCGCGCATTACAAGCACCGCTAATGTGAACGTGCCAGCTTGCTGGAAGCAACAAACAGCACCTCCAGCACCAAAAAAACATGAGGAAAAGATCCCATCTTAATAAGATCCACAACTTTTATTGAAAATATTTTATGAAATTTTCTGTATAGGCTGAGCTTAACGCAAAAGACCTTGATTTTTAAGGGTCTTTTTCTCATCAAAATTGATTTATCACTCATTTTCGCGAAAGCTATCATGCGCAGATAAAAATTTTTGAAACAAAAAATGTCTCAATTGATGAGCTATACAATTTTTTTCAAAATATTTGGCGATATTGTGCGGATTTTCTTATATGAACGCAAAAAGCCATGATTTTTATGGTTTTTTAAAAAATGAAAATCGATTATCACTAACTTTCTTGAAAATTATCACTCTTGTAAAAAAATGAATGTCACAAAAAATATGTACTCTGATGAGATCTATAACTTTGGTTCAAAAGATTTTGCATATTGGCTTAGATAAGCGCAAAAAATCATGATTTTTATGGTTTTTTCATGGTTTTACCATGAAAATCACCTTGTCACCAATTTGAACTATCATATTCATAATCAGCGCCACAAAATATAGAAGTATACGAAGTCTGAAGAAAATCGGAGAATTCAGCTATTCGGAACTTTATCCTAAGTGTCTACGCACGACTATTTCATTATTAAAAGCCCTAAAAAATGTAATACTTAAATCTGAATTGAGTAAAATTGCTTCAATTGATTAAAATATCGAGTTTATTATGAATTCGATATTTTCTTCGATTTAAGCGAATTTTGTTCATTAAATTACTTTATTCTATTTTTGCACAGTTTTTATTAAAAAGTAGTCTTCATTATTAACTTATTGAAAATATACAGGGTGGACACGCCGTGGCTTACTAAAAAGCATGCAACTCGGTATACACGCCCATAAGAATGCATTGTCGTGTAAGACGAGTTTCATACTTTTTGGCAAACCCTAGCGTGTCCACCCTGTATAATAAGTTTTAGAAGCTTTCATATAATATAATACATAAAATAATTATTTTAAACCACAGAGGACTCAGAGGATAGGTGAGTTACACCAGCACCCCCCCCCCACACTTCTTAATTTTCTGGTTTTGTATATCCCACTGAATTGCGCCCCATATGCGCACAAATACGCCACCAACAAAAATGTTTGCGCCACATAAAGAAAGAATTTTGCGCCACATTGATAACAATCCGCATTGATGAAGGAAATTTCCTATGGGGTTTTAAATTCGCTCATATGCGCCATAAAGACAAAATTCTGCGCCACATTGATAACCGAGTTATCAGAGATAAAAAGACGAGGGGGGGGGAGGCTGGCGTCATTTTTCTAAACTAATAACATTTTTTCAAATTCACTAAAAAATGTTGCGCTAGCTAATTAAAAAAGATATAATATTTTGTAGGGGGGGGGCAGTGTAACGCAGCTGTTAAATCTTCAACAGTGATGTGCAAAAGAAAGTTGAGAACATGAATGTATTCGTCTTCAACTTCGCTCTTATCCGTCATAATTTTTTTTTAATTTTGAAATTTTCCCAAGATATAGAGGTAACAAAATTTCACAAAGAGATGACCAACAAAATAAAAAGTTTGCGATCCGCTTTGATGAAGGGAGTTTCCTATGGGATTTCAAATGCGTTCATATGCTTCATCAAATTTTGTTTAAAATCTTGAAAATTGCCCCAGATATATAGGTAACACAATTTTACGAAGTGATGACCAACCAAATAAAAAGTTTGCAATCCGCTAAGATGGAGGGAGTTTGCTATGGGGATTCAAATGCGCTCATATGTGCCATAAAGAAAAAATTTTAAGCCACATCGATAACCGAATGATCAGCGATAAAAAGGGGGCGGGAGCTGGCGTCATTTTTCTAAACTAATAATATTTTTTCAAATTCATCATACCTATCTTTCGTAACTCCAAATGCGCTCAAATGCGCCTCCACAAAAAATTTTGCGCTAGCTAATTAACAAAGATATCATATTTTGGAGGGGGCGGTGTCACGCAGGTGTTAAATCGTCAATAGTGATGTACAATATAAAATTGCGGACAGACACTCATTCTTCTTAAAATGCGCTCTTATGCGCCATAAATTTTGTTTGAAAATTTTGAAAATTGCCCAAGATTGGGAAGTAACCAAATTTTACGAAGTGATGACCAACAAAATAAAGAGTTTTCAAATCCGCATTGATAAAGTGACTTTCCTATGAGATTTCGAATGCGCTTATATGCGCCATTTTCAAAATTAACAGAAAACTATAATCAACCCCCTCATTACGAATTGTTACCGATCTCGCCCGTAGATATCTCCAAATAACCTTAATTGCACCATACAATTTTATGAGGGGCTTTTCGTATAGGATTTAAAATATTTTTATTATTTATTTGGAGATATCATTAGATAGTGGATCGTAACAAGTGGGAATAAGGGGGTTGATTTTGGTTTTTTGTTAATTTCGAAATTAGTCCATATGAACGCATTCGAAATTCTATACGAAAAGCTCTTCATACTGCAAACTTTTTATTTTGTTGCTCATCACTTCGTAAAATTTGGTCAACCCCATATCTTAGGCAATTTTCAAAATTTTCAAAAAAAGATTGCTGGCGCATATGAGCGCATTTGACAATGAATGAATCCACGTCCTCAACTTTATATTGCACACTACTGTTGAGAATTTAACACCTACGTTAAACTGCTAACCCCCCCCCCCCTCTCTCTAAAATATGATATCTTTGTTAATTAGCCAGCGCAAAAATTTTTAGTGGTGGCGCATTTGAGCGCATTTGAAGTTATGAAAGATAGGTATGATGAACTTGAAAAAATGTAATTAGTTTAGAAAAATTACGTCAGCCCTGATATAACACCTACAGTTTTATGGCGTCAAATTTTTTATCGGTGGCGAATTTGAGCGCATTTGGGGCACAATTCAGTACGCTATAGAAAACCCGAAAATTAAGAGTGGGAGAGGGCTGGTGTTACTGACCTTCAGAAGATATACTTTTTTGAATGTAATTAGGCTTTTTTCCTTCAAATAATAAAAGACAACTTTTCCACATCCTACCGTTTTGGAAAATGATAGTAGGTGGAAAAGTGGTATTTGATTTTGAAATTCGATAGTTCTAATTATATTTTAAAAAATTATATCTTCAAGGTCCCCTCGGATTTAAAAAGATTTTTTCTGTATTATATGATATGAAAACTTATTAAAGTTATATTGTATACGATAAAATAGGTGAGTATGTGAGACTCTTTATTATTACGAACCTTATGCAATAGAATATATAAATTTATATTGACTATATTCGCTTCAATTGATTGAAATCTCGAGCTTATTATTAATTCAACATTTCTATGTAACTCGATACTTTCATCAATTTAAGCAAATTACGTCCATTTGAAACATTTTATTACATTTTTGTATAATTTTTAATAATTATCTACAGGGGCAGGTATATTTAAAGATAACATTTTTAATTTTGTATTTTTTTGTTATATTTATACTTCAAGATATAAACTCGTGTATTAAAATCAATATATTTTTTATGTTCAATTATTCCTGTTTTTATTTAATAATAATACTTAGGATCATATATCTTTAAATCCTGCATAAATTTTAAAGCTCTCATATCACCGTCATACGTGCGAGCGATATGCGTCGCAATTAAGAACGCATATGTCTACTCGGGTGATGGCACGGTGTGAGGAACAATCCGCACGCATGCGTACTGATGGGCGCTGCTCGGCCTGACCGCGGTAATACCTAAGAGTACCAGTAATTACTGGTAATCGCGGTAAAAAGCACTAATTCTTTAATTCTTCACAGGGAATAGATTTTTGGAGACAAACATTTTAATTTTCTAATAAATTAGACCTTCTGTTTACGTATTCTGTAGTTTTCTGCACGTAAAACATGTATAATATGTAATTATAATAGTAAATCCATTTAGTTTGGTGAGCAGCAAAAGACAAAACTCTCGAAACTGTGAGATTTTGGACGGGTGATTCAAATTACTATCAGGGAAATCTATGTAAACTACTGAATGAATAAGACTAAAACTAATGTCTGCAATGTAGAAAATACAGAAGGAAAATTTTTTAAAGATTCAAATGTTTGATTTTTTACATTCTCGACTTAAGGGCATGTGATGCTTAAAGTTTCCCCGGCTTTTTTCAACAAAAATGAAAATCTTTTAAAACTGAATTCGGAGATGCTATAAAATATCATAACGGACGTTCCCGGACTCTTTTTTGAGGGATAATAACAGAAAGAATTTATTGTGCTAAATAAAATGTTATGCATATGCATTATTTTGAAATTACGTCGTTTTTCATCTCTGCCTTTCCGACAATCTGGAAATTTATGAAATAAAATTGTTTGGTTGCCTGCAAACAAGGTTAGTTCCGGGAGATTAGTTACTGTATTTATTTGTAAGTCTAAAGTATACGGCCAAAAATATTGTGTAGTTTGGAAGCAACGCTCGGGTGAATTGTAACACACACAAACTCGAAATATACACGCACGTTGTTAGCAATATCAAAAATTTGTTGATAAAAAAAACACAAAAAAAAGTGTGTGGGGACGTCCGTTAGCATGTTCTATATCATTTCCCAGATTTAGAAGGCAAAATATTTCTTATCCTAAGATAAAAGCCGGGGGAATCTAACACTGAAAAAATCGATACTATTTCCTAAGCGCTATGCAAATTAATCACATTTTGCTAAATTAAAACTTTTTTTAATTAACCTACAAAAAAAGTTTGTGGGGACGTCCGTTAGCATGTTCGCTATCATTTCTCAAATTTTTAAGACAAAATACTTATTATTCTAGAAAAAAAAACAGGGGGGACCTAAAACTGGTAAAATCGACAATTTTCTAAGTATCACATGCCCTTAATAAGAAGGTAATCTTTTTTATACCGCATAACTTTTGCAAAACTAGTTAAATTGGACTGTGTTTTGGCACGCATTGCTGAGACGCTTTTTTAATTAATTTTACAATTATATGTGTAGAAATTCGCTGTACTGGAGCACTAAAATTTAACCTCGCCACTTCTTTTGGTAAAAAAATATCAGAGTTATAACATTTTCAAAAGAAAAACCAATAAAAATGAAAATTTGGCGCCAAAAAACGCAAAATATAATAAATAGTAAAGAAAAGGAAAACTCTGCTTTTTGAAAGAACTACAAGATTTTCATGACAACTTTTCAAATTTTCTTCAAAAATTGAAGATTAAAATTTTGATTGCACAATAAATAATTAAAAATTTCATTTTTCGGTACACTATGCAAGATGCGAAAAAAAGATGAATTGACAAAAATTGTGTACCCAAAAAAGATCTAAAAATTTCCTGGAATGAATTTTTTATAGGACGCGCAGGTTTTTTCTTATTCGTAAAAACATTTAAAATTTAATACAAAAATATAAATTTTGGACAAACAAGCCAAGCTGTAAGAGAAAATTTTAAAAGTTATTCACCTGAAAAAGAGCTGCAAATTTTGGCACCCACATTTTTTTGATAAAACACTTAGTTTTTGTTTTAATTTTAAAAAGTAACAATATCAAAAAAATTAAATTGTTTGCAAAACGACACAAGGTACGACAAAAAATTGATCTGTAAAAGTTGTTCGCCGAAAAAGGATCTAAAAATTTATTATTAATAATTTTAAGACAGGCTGAGTAGATTTTCTTTGGAACGTAATAATAAGAGTAAAAATAAAAAATTTAATTTTTGGAAAAACGGCTCAAGAGACAAACAAAAAATAAAAAAACAAAAGTTGTTCAATCAAAAAAGATCTATACAGTTGTAATAAACTCTTGTTGTAAAAATATAATAAAAAAATTACCTTTTTGGGCACAAGCTGCAACAAACAATTAAATAACAAACCTGTTTTTTACATGTTGCACACTATTTCACTATTTTGCTTCCAACCGCATATGAATAATATTTACACTATAACTTTTATACTTCAAATTTTATACAAAATTCATACGAAAAAGGTTCAAATGAAGCACATTGACGATAATTATTTTGCTAAATACATTATTTCACTTAGATTTTTTAACAAGTATAATATCATTATTTAAATATTTACCTGTTCATTAAACCCATACAGGGAGCAAAAACTTTTATTTATTTTATTTATTTTTTACCGTATGTAATATAAGTTTGTATAATTCAGATGGAATTTTTATCAATAAAGATAGCAAATATTATACATGTTTTACGTGTTTTACGTGTAGAAAATTACAAAAGAATTTAAGAGAAGGTCTAATTTATTATGTGAATTAAATATTAGACTTTAAACCCTTTTTCCTGTTGACGCCGTCATTGTTATCTGGGACTTGGGGAATGACAGAAAAAGGGCCAAAAACGGTTATTTTTCGTTTCTTTTTATCACGTTTCAGCGCGAAATGTTCTAAGCTCTTTTTTAATCCGCCTTTGCTAGGAACTCTTCAACTTGGAACATTATCAGCCTAAAATAAGTGTATTTAATTGCAAGTGTAAACCTAACCAAAATTCATCGCAAAATAATTACACCTTTTCTGAATATTTTATCGAAAGAAAATAATTAAATCTACTAATGATGAATCTTTTCATTTAAAAAAATTGGTTTAAATAAAAAATCTACCCAAGAGGTGATAACAATATAATAATCAAGAAAAAATATGGGACTCACGGGAACCTCCTAAACACACCGCAGGCGCCATTTTTAACGAAACCAGTGCCGTGCCGTGAGTCGTGAAAGATATTTTACGTCGCCCCTGCTTTAAGAGCGCGCGATTTACAAATCGGGTCTGAGTTCTGGAAAATTTTAATTTAGATATAAAAAATAGCTTTTCTATATAAATTATTGATCATAGTTTATGGTTAATTCATGAAAAAAAGTCAAAATGTCAGTCATTCGGTTCTAAATTTAACAAATAAAACATTACTTTTTACTCAAAGAACGTTTCAAAGTACACGTTTTTTTTAATTTTTCTATTTTTTATAGCTAAAACTTTGTTCCTATTTTTGAGGAATTCAAATGTTTTTAAACAAAATTGTATAGCTTGAAGTTTCTTCTCTTTGGTTCAAAATTTAAATATTTTGTTGAAAAATTTTCTTTTATTTGTTTTTGTTATTTCTTATTAAAAAATGATCTTTTTATTTTTAAAATTAAATAATTTTTTTTTAAATTCTTCTTTTTTGTTTGAATTCAACTTCTTTTAATTAAAAATATTTTTGTTTGAAGTATCAACTATTATGATTTACTTTTTTGTTGAGAATTCAACACTTTAGTTTAAAATAAACTATTTTTGTGAAAATCAGTTATTTTTCTTTTAAAATTGATTAAGTGAAAATTCAACGGTCAATTTTTTTTTAATTGAAGTGTTTCAGTTTAAAAATGAACCATTTAAATGAAAATTTATGTATTTTATTGAAAATTCATGCCTTTTATTTGAAAATTAATATTTTTGCTTAAAAATCAATCTATTTGGTTGAAGTCATTTTTCGATTGAAAATTGAAATGGTTTATAAATTTTGTTTTTTCTTGAAAATTGATTTTTTTAGTTAAAAATTCAACTATGTGTTTGAAAATTATTTTTCTTATTCGTAATTTTTTTTTATTTTGTTCAAAAATTTATTTCCTGGGTTAAAAATGCAACTGATTTATTAGAATATCAACTATTAAACTGTTTGTTAAAGATGTATATTTTTTCGTATAAAGTTATACTGCTTTGTTAAACAGTAATTCTTTGGTCAAATATTCATTACTTTAGTTAAAAATTCATCTCTATAGCTGAAAATTCAACTATTCTATTTAAAATTTCGCTTTTTTCTTTTAAAATTAATTTTTTCGAAGGAAAAATTTAACTCATTCATTATTGGTTAAAAAATTTTCACCCTTAGTTGAAAAATCGCTTTTTTTGCAGATTAAACTATATATTTAAAATTCTATGTTTTTCTCTGAAAATTTCACTATTCCATTTTTGGTTGAAAATTCATTATTTTAGTTGAAAATTTAACAAATTTGTTGAAAATTCGTTTTGTGTCAGCAGAAAATTTACCTTTTTTAGTTAGAACTTCAAATATTTAGTTGGGAATTTATGTATTTTACCGAAAGATTTGTCTTTCTAGTATAAACTTAATCTTCTTTTTTTGAAATCATGTTTTCATTTGGAAATTGAAGGATACTGTTTTATTTTTAGTTTAAAATTGAACTATTTCATTTTCGGTTAAAAATTTATCTTTATTAGTTGAAAGTTCTACTATTTAGTAAAAAAAAAGAGTAATTAAAATGTTAAGGTTTTATCTTATCAAACTTAATTACTTACTCTTTAAATTTATTTTACATATAAACTGTAAACTTTGTATTATATTTTGTGTACAGAAAGCTATTTTTCATTTTTTCTTTTAAACTTCACTTTGCTTAATTTGAGTTTGAATTTCGCGGGCACTTATATAAGTTGGCTAGCGCAACCTAGTGATCAGGAAACAAGATAAGTATATCGAGCCCCTGCTTTGTTACGACACTGGAATGCGCACTTGTAGTGAGCACCGGCCGCGTACATGTCAAATTTTGTAAACAAATATAAATTTATATAATAATATATTTATATAAAAGTACTTAACTAATTTAAACAGTGAAAAAAGTTTTCTTATATACAAACAAATTGTAGTTATACTATTCAATACAGAGGTCACATGTACAGATATTTTAAAAGAATTGTTAGTAAAATTAGAGCAGGAAGTTTTGGAGCAACGCCGCGCCCGCGTGGGGGTAAATTGTCTAAACGACATAAATGCAAACTTTCATTGATTCGTCTGTCATTCTCTTCACAATCGCATTCTAAGTAAATCCGTTAAATTTCTAACTTACACATCGCTTAATTATAATTAATGCAGTATCTAGAAAAATGTTGATAAATAAATAAAAACAAAGATCGTAGTTTTGCATTTTTAACAAAAGAGCAATAACGTCCCAAAAAGTGTTGAGTGTAGTGCTCACAGTGGTTTCTTAAATTATTGTGCACCAAAATATTTGAAAATGAGAATCGCTGTAGAAGGATGTGCCCACGGGGAATTAGAAATAATTTACAATACAATCACCGAAGCAGAAAAAGTCGATGGAAAGAAAGTAGATCTCCTAATTTGTTGCGGAGATTTCCAGGCGACGAGAAACTTGACGGATCTGAAATGTATGGCTGTGCCTGATAAATTTAAGGATATGTGCTCATTTTATAAGTAAGTACTTTTAATTTAATTTATTTTATTATACTTTTGTACTCTCGATAGCTTTTTCTGTCAGGAAAATCTGTAAACGCTATAGGTGTTTTGTGAAGCTAACCTCAAAGCGCTTATTCGATTCTAACCTCTAATTTATGTTTGCGTTCCGGCATAATAATGGCATTATTTATTTATTCCTGCATGCCCGAAGGAAAAACAATTCCTAAAGATGCGTATCTTCAACTGAAATAGTTACATTTTTGGTTAAACATAAATTTTAAACCAAAAAGATGAATTATGCGCTAAAATGATGAACCTTAAATCACAACAATTACTTTGACAGAAACCTTGAAAATTTGCAATGAAGAAATTAATTTTCAATGAAAAGATGAATTCTCTACAAAAAATGTATTAATTCTTATTTCAATCAACAATATTTTTTATTAACTAAAAAACATTTGAATTTAACCAAAAAATAAAAACAGAATACTTATATTTTCAATTTTAAAAATTTAGTTTTCACAACAACAAAAAATAATTTTTTGAAACTAAATAATTGAATTTTTCTTTAAAAAAATTAATTATCAGTCAAAAAACGAATTTTCAATGCAATGATTACGTTTTTCACCGAAGTAATTGTATTTTCAACAAAAAATACTAATTTTCAAGCAATAAATCTACTTTTCTACAAAAACAGATAATTTTTTAACAAAATACATGAGGTTTCAAACAAATGTTTGAATTTTAAACGAAAAAAGATTAATTGACAATAAAAAAAGACATTTTTCACCGAAAATATGTATTCGCAAGCACAAAGATTTCATTTTTGCCTAAAGAGACCGACTTTTAACAGAATACATGAACTTTTAACGAAATTTAAATTTTTAACTAAAAAAAGCTAAGTTTATAATCAGGAATGGTTAATTTTTCAGTTAAAAAAATTAATTTTCAACCAGAAGAACGGCTTCAACAAAATGTTTAAATTTTTTATCAGAATAGTTCAAGTTTCAATCAAAAATATAAATGTTTAAGATTGAAGATTACTCTCATATAAAACATTGAAAAATGAAATATTTTAATTTTCGGGTAAAGAAAATAATTTTCAAGAAAGAGAATTTTTTACCACAAAAGAAAGTTTTTGACAGAGTGCATGATTTTTAACCAAATAGTTGAATTTTCAACTTAAAACGATACATTTACAATCATAAATGAAATAGTTTTCGACAAAAAAGATGAATTTTTAACGTAAAAAGTTTAGTTTAAGATAAAAGATTAAATTGTTAATTTTTTTGTTAAAACCAAAACAGTTAAATTATCAATGAAAAATATAAATGTTTAAGTAAGAAGATGACTTAAACCAAAAAATACGACTTTTCAACTAAATTCATACATTTTTATTAAATAGTTGAATTTTTTAACGTGTAATAATTAATTTACAATCGTATATGTAATAGTTTCAGTTAGGAAACAAATTTCAATCAAAAGGCAAATTTTCAACAACAAAAAATGAACTTTGGAGCAACAAAAACCTTCTCTATCAAAAAAGACCATTTTTTAACAAAATAGTTGAAGTTTAACTAAAGGGATAAATTTGCAATGAGAAATGGAGTATTTAAATTATCAGTATAAAAACAAAATTTCAACAGTAATTTTATTTTCAATCGAAAATATAAATTTTTAAACAAGAATATTACTTTATACTAAAAAAATCGGGATTTTTAACAAAATACATCAATTTTCAAACTTAAAAGATTAGTTTACAAAAAATGGAATAGTTAAATTTGTTGTTAAGGAAAATAATTTTCAATTAAAAATCACATTTTTAAACAAAAGTATGTGTTTTAAGCCGGAAAATAAATTTTCTATCAAAAAAGACAAATTTTAATCAAAAAACATGAATTTTGAACAAAATAGTTAAAGTTTCAACTAAAACGGATAAATTTACAATCAGAAATAGAATAGTTCAATTTCAGTATAAAAAAAAAATGAATTTTCAGCAAAAAAATTACTTTTAATTTAAAGACAAATTTTCAACGAAAACGATCAATTTTCAAGCAAAAAATATAATTTTCTTTCAAGAAAAGACAAATTTCTAACAAAATAGTTGCATTTTTATTTGAAAAGTTAAAGTTTCCACTACAAAAGATAAATTAACGATCAGAAATGGAGTATTTGAATTATCAGTAAAAAAATTAATTTTTCAACATAGTTGTTTATATTTCAATCAAAAATATAAAATTGTAAACAAGAAGATTACTTTTATACAAAAAAAGACTAATTTTCCACAAAATAGATGAAGTTTCAACGTAAACTATTAATCTACAATAAAAAATGGATTAGTTAAAAGTAAAACAGTACAATTTTTAATAATAAAAAAAAATTCAAACAGAAAGATCACTTTTATTGCGAAAAAAACGAATTTTCAACCAAATACATCAATTTTTAATCAAATAGTTGAATTTATAACGAAAAATAATTAAATTTCAATCAGAAATGTAATAGTTTCCGTTAGGGAAAATAATGTTCGATGAGAAGATACATTTTCAAAACAAAAAGATGTATTTTTTAGCAAAAATACAATTTTCTACCAAAAAAGACCAATTTTTGACATAATAATTGAATTTTCATCTAAAAAATATAAATTTACAGTCAGAAATGGAGTACTTAAGTTATCAGTAAGAAAAAACCACCATAGTATTGTAATTTTTAATAAAAAGAAGAACCAATAAAAAATGGAATAGTTAAATTGTTTGTTAATGAAATTAATTTTCAATCAAGCAACACATTCTTAACAAAATACATGAATATTCAACCAAATAGGTCAATGTTTAACGAAAAAAGTGTAGTTTACAATAAAAAATGTAATAGTTAGATTTTTAGTCGAAGAAAATAATTTTCAATACAAAAAACGACCAATTTTTCCCCCTCATGCATGTCTCATTTTATAGCTGGAACGCTTTAAACCAATTTGTGATTGATTAAATTTTGATTTAAAAAATTTCAAGCAATAAGATTACTTGTATGCCAAAAAAAATTAATTTTCAAAAAAATATATATTAACTTTCAACGTAAAAAGATTAGTTCATAATGAAAAATGGAATAGTGAAATTTTTTGAAAATTAATTTTCTATCAAAAGAGACAAATTTTTTACCAAATAGTTGAATTTTAAACTAAAAATATAAATTTACAATCATAAATGGAATGATTAAATTTTCACTAAAAATAATAATAATTTTCAGTCAAAAAAGCGACTATCAAAAATATGGTTAATTTTTTACCAAAATAGTTTAATTTTTATTTTAAAATACAAAATTTTGAGCAAGAAGATTACTTTTATTCCGAAAAAATATGAATTTTCAACAAAATACGTCAATTTTCAACGTAAAAATATTAGTTCACAATAAGAAATGGATTAGTTAAATTTTTTGTTAAAAAAAAATAATAATTTTCAATCAAAAACACAATTTTAACTAAAAAGATCTACTTTCAACCAGGAAAATTAATTTTCTATCAAAGCAGACACATTTTTTACCGAATAGCTGTCTTTTTAAGTAAAAAATATAAATTTAGAACCAGAAATGTAATAATTAAATTTTCAGTAAAAAAAATTGCAGTCAAAAAAGCGACTTTCAACAATATGGTTAATTTTTACCAAAATAGTTTAATTTTTATTTTAAAATATAAGATTTTAAGCAAGATTATTACTTTTATACCAAAAAAATATGAATTTTCAACGTAAAAAGATTAGTTCTCAATACAAAATGGAACATTTACATGTTTTGCTAAAAGAAATAATTTTCAATCAAATAATTCATTTATAACCAAATAGTTGAATTTTCAACTAAAAATATAAATTTACAATCAGAAATAGAAGTATCAAATTTTAAGTAACAAAGAAATACATCAGTCAAAAAAGCGATTTTTTAACAAAACTGGTTTAATTTTTATTTAAAAGTATAAAATTTGAAGCAAGAAGATTGCTGTTATACCAAAAAAATACAAATTTTCAACAAAGTACATAAATATTTAACCAAATAATTAAATTTACAACTAAAAATTATGCAATCAGAAATGGAATTATTAAATTCTCAGTAAAAAAATAATATAATTATTCAGTACAAAAAGCGACTTTTCAACAAAATGGTACATTTTTTACCAAAAGTGATTTAATTTTAATTCAAAAATATAACATTTTAAGCAAGAAGATTACTTTTATAAAATTAAACATGAATTAAATTAAAAATGAAACAGTTACATGTTTTACTAGGAAAAATCATTTTTAATCAAATAATACATTTCTAACAAAAAAGAAAATTTTGTGACCAAATAGTTGAATTCTCATCTAAAAATGTAAACTTATAATCAGAAATAGAATTATTCAATTTTGAGTCGACAAAAAATTTCTGTCAAAAAAGAGATTTTTCAACAAAATGGTTTAATTTTTATTTAAAAATACAAAAATTTTAAGCAAGAAGATTACTATCATATAAAAAAACTACGAATTTTCAACAAAATGCATAAATATTCAATCAAATAGTTGAATTTTCAAATAAAAAATATAAATTTGCAATCAGAAATGGAATAATTAAATTTTCAGTAAAAAAAAAATCAATAAAAAAGCGACTTTTCAACAATATGGTCAATTTTTCACCAAAATGGTTTAATTTTCATTTAAAAATATAAAATTTTAAGCAAGAAGATTACTTTTATTACGAAACAATACGAATTTTCAACAAAATACATCAATTTTCAACGTAAAAAGATTAATTCACAATAAAAATGGAATAGTTAAATTTTTTGTTATAGACAATAATTTTCAATCAAAACCAAAATTTTAACAAAAAAGACCAATTTTTTACCAAATAGTTTAATTTTCAACTAAACAATATAAATTTGCAATCAGAAATGGAATAATTAAATTATCAGTAAAAAATAATATTATTATTCAGTCAAAAAAGCGACTTTTCAACAAAAAGGTCAACTTTTCACCAAAATGGTTTAATTTTCATTTAAAAACATAAAATTTTAAGCAAAAAGATTACTTTTATAACGAAAAAATATGCATTTTCAACTAAATACATCAATTTTCAACCAAGCATTGAAATTTTCAACTAAAAAGGATTAGTTTGAAATAAAAAATGGAATAGTTAGACTTTTAGTCGAAGAAAACAATTTTAAAAAACCGACTAATTTTCCCCCTTTATGAATGTCTGATTTTGTAGCTGCAAAATGTTAAACAAATTTTGGATACATTAAATTTGTTATAGATATTACTCTGGGGAAAAGATTGCTCCAGTTCTGACGATTTTTATCGGTGGCAATCACGAAGCTTCTAATTACCTGCAGGAATTACCCTACGGTGGTTGGGTAGCTCCTAACATTTTTTACATGGGATATGCAAGTGTCGTTAAAGTGGGAAATGTAAGGATAGCAGGTCTTTCTGGGATTTATAAAGGCCACGACTGGTTGCAAGGACATTTTGAAAAACCACCCTACACTGATCAAACGCTCCGAAGTGTATATCATGTACGAAACCTAGAAGTATTTAGATTAAAACAGGTACGTGCCTTTTTTTTAAAATGTATGACAAAACATTTTTAATTATTTCCTAAAATTTGTAAAAAGTGAAAAAGATGTTAAAACAAACTGTCAATTTTGCCATATTACATCATTTTAAAAGAAATTTGAGTAAGTTTAAGAGATATTGAAAAGTTTTGAAACGATTAAAAAATAATTAAAACTTGCACAGAATTTTCCAGGTTCTGAGGAAGAATTGAAATAATTTTTTATTTCGAAAAATTAATTTTAAGATATTATATAAAAAGATTTTTAAAATTGTCAAAAAAGAATTTCAATGATTTTACTGGAATTATGTAAATTTTGCAGAATAAATAAAAAATTCAGACAAATTTTTAATAATTTATAGAGATTAGAAGGTTTAGAAGGTCTAATAAGATTAAGAAAAAAAAAAGGATTTTCCTTATATTCGTGTGAAAGTTTTAAATCGTTTTTTATTTTGGAAAATAAACTTTAAAAGATAATTAAAAAGGGTGTTTGAACATATCAAACGATTTCCTAAAATTTCGAAAATGAATTCACAAGATTTTAAAGCAAAGTGTTACATTTTCGTAAAATTACCACACGAAATTTTGAGAAAAATTCAAGTCAGTTAAAAATATTTTCAGGAATTTAAGCCGTTTTAAATAGATTATAAATATTTAAAAAGCAGGGAAACATTTTCGAAAATTTATTAAATATTTCTTGGTTCCTTCCCAACGTCTAAAAGTCGTTAACATATTTTAAAAGGAATACAACTTTTATAATATTATTTAAAAAATGTATAACTAATTATAAATTGACCGAATTACAAAATAAATAAATAGTTAAATTCCCATAAATAATTCTATTACTGAAATTTAAAATTGTCAGAAATAATTAATTAATGATTAATTCAATTGTTTTCCTGATTTATTTTGCATTCGTTTGTGTATTCGTTATTTATTTTTGGATTATTTTTTATAAGTTCTGAGTGTCCATGCGTGTATCCATGTGGAAGCGCCCCCGGCTTATTTTAAATTTACTAAATTCAATTACTTTTTTTATATTCAGTCATTATTTTCAATTCATTTGAACTTTTTAAAATTGAGTTTGAATTTTTATGAATTTCGTCTAAGTTCTTCTTATTTACCATAAATTTCCCTAAATTCGTTCCAATTTTACGGAAATCAGTAAAACAAAAAATTATACCCGGAAAAAACTGGAGATACCTGAAAAAAAAACCGTGAAATTAGCTGGGAATTTTTATTCAGGATTATAATTTCCTTTTCAGGCCTCTGGAAAAATCGTCATATTTTTATCCCACGATTGGCCTCGAGGCGTAATTTTCAAATATTTTTTGCCAATAATTTGCTTTCGCTCTAAATTCTTATTAATTGATCCTGAACTCTTCAAAATTCATTCAATTTTATTGAATACAACGGATTCTTGGAAAGTTTTTAATTCATCGTGCAGTCTTTTAAACTCACCTTCAATTCGTAGGCATTTCATCAAATTATTTTGAATGCCCTTTTAATTTATCTAAGTTTATTTCAAACTTACTCAATTCAATGAGTTTACAAAAATATTTCGTTGAATTCACTTGATTGGTTTTTTAGTTCAGCTTAATATACGATGAATTTTATGGAATGCTTCCCATTTCTCTTAAATTTACTCAAATTTTACTGAAACAATGGAATTTTTTCGTTATTTTAAATTATTTCCAATTTATTTGAATTCTTTTAAATTTGTTTGCAGTCATTAGTCACATTTTTTGGATATAAATTAATATGATTTTCAAGATTTTAAGAAATTTGAAATTATTTTTTGGAATTCAGGCTGATGCTTATTAATTCCATGGATTCTCTTTGAACTTTTAAAATTTTTTGTTTAATTGATCCGGAAGTATTTTAACCATTGAATAATTCTAAGCTTATTTCAAATTGACTGAATTCAACGCATTTTTTTCATATTTTGAAACTGTTTTCAATTCATTTGAGCTTTTTAAAATTGACCTTGAATTTTTATGAATTTCATCTAAATTCATCTCATTTACCTTAAATTCCCCTAAATTCGTTTCCAATTTCACGGAAATCAATGGAATTTTTTTATTGAAAAAATGTTGTCCGCCTAATTTGAATTTAACTTGAATTTCTTTGAACTTTATAATAAATAATTAAATAGATGATAATTTAAAGCATTTCAAATTAAAATTAATATAATACCTACATTAATGTTTTTTTTTTAAATTTATTCCCTATTTTCTTGAAAATTCTTCTGATTTAGGCTTCACACTCTGAACTACTTTTGTATAAAACTCGTCTATTAGGTTGAAAGTTCATATTAGGTCTTCAAATTAATTCGGTGCCTTTTTTTATGTCTTGTAACTCTTAGTCAAACTTGAGTTACATTGAAGGTTTGTCTTTTTTGGTATTAAATTAATCTTTTTTGTTTAAAAATTATTTTTTTTATTTAAAAATTCACCTTATTGGTTCAAAATTCTTGAATTTTGTTAAAAATTCTTTTTTTTTTTTTGGTAGAAAAATAAGCTTTTTTTTTAAATCATGTTTTTGATTGAGAATTCTTGAATTTTATTAAAAATTCTTTTTTCTCAATAGAAAATTAATTTTTTGATTTAAAATTTAATGTTTTTGGTTAACAATTTAACACCTAGGTTTTGAAGTTGACATACTTCATCATAAATTAAAGAAAAGTTCTTAAATATTCAACTTTTTGGTTAAGTATTATGGAACTTTATTGAAAATTCGTTTGTTTTGGTACTAAATTAATATTTCTGTTCAAAAAGTCATCTTTTTTTTGTTTGAAAATTCAACTGTTTGATTTGAGAATTTTTGAATTTTGAACAAATTCGTTTTTGTCGGTAGAAAATTAATCTTTTTATTTAAAAATTGATCTTTTTGTTCAAAAATTTAAAAACTAGTTTTTAAAGTTGAACTACTATCTTTAAAAAAAATTTTAATTCTTTCTTCAAAATTAAACTTTTTCTTTGATATTTCGTAATTTTTATTAAAAATTTCTTCTTTTTTCGGTAGAAAATTAATCTATTTGTTTAAAATTGAATTTCTGACAGTAAATTAATATTTTTGATAAAAAATTCTTCTGTTTTTAGTTGAAAATTCAACTTTTTGGTTGAGAATTCATGAATTTTGTTAAAAGTTAGTTTTTTTAACGTTTAATAACTAGGTTTTAAAGTGGAACTACCTTATCAAAAATTAAAAAAAAATCTTAAGTATTCAACTTTTTGGTTGAGAATTATTGAACTTCATTGAAAATTCAACTTTTTGCTTGAGAATCCATGAGTTTTCTTTAAAATTCGTTTTTTTCCGGTAGAAAATTAATTTTTTTGTTGGAAAATCAATGTTATTGGTTAAAAATGTAAAAAATAGGTTTTGAAGTGGAACTGTATACTCAAAAATTAAAAACTTTCTTAAAAATACAGCTTTTTGGTTGAGAATTATTAAAAATTCGTAGTTTTTGGTAGTAACTTATTTTTTCTTTTTCAAAAATCCATCTTTTTTCATTTGAAAATTTAACTTTTTGATTGAGAATTCTTGAATTTTTTACAATTGATTTGCAATCATTAGACACATTTTTTGGATATAAATAGTTGGGCTTTCAAGATTTAAAGAGATTTTTACTTAATTCAATGGATTTTATTTTGCTTTTTAAAGTTTTTATTTAATTGATATTCCCGCTTAACCGGGAATTTTTTGAGAACGGCAAAAACCGGGTAATGACAATTAATTTTTTTTTGACTGGGAATTTTACAAATTTGTAGAAGAAAAATCTTTCCACGTTCGATTTCAACAGTTTTTAAATAATTATTGGAATTGTTATGTTTTTTAATTAGTCTATTATTTAGCTTAAAATGCGTTATTCAAAATTTGTTTACTCTAAAAAGTTTTTAGTACAAATTTTTATTTCCAAGCTTACATTTTTAATTTAAAGAATTTTTAAATGCTTTCTTAAAGACTTGAACAAATAGAAAATAAAAGCCTTTGGATGTTGAAAATTTTGGATAAAAAACATTTTTATTTAATAAATAAAGAAATAAAATTTTTAATTTATCTGTGCTTTAAGTAATAAAAAGTGTACAAAAAAATTTTACAAAACGATTTTAAACTAGTTCAAAATTTAGGAATTTTCAGATTTTAACGTAAAACTTAAACGGTTTCAATTTCAAAGTCTTAGTCATTAAACGAATGTGAACGTGTGATTGAAAGTTTATAAACTATTTTCAACTTCAAAATAACTTCACAACAATATATATTGTTAATTAAAGGATTTCATTAAATTTAAAATATTGTTCGAGTCTAAAATATTCAATTTGAAATTTTTAATTTAAAAAAAAAGATGAATTTTTGAATATTTAGAAATATTTGAATTTTTATTTAAAACACGTCAATTGAAACCAAATATTTAAAAGTAAAGAATCTTTAACTGAATTGTTTGACATAGAAAACCTGAAGTCGTTAAAATTTCGAAGAGCCTTTAAACTTTGAACGTTACAATTTTAATTGTTGTATTTAAAAAATGCTTAATTTGTAAGTAAAATTTTAAAATTTTGATGTATAATTTACAAATGAACATTTTTAGAAAAAACGGAGTAATTTTAAGAGATATTTAGGAGTTTTAAAAAGATCAAAAATTATCATGCAAATTTTGGAAAGTTTTCTTAAAATCTTGTAGAATATTTTTAAAAAATTCGTTTAAATCTTTGAAAAACTTTTTAAATATTCTCTTAAAATAATTTTTCAAAATGAAGTTATTTTTAATTTTCCTCTGATTCTTAAGAAAATGTGTTTATTCTTTTGAAGCCTTTCACAATTCTTGAAAAAAATCTTTTTTTTTTTTAATCTACGAAAATATACATTTTGTTTTATATTAGGCTATATTTCAAGTTTTAGATTAAGTTTAAATATTTTCAAAACTTCTACATATCTCTTAAAATTACTCAAATTTCACCTAAAAATAATAATTGTTTAATTGTTATTTATAGAAACAAATTCTAAAGAAATTTTCTAGAATTTGCAGGATTTTCTGAAGATTGTAGAAAAATTCCATTCATTTTGAAAGATATTTAGAAGTTCTGAAAAAATTTCAAAAATAATTAAAAATTTAAAACAACCTTTAGATTTCTCAAGATTTTGAAATAAAATTTTGAAGCTTTCTAAGGATGTTTAAATTATTTAAAAGGAAAATAATTGAATTTCTAATTTAAGAAGTGTTCAGTTAAATTTTTTTCAATTTTCCAATATTTGATGTTTCTAGCTTAAACTTCCTTAAAATTATATAATCTTGACAATTTTGAAGTTCATTAATAGATTTTTTTAATTTAGAGCATTGAAAACGATTACGTGTATTTACATATTTTTATATTAAAAAATGTTAGTAACTTCAATTTTATACGCGTAAATTATTGAGCATTTGAATAAAACAATTTTTAATTAAAAACTTTGAAATTTCAATTTAAAAAGTTCAAAATTTAACAGTTCCACTTTGACCGCTTTCATTTGTAGCTCAATTTTTATTGCCTCAAGTGGAAATTTTTGTAGCTTTAGTGTTCCATTTTTTTAATCTCATGGACTGTGAAAAATGTTTGCGAACCGGGAAATGACCGGGTATTTATTTCGTTGATAAAAGCGGCCACCCTGGAAAAAAACCATGGAATTATCAGGGAATTTTTATCCAGGATTATAATTTCCTTTTCAGCTCTCGGGAAAAATCGACATATTTTTATCCCACGATTGGCCTCGAGGCGTAACGCAATACGGAAATGTGCAGGCACTTCTCAGAAAGAAGCCCTTTTTCCAGAACGATATCGAGGGAAATTGTCTCGGTAGTCCGGTAAATATGGATCTTTTACAAAAACATTACCCGAGTTTCTGGTTCGCTGCGCACTTACACTGTAAATTTGCCGCCTTAATTCCTGAAGAAGAGGGTTCGAGAAATACAAAATTCTTGGCCCTAGACAAATGCCTTCCAAGAAGAAAATTCCTGCAAATAATTCAAGTCGAGAATGACGCAAATATTCCCCTAAAACTCTCCTATGATTTGGAATGGCTGACAATTTTGTCATTGACCAATCACTTGCTCAGTGTGAAATGTGGAATGCACATGATGCCTGGATCGGGAGACACTGTTAGGTGGATGTACACGCCAACGGAAGAAGAGAAGGAACATGTGTTAGGAAAAATGAACAATATTTTACAAGTGCCGCAAAATTTCGTGAAAAATGTCGAACCTTACGACCCGAATTCTTCCCCCCGAAAGACAGAAGCCCCGAGTTTAAGAACGAATCCTCAAACGACGGAATTGTGTAATAAATTAGGAATTGACGACCCTGTAGCTTTATTGCAAGTCTTGAATGGAATCAAAGAAGTGAAGAGAGATTCTAGTTTCTCGAATACGGATTTGGATTCTTCGTTTGCTGCTGAACTAGGTATTTATTTTCATATTTTTAATTATGCGAGGTCTCGAACTCACCACATTTTATATTTTTATTCTCAGATTTTGCATTTTCAACGGAAAATATTTATTTTATTATTGAAAAGGCGAATTGTTAACAAAATATATATATTTTTTAACCAAATAGTTCCATTTTCAATCCAGAATATTAATTTTCTTTGTAAAAAAATTCAAATTTTCAACAAATTATTGTGGAGTATTATGTAAATAGTTTGAAAAATTAATGTGATTTTATTTCAAGTTTTATTTGATTTATTTTTAGTTTATATTTTCTTCATTTTTGAAAGTCTTTAGCTAAATACTTGTATTTTTAAATTAACAAAGATCAATTTTGAAACAAAACTGGATCAGGTAAATTTTTATTCAGGAGAATTAGTTTTGAACATAAAAAAAGGAATTTTCTACACAAGTTTAATTTTATACGAAATAGATTAATTTGTTACCAAAATGTTGAATTTTAAATTTGAAACGGTAATTTTCCTCTAAAACAATTGAATTTTTAACATTATAGTTAAATTTTCAGTTAGAAAAATGTTTTTCATCTTGAAAAAAGCGAATTTTCTACCAAAATTATGAATCTTAAAATCAAAAATATGCTTTTAATAAAGTAATTAAACGTTCAATCAAGCAGTTGCATTTTCAACAGAATACATACATTTTCAACCAAAAAGTAAAGTTTCTGAAAAACAGTTGAATTTTCAATCGAAAGATAGCATTTTTAACCAAAAAGGTCAAATTTCTATGAAAAAGAAATAACATTTTCAAACGAAAAATATGAATTTTCAAAAATTATTGTAAAGTATCAACTAAATAGTTTGAACAATAGATGTGATGTTATGCCAAGTTTTATTTGATTAATTTTTACTTTTTTTTTCTTTTAGAATTTTTGTAGCTAAATATTTATATTTATAATAAAAAAATATAAATTTTTAACCAAAAATAGAGAAGGTAACTTTTAATTAAGGAGAATTAGTTTTATTTTATAACAAATAGTTTTTATTTTTTACCAAACTGTAGCAGTTTTAAGCCAAAAAGGCGATTTTTCTCTAATAATTTAATTTTTAACAAAATAGTTAAATTTTCAGTTAGAAAAATAGTTTTCATCTTGAAATGCATTTTCTATAAAATACTTGAATTATTAACTAAAATAGATTCATTTGTAACCAGGCAGTTGCATTTTTAACCGGAAAAAATTTTCTACTAAAGAAAATAAATTTTGAACAAAATGTTTACATTTTCAACCAAAACGTAAAGTGTCAGAAAAACCGTTAAATTTTCAATCGAAAAATAGTATTCTTAACGAAACAAAACAAAAGTAAAATTTCTACAGTAAGGATAGAATTTTCAAACGAAAAATATGAATTGTCAACAAAATACCTGAATTAAAAAAAAATTTATCACAAAAGAACAAACAATGCAATCAAATGCTTGTATTTGGCAAACATTTTAACAACAAAAATTTATTTAAAATAAAAATTGAATTGATTTTAAACCCAGCAGTTTCAATTTTAAGCAAAAAAATTATTTTGTACAAAAGAAGACGAATTTTCAACCGAAAAGATAAATATTTAAAGCTGAAAATACGAATTTTTTTCAAAACAGTTGGATTTTTAAGAAAAACGGTCATTTTTAACCAGACAGTGGCATTTTTAACCATAAAAGAGGAAAATTCATCCAAAGGAGATGAATTTTCAAACTTGAAAATTTACCTATTTGGTAAAAAAAATATCTATTTTGTTAAAAATGCATTATTTTTATTTGAAATGTTAGAAATTTAAAGCATCTCAAATTTAAATTAATATAATATATACATTAATATATATATATATATATATATATATACATGTGTGTGTGTGTGTGTGTGTGTATTTTTTTTGTCTTTTTTTATAGTTAATTAATCTTTTTGTTTAAACATTAATTTTCTTTTTAGGTGAAAATTCAACTTATTGGTTCAAAATTTCTGAATTTGTTAAAAATTCGTTTTTTTCGGTAGAAAAATAATCCTTTTATTCAAAAATTCATGTTTTTTGGTTAAAAGTTTAACAACTAGGTTTTAAAGTTAAACTATCGTTAAAATTAAAAAAATGCTTTCTTAAAACTTGAAATTTCTGATGGAGAACTCTTGAATTTTATTCAAATTTTTTTGTTGTTGAAAATTTATCCATTTGTTCAAAATTAAACTTTTTGGTTGAGAATTTCTTAATTTAATTGAAAATTCGTCTTTTCTGACAGTTAATTAATATTTTTGTTCAAAAATTCTTCTTTTTTTAGTTGAAAATTCAAGTTTTTGGTTGAAAATTCATGAATTTGGTTAAAAATTAGTTTTTATGAAGTAGGAAATACATCTTTTTGGTTAAACATTAACCTTATTGGGTAACAATTTAACAACTAGGTTTTAAAGTTAAACTATCCTATCAAAAATTAAAAAAATTATTTCTTAAAAATTCACATTTTGATTAAGAATTCTTGAATTTTATTGAACATTTCTTTCGGCAGAAAAATAATCTATTTGTTTAAAATTGAACTTTTTGGTTGGGATTTCCTTTATTTTATTAAAAATTCGTCTTTTCTGGAAGTAAATTAATATTTTTGTTTAAAAATTCTTCTTTTTTTGTTGGAAAATTTAACTTTTTGATTGAGGATTCATAGATTTTCTTCAAAATTAGTTTTTTTTCCGTTAAAAAATCATTTATTTTGTTTAAAATTTAATGTTTTTGGTTAACAATTTAACACCTAGGTTTTGAAGTTGAAATATTTCATCATAAATTAAAGAAAAGTTCTTAAATATTCAACTTTTTGGTTGAGTATTATGGAACTTTATTGAAAATTCGTTTGTTTTGGTACTAAATTAATATTTCTGTTCAAACAGTCATCTTTTTTTTGTTTGAAAGTTGAACTTTTTGATTTGAGAATTTTGAAAACAAAATTCGGTACGAAATTAATCTATTTGTTTAAAATTGAGCTGTTTGGTTGATAATTCATTAATTTTATTAAAAATTCGTCTTTTCTGAAAGTAAATTAATATTTTCGTTTGAAAGTTCTTGTTTTTTTAGTTGAAAATTAAACTTTTTGGTTGAGAATTCATGAATTTTCTCAAAAATTCGTTTATTCCGGTTGAAAATTAATCTGTTTGTTTGAAAATTAATTTTATTGGTTCAAAATGCTGAACTGTATTCTAAAAAATTAAAAGAAAAAAAACTCTTAAAAATTCAGCTTTTTGGTTCAAAATTCATATTTTTTGATAATAAATTCATATTTTTGTTCAAAACTTCAACCTTTTTTATTTGAAACTTCAACGTTCCGATTGAGAATTCTTCAATTTGGAAGAAATTAGTTTTTTTCGGTAGAAAATTGATCTTTTTGGTTAAAAAATTAACACCTAGGTTTTAAAGTGGAACTACTTACTTAAAAATGCATTTTTTGGTTGGCGATACAAAATTTTATTTGAAAATTGATCTCTTAGGTTGGAAATTATACTGTGCTGTTGAAAATTCCTTTTTATTTTGGTTGAAACATTACTTTGGTAAATGAAAATTTACCCATTCTATTTTTGGTGAAAAATAATTTCTTTTTTAATTAATAATTCAAGTTTTTGTTAAAATTGAACTTTTTTTTTGAAAATTAATCTAATTCAGTTGAAAATTCAACTTTTAGGTGACAATTCTTCTATTTTGTTGGAAATTCATTTTTTTTTTTTTTTTTGTATAAAATTAACACTTTTTCCAAAATTCCTTTTTTTGTTGTTGAAAATTTGACTATTTTGTATAGAAAATTCGTCACTTAGTCGTTAAAGTTCAATAATTTAGTTTAAAAACAATCTACTATTTGGTAGAAAATTCGTTTTTTATAATAAAAATAATTTTTTTCCAATTGAAAGCTTAAATATTCCATTTTGGATTAGAAATGTACCGTTCTTAGTTTTAAAATTCAATAATACCCGGTTTAACTGTCTCATAAAATTCAATCAGGCACATTTCAACACTCCCTTTTTTATTTTAATTGTTGATTTATTTTTAATTTGTTTATTATTCATTAATTGGTAACGTAGTTTATAAGTGATCCCTCACAAGAGACCAAAGTAAAGACACTGAGATAATTGCTAGAACTGATATTTTCCAGAAAATATCAGGTCGTGAAATTATTTCAGTGTCTTTACTTTGATCTATTGTTTGAAAATTCAACAATTTGGTGGAAATTTTTTTCTTTTTTGACTGAAAAGTCTTTCGATGCTGAAAATTCGTCTTTTTGGTTTGAAAATTCATCTCTTTAAATAAAAAATTAATTTTTTTGGGTAAAAACTGAACTACTTGGTTCTAAATTGAACTAATTTGTAAAAAATAAATTTCTTTTGTTGAAGATTCATAATTTTCGTTAAAAATGCATATTTTCGCTGGAAAAATTATCAGTTTGATAGAAAATTCAACTATTTGTTTGAAAACTAACTTTTTTTTTTAATTTCCAAATTAACTTTTTTGTAGAAAATTATTTTTTTGTTGGGAAAGTTATCAGTTTGATAGAAAATTCAACTATTTGGGTGAAAACTAACTTTTTTAAAATTTCAAAATGAACTTTTTTGTTAAAAATTCAATTTTATTGTAGAACATTTGTTTTTTTTTGTATGAAAAAGGTGTATGTTATCCTCAATTTACAGACACTTCTGCCTCGGAATCTTTCGACCAGACATTCGAGTCTTCCTCCTGCACATTTGATGATGAGGATTCGAGTTTTCAGTCGTCCTTGGAAACCCAACCAGTTGGTAGTTTAAGGCACAGGATGACACCTCTAAAATTACCACCTGCAAAACTGGGTCTATCTTCGCCGGAAAGTTCTGATGAGTTATCGAGCAAAGTCAATGAAGAAGTTAGTGGTAAGTTCAGATATGAAATCTTGAATTTTTCACGAAAATCTGGAATTTGAATTTTTTTGCTCTTAAAACAGTTTTTTTTTTTTTGTTTTAATGCGAAGAGTAATTTATATCTTTTAGTCTATTATGAAAGAAACATCTGGTTTAAAACAAAATCTTGCTACTGAAAAGTTTTTTATTTACCAAGATATAATTTATCTTTTGTTGATTACAGAATATAAATAAAGAAATTTCAAGGCACTTTTTGTAGACTACCTATTATTTAAATAGATTGTAAAGAGCAGTTCTATAGTTTTGTGAATAATTTTATAAATTTTTTATTTACTCTCCGCTAATATAGAATAATATTGAAGTATATTTTTTTGTAATATTCAACTTACAAATTATAAAAATTGTTTGTTGAAAATTTCGATGTTAATTAATTTTCAGAATTAAAATATGTTATGGAAATGCAACGGATTTTTCGAGAGGTTGACCACTCGCTTTTAGAATACACCAGATTTTAAAATGTTAGAAAATATTTCTAAAGATTTAAAAAATTTTCAAATGTTTACAAATATTTTCAATCAGGTTTTGCAACAATGATTTGAAAAAGGATACACTAAGTTTTAAAGATTTCAAAAAATTCTAAATATTTGAAACGATTTCAAAACATTCTAAAAGATTTCAAAAGATTTCACATAGATTTCAAATAGTTTTATGATTTCAAAGAATACGAAACATTTTACAAATAAAAATTTAAAAAACATTTCATAATGATTTCAAGGATTTTGAAATCTGAAAAGATCTGAATAAGGTGTACAGTACGCCATATTTCTGATATTTTAAGGATTTTAAACAATTTTAAACATTTTTAGGTGATGTCGGAAGATTTCACAACAATTTTAAAAATAATTATTTCGAGTGATTTCAAACGAATTCAATAAATTACAGAAATATTTCACAAATATTTCAAAGACTTTATAAGAATTTAAAAAGAATTTCAAAGGTTTAAAAAAGGGTATAAAATAACACATTTCAAAACATTTCAAGGATTTTGAACGATTTTAAACTTTTGAAGAAACGTTTCAAATATTTAACAACGATTTTAAATAGTCGAGAAATTTCAAATGATTCTAAAGAATTTCCGAAATACTTCAAAAAAAGTATTTCAAAAAAATTCAAATATTTTAGACGATTTCAAGTTTTTTAGAAGATTTCGTAAGATATCACAGAGGTTTTTAATATTCCAGTGTACAAGAATTTCAAAGATTTCAAAAAGGTACTTCACAAATATTTCCAAAAATTTATAAGGATTTCAAAAGATTTATAGAATTTTAAAGATTTCAAAAGGTTTCAAAAAATGTGAGAAGATTTACAAAGTTTTTAATCATTTCAAACCAACAAAAATATTTCACGAAAAAAAAATTACAGAAAGATTTCAAAGATTTAAAACAATTTTACAAAGATTTTGAATATTTATAAATGGGTACAGAACACTGAATTTCAAAGTATTTCATAGCTTATAAGCGATATCAAAATTTTTTGGAATATTTGAAAAGATTTAACAAATATTCTAAACGAATACAAAAAATTTCAGAAAGATTTGACAAACATTTCAAAGAATTTATAAGGATTTCAAAATATTTCAAGAATTTTAAAGATTTCAAAAAGGGCAAAGAACACGAGATTTAAAATATTTTAAAACATTTCAAAGATTTCGAGCAATTTCAAATGGTTTAAACAAATTTGAGAAGATATCAAAAGACTTCATGAAGATTTCAAAAAATTACAAAAAGATTTCAAGGATTTTTAAGATTTTATAAAAGCTTTACAAAATTCCAAAAGATTTTTGACAGATTTAACAGAAATCTCAAGCTTTCACGGAGGTTTATAATACTTTAAAAAATTCCAATGAATTTACAAATATTGCAAAGCATATCACAAACATTTTAAAAGTTTTATGGAAACTTTATAAACTATTTTCTTTTACTTAATATTTAGAAATATCTGACTATTCATTTAAAATCAGTAATTATAAATTAAATATTAAAAATTAAACAAAAAAACTAAACTCTGAACATTACAATTGTAATTGTTCTATTTAACCAAATTTAGTTTTCAAGTCAAATTGTTGAAATTCAATATATAAATAACAATTGAACACCTTCTATTCTTGGAAAAAACTCGAATATGTTAAAGAGATATTTAGAAGATTTGAAAACATTCAAAATTCATTTAAAATCTGAAATAATTTCAAACATTTTAAAATCAAATATACATTTTGGCAGATTTGTAACACAAAATTTAGAAGCTTTTTAAGAATTTAGAGAGACTCTAGAAGAATAATAAGCATTTCCTAGGAAAATTTAAAGTGGTTTATTATTTTAATAAACTAATTTTAAGAGAATATCTAAAAAGATTTATAACGATTTTCAAAATTTTCAAAAATGAATGTGGAAGGTTTAAGAAAATCTCTTTTATTTGGCAGAATTAAAAAAAAATTAATTTGAAAAAATTTAAAAAAGCGTGTAGATGTTTTAAGATTTTAAAATAAAATTTTGAAGAATTTTAATAGTTTTTAAGCCATTTAAAATTAAAATAATTTAACTTTTAATTTTAATAGGGAACTTCCAATTTCTTAAAAATATATATCGGAATCGAAATTTATCCAGAATAAAAATAATTCTCGAAAAATTTTCGAAAAGGAACAAAATTTTCGAAAGGAAAATTTAAATTTTGAATTGAAACAAGGATTTTTATTTAAAAATCTAATTTTTACAATTGGTTAAAATGGAGAATTTTCGAAAGAATTAAAATTCTGAATTTGACGCGCTTTTTTCGTAAATAATTAAAATTGTGGATTTACACAGGGAATTTTCAATCTATAACTATTCCTGAGCTAAAATTAGAATTAAAAATTGCTTAAAATGGTACAATTTTGAAGATTTTTAGATTCATTGATGGATTCTTCAATTTAGTGCATTAAAAATGTTTAAATATTGAATTTGGCATTATAACTGGATTTCATTTTAAATTGTTCAGTTGAAAAGAATTAGCAGCTTCGATTTTTACGTGTTTATTCCTTCGAATTGAACAATTTTTAGATTTAGTGTTTCATTTTTTAAGTATCATTGACCGTGAAAAGTATTTGGGAACCGAGGAAAAATTGGGAAATAATCGGTAATTATTTTCTTTCAATTTTCTTTAAATTTTCTTAAAACGGCCATCTTGATTTCAAAATACTTCGAGAGTTTCAAAGATTTTAAGCGATTTCTAAAGGTTTTTAACACATTTGAGGAGATATCAAAAGATTTTCAACCAACATAAAATATTTTGCAAACAAAGATTAAATAAAGATCTTAAAATATTTCGAAAAATTACAAAAACATTTAAAAGATTTCAAGGATTATAAAGTTTTTACGAAAACTTTTAAAAATTACAAAAGATTTCGCAGAAATTTTAATGATTTTACAGATTTTTTCTAATCTTTCCGAAGATTTCGCAAACACTACTTCTGTTCGCAAAAAATTAAGAGTATGTTTATTTATGGTTCCATCATCTTTAGAAATTGTTGGCCAATAAAAAATGAAATAGCTTTTTTTACTAGTATACCAAATGTTTATTTCATTATTTGATTTGAAAAAAAGATACCTGGAAAAACTTGATTTCTTGACCTGCAAACCATGAATTTGCATTTGCTAAACAACGCAGACTTTTGAACCAGTTTCGTTGTTTTTTTTTTTCAGAAAAAATCCCAGTTGTACCCATCGAACCGGACATGAAGAAATTTAAAAGGCGGAACCAATCAATTTATACTTCTCAGGAGGACTCTGTCGAGTAACTAAAAAAGAAGTTTGTAAATAGGCCAATGAATTTTTACTATATTCAGGCTAATCGTGATAAGTGCAAGTTTACGATCATTGTTTTTATACGAAATAACAGTTACAATTGTATTCATATTTACAATACATATACTAAAATTTTTTTCTTTAAATCTGTGTTTTTCAAAAAACCGCACCTTTTTCCTAACATCTTTTCTTTTATGCGGTTTAGTTTTATTTCCTGTTACTATTTTTTAAAACTTTTGTATTTTAGAAATATATTCTTTTTACTTTTTAAAATAAAAACTACTTTAATCACTTCTTGCAATAAATTATCAGAGAGAAATCAAATATTTCTGAATTTTATTTAGTTTTTTTTTAGTTCTATTGAATCTACCCTGAATTCTTTAGAATTTTTTAAAATCCACTGAATACAATGGATCTTTTTTACATTTTCTTTTTTTTAATTGGCTCTAAAGACTTTTTAATTCACCTTGCATACTTGCGAATTTTATCAGCTTTATATTCACTGATTCTATTCACTCTCATTTGCCTGCATATAATGGATTTTTTTATTTTCAAAATTGTGTATTATTTGTAATTTGTCTTGATTTCGAATGAATTTCATCAAATTCTCTTAAACTTCCTTGAATTCTTCTAAAACGCTCTAATTTTTCTGAAATCAATTAAATAATTTGGATTTTTTAAATTTGTTTCAATTCATTTGAATTCATATTAAATTATC
>NC_046663.1:61235138-61262558 GCF_010883055.1 Belonocnema kinseyi | reverse complement strand
GAATTTCATCGAATTCTCTTAAATTTCCTTGAATTCTTCTAAAACGCTCTAATTTTTCTGAAATCAATTAAATAATTTGGATTTTTTAAATTTGTTTCAATTTATTTGAATTCATATTTAATTATCCTGTTTTTCAGAATTCTCTTCAATTTTTTGAATTTACGCTAATTTTTTTAATTCACTTGAATTCTATTCAATTGAATGGATTTTTTGGTTATTTTTTTTTTTTAATTCATCCTAGTAGTATTTTGAACAAACCTTAAATTCTTCGTCGTTTTATCAAATTCTTTTTAATTCCAATGAATATTACTCAATTCCTTCCAAATTTAATTAATTCCATTAATTTTTGTAATATTTTTAATTGTTTGCCATTCACTCGATTTTTTAAATTCACCTTGGATTTATGAATTTCATCGAACTTTTCAGGTTTTTCATTAATTTTTCTAAATTTACTCAATTTTTAATTCTTAACTCTCTTTGAATTTTGTTTTTAACTGTAACATAATTCTTCTAAATTCACAATATTGTTTTTAATAAAATGGATTATTTTTTGTTTACCTGCAGGTTTTTAATTTAACTAGAATTAACAAATTTCTTCTGAATTCCTTGAATTCTTGTGGATCCACTACAATTGTATTGAAATCAGGTAATGTTTAAAAAAAATGCATATGAATTCATATTAATTTATCCTAAATTCTTTTAAATTATTTGTAATTCGGTTGACTTATTTTAATTTTCACTGATTTTTTTTTAATTTACATGATTTCTTCTAAATTCACTTAATTCTACCTTATTCAATGGATTTTTTAAAGATTTTTTTTAATATGCCCTAATAGACTTAAATTTATCTCCAATTCTTAGGCATTCATCAAAAATTTTTGAATTCTCTTGTATTTCTTTCAATTTATTCCAAATTTAATATTGAATTCAATTTTTTTTTAATTTTAGAAATTGTTTTCAATTCACTTAAATTTTTCATAATTCACCTTCAATTTTATCAAATCATTGCTTCCTTTTTTTCAATTTTCTTAAATTCTGCTGAGTTTGCCGAATTCTTCTAAATACACTGGAATATAACTGAAATCAGTGGAATATTTTGTATTTTTTAATTCACTTAAATTTTCATGAATTTTGTTGAATTTTCCTTAATTTCTTTCAAATCGACACGAATTTTATGGAATCCGTTATTTTTTCTCAATTTTCCTTAATTGTGTTGAATTGACGATTAATTCTGTTCAAACATATTTTACTAAATTGGATGGAAATTTTATTTTTCTATTTTTTTCGATGCTATTCTTGAATTCCTTGATTTTTTCTAAATGTACTCAAATTTTATGTTTTAACTTTTGCTGAATACTTTTGAATTAAATTGAATTCTTCGAAATTTACTGAATTCTATTTAATTAAATGGATTAAATTTATGTTTTATTTTTTGTTCAACCTTTTAAACATTCATCCAATTTGTTTGAATTCTTCTAATCTCACTCTAATTTTAATGAAATCAGTGGAATATTTTGAATTTTTTCAGTTTATTTATTTTTTTTATTAAATTCATCGACTTCTTCTCATTTCCCTTAACCCCTAAAGTGCATTGTGGGTATCTGGCACCCCAAGAAATTTTCAAACTCTTATAAAGTTACTGCTGAAAGTGGAGGTAAAAAAATCGTGGGGTACAAATAAATATCTGTTTTGAAAGCACCAAATATGCAATATTTTTTTAATGGAAGTACACTATTTAAAAAGTATATTCATTAATTTTCAGGTTAAAATAATTAAACTTGAGTGAGTTATGATTTTTTAGGTAAAAAAAACCATTTTTTCAGTTTTCTCAATACTTTTTTGAACAAACTTAAAATAAACACCCAGGATGCACTTTACCGTGATTTTTACCATGTATGTACTTTGAGGGTTAAATTCCTTTAAATTTACTCGAATTGTATTTAATTCATTAGTAAGAAAGAATTATTCTTTTTTCTCCGCTTTTTTGAAAAAACTTCCCTTTTCTTAGTTTTTTCGCTCTTAAATGCGCACTGAATTAATAGAAACCAATAAGAAAATGCAACTACTTTTCGAATAAAGTATTTTCTTTCATTGAAGAAGTCTAGTATTTTTTTTTATAGTTTGAAAAATGAACTCTTCCATATTTGCTCTAAATGTATCTATAATTCAACTATTTTGTGAAAAATTAATTTTTTTTTTAAATTCTACTTATTTGTAGAATTCTTTTTTTGTGTGGAAAATTCAGCAGTTTTGATAAAAATTTGTTCTTTTGGATTGAAAATTTATTTTTTTTCGGTAGAAAAGTCATTTGTCTTGCTTGAAAACGAACATTTTTACATGTAACTTTTTGAACGAAAATTCAACTGTTTTCTAAAAAAAATTGCTTTTTTGGCTTGACAATTCAATTATTTTCTTAAAAAGTCATCGTTTTTTCAAAAAATCAAATGTTTGATTGAACATTCGTCTTTTAAGATAGAAAATTCGTTCTAATTGAATCAAAATTAATTTTCCTTAGAAAGTTAATCTGTTTTGGTGGGAAATCATCTGTTTGGTTAAAAGTTGAACTTCTTTCTTAAACAATGATTTTTTTAAGTTTCGCCTTCTTCATTGAAAATTATACTATCTTGTAGATAATTCTATTTTTATATGATTAAAAATTAATTCATTTATCTGGAGTTGTATATATTACCTTTCAGGTTAAGAACTTTTTTAAATGAATATTTAATCTTCTTGTTGAAAATACATCTTTCCCATTCAAAAAATCGATTTATTAGCTTAAAAGCTTAACTCTAGTTGGAAATTTATTTTTGTACAGAAAATCAATCTTTTTTATTAAAAATCTATCTATCTGGTTATGACTTGAACTATTTTGTTAAAAATGTATCTTTTCATTGAATTCAATTAGTTGAAAATTATTATTTCTTTTTTTTCTTGTTAAAAAATAATTTTGTAAATTAAAAATATAAGTATTTCATTTTTCTTTGAAAAAGTATCTTTTTTTGGCAGAAAATAAATCTTTTTGTCTGAAAAATCATCTTGTAAGGTTAAAAATGCAGCTTTTTGGTTAAAACTTCAACAATTTTTTTGAAAGTTAATGTATTTTAAATTTTGATATTATGCTGTTTTATATTTTGTTAAAGTATTATTTTTGTTGAAAAATTTCACTATTTTTTTGAAAATTCATTTGAATTCATATTAATTTATTTTGAATTTTTTTAGAATTCTCTTAAATTTTTTGAATTTACAGTTATTTTTTAATTTACTTGAATTCCACTCAATTCAATGGATTTTTTGCTTAGTTTTTTTTCATCCTAGAAGTATTTTTAACATACCTGAAATTCTTCGGCATTTTATTAAATTCTTTTTAATTCCAATGAATATTTCTCAATTCCATCCAAATTTAATTAATTCAATTAATTTTGGTAATATTTAATTTTTTCCATTCACCTGATTTTTTTAATTCACCTCGGATTTTTTTATGAATTTCATCGAATTCTTCATGTTTTTCATAAATTTTGCTAAATTTACTCGAATTTGATTTAATTTGTTGATTAAAAATGATTAAAAATTTATCTTTTATGGTCATATTTCTTTGTTGAAAATTGAACGTTTCGAGTAGAAAATTTAACTATCTTCTACACAATCGGCTTAAGTAATCTTTTTTTATTAAAAATTTCACTGTTTTTTTTTCAAAATTTAACTATTTTGTTAAAGTTTTAATTGTTTCGTTACAAATATAAATATAAAAAATATTTTTTTAATGTCTTTTTGTGTGGGTAACTATTTCATTCTTATTTGAAAAATTATCTTTTTTTTTTTGGTATAAAATCAATCTTTTTGTGTGAAAAATTAGCAGCTTTTTGGTTAAAACTTCAACCATTTTTTTGAAAGTTTAAGTATTTTAAAATCTGATATTATGTTGTTTGATATTTTGTCAAAGAATTAATTTTGTGTGGAAACATTCACTATTTTTTTTTAATTCATCTTGTTGAATTAAAAATTCATCTTTTATGGTCGTCTTTCATTTTTGAAAATTGAACTTTTCGGGCAGAAAATGTAACTGTATTCTAAAAAATCGGCTTGAGTAATCTTTTTTGTTTGAAAATTGCACTGTTTTGTTAAAAATTTAACTATTTTTTAAAACTTTTAATTATTTTGTTAAACATTGAACTTTTTTGTTAATTATCTATTTTGGAGGAAATTTCAATTGTTTTGATTGAAAATATAATATGTGTGTGTGTGTATATTTTAATAAAAATTCGTCCTTTTGGATTGAAAATTTCTCTTTTTTTGTAGAAAAGTCATCTTTCTTGTTTAAAAATTAACTTTTTTGATGAAAATTGAATTTTTCGAATGGAGAATTCAACTGGATTCTAAAAAATCATCTTAAATAATCTGTTTTTTTTTAATTCGACCATTTGGTTAAAAAGGCATCTTTGTAGCTGGAAGATTCAACTATTTTGTGAAAAATTTAATTATTTTTTTGAAAATTTAACTTATTTGTTGAATTGATTTTTTTTATGGAAAGTTCAAGTATTTTGATAAAAATTCATTCGTTTGGTTTAAAAATTTTTTTTGGTATAAGTCATCTTTCTTGCTTAAAAACGAACATTTTTGTTAAAAATCTAACTTTTCGGGACGAAAGTTAATAGTTTTCAATTTGAAAGTCCACTTATCATATTTTCGGGCGTGAATTTATCTCTTTTGGCTGAAAATAGAATTATTTTTTAAAAAATTCAACTTATTTGTTAGTCATATTTTTTAGTGGAAAATTCAACTGTTTTGATAAAAATTCGTCCTTTTGTATGAAAATTCATCTTTCACGGTTTGCACTTTGTTGTTAATAATTCGTCCTTTGGGATTAAAGTCATTTTTTATTGTAGAAAAGTCATTTTTCTTGGTTAAAAATGAACTTTTGTTTGTTAAAAATTGAACTTTTTGAGTGAAAAATTCAACTTTCATTTAAAAGTCTTCCTTAATAATCTTTTGTGTTAAAAAAAACTTTATTATTCGGTTAAAAAGACATCTTTGTAGGTTAAAAATTCAATTATTTGCTTAAAAACTCAATCATTAACAACAAAATTAATTAATTTGTTAAAAATTTAACTCATTTGTTAAAATTTTGTCGGAAAATTCACCACTTTTAATCAAAATTCGTCCTTTTGGGTTGAAAATTCATATTTCATGTAAGGAAAGTAATGTTTCTTGGTTAAAAATGAAATTTTTTGTTAAAAATTGAACTTTTAACGGCGGGAATTCTACTGCCTTTAAAAAAAAATATCTTTTTGGATCGAAAATACGTTCTTCTGGAACCGAAATTCATATTTTGGTAGAAAAGTAATCTTTTGCGTTGAAAGTTAATTTTTTTTAATGGAAAAGTCCACTATCATATTTTTGTGCCAGAATTCATCCCTTTTGGTTAAAAATGTAATTATTTCGTTGAAAATTGATCTCTTTTTCTTAAAAAGTGCTGCAAAATTAGCCCAAAAATTGTAGAAATTTCAGGTTGAAAAATTCGAATTTTAAATATTTTAAATTGAAGGAATTATTTATCCTGCATGTAAAGATCCTTTAAAATTAAACTAAATATTTAAATTTTCCACTATCAAAATAATAATTGTCCAATCTTTTATTTTTATAAAGATAATAAATTACTTGATTTTTTTAAATTCTTATAGTAACTAATTTTTTATTAACTTTCGCAAAACTTTGGCAATAAATAAATTTAAAGAAAATGAAATTCTTAAAAAAAATATTCAAATTTTAAATACCATGTTCCTATTTCCGAATTAACCCGAAGTGAGTTCAAAATTGCATTGCATGTCGTAAACTGTTTCAACTGTCTTACTGCTTCAAAAAGGATGGATTTAAAAATAGAAATGTAGATTAAAATTAGAAGAAAACTAGAATAACAGAAAAACAAATCCAAAATGTTGTATAAGGAAGGCAAAATTGCTTTACTCAGCTTTCTTCTATCGTTTTCGATCTCGATTCTACCCGAAGTACTTTTGAGGTTAGAATTTGATTTGCACCGACAGTATTTCGAAAATATTTGGATATTACACCTAGTTCAGTACGCCCTCCTAAACTTCCTGACGATAATCGCACTTCGTGGATTCTCTTATCAAGTAAGTACCGCACTTTAAGCCAGTAAAAATCAAATCTCCTATTTCGAGGTTAGGTTCTACAGAAAAGTTTTCTCCGTGAATTTTTGCTCCAGGTTGCTGTGAGAGCAGCATTTTTAGGATACGCATTCGGTGTTGGCATTCTAATTTTTACGACAGCGCCTCCGTCATGGCAAATGTTTGGAATTTACGTGACTTTCCTCTCATTTTTCCATTGCTCCGAATTTATCGTCATCGCCTGGACAAATCCAAAAGAAATTTCGACGGATAGTTTTATACTTAATCATAGTCTTGCCTATGGGATAGCGGCGTGTTCGAGTTGGGTGGAATTCTTAGTGGAAAGATATTATTTTCCTGAGTTGAAGGAACCTTCTGTAATTTCGTATTTTGGATTTATCGTGTGTTTTTGCGGAGAGGTTTTGAGGAAACTGGCGATTCTTACTGCGAGGCATAATTTTAATCATGTGGTCCAAAATAAAAAAATGAATGACCATGAACTCGTCACTTATGGGGTTTATGGGCTCTTTCGACACCCAAGTTACGTGGGATGGTTTTATTGGTCCATGGGCACTCAGGTAAAAATTATAAATTATTTTTATTCAATTATAGGGTTGCTACAAGACCTGGAAAAACTGGTATTTTTTTAAGTTACGCCTATTTCAGCCTTAATAATTACAGAATTCACACTATTTCCCCTATTATTCTCCTTCAAGATTTTTTTAAGAATTCCATTTTTTCTCTATTTTCAAGAAACATCTAATTTTTTCGCTTAAATTCGAACTAGACTAATATAATAAAAAATCCAACTATTTTGGTTAAAAGTTCATTTTTAAAATGTATGTTTTCCGTTCGGAATCCATCTCGCTTTTAGTTAAAAGTTCTACTATTTGTTTATAAAATTCTAATATTTTGTAACAAACTCTTTTTTTTTTAACTTTAACAGTTCTACTGAAAATTTGTCTTTTTGGGTTAAAAATTTAATATTTCATATATTTTTTTTTTCATATTTTTTTGTCAAAAATGCAACCGGTTGATAACTAATCTCTTGCTGGAAGATTTAACTATATTTTGAATATTGACGTCAGAAATTATTGGGAAAAAAATTCTTTTTTTGTCGAAACTAACCGTTTTTCTGAAATATTGGCTTTTTCGGTTGAAAATTAATTTATTTTAGGTAATATTTTGTGGTTAAAAATGCAAATGTTCGATTGAAAAATAATCTCTTTTGATTTAAGGTTAAAGTATTTTTTATCCATTCATTTTTAACATCAAATTATTTAGTTAAACTATTTTGTTGGAATATCTTCTTTTTAGTTGAAAATTTAACTGTGTTATTGAAAATGCGTCATTTTGGATTGAAAGTTCATTTTTTATGTTAGAAAGTTAATTTTTTTTTAGTTAAAAAGTCTAATATTATACTTTCGATTTAGAACTCATCTCCCTTTTGGATAAAAATTCTACTGTTTACTTGAAAATTCAACTGTCTTGTAACATAATTTTTTTTTGTCAAAACCTCCACCGTTTCAATGAAAATTCATCTTTTTGAGTTTGAAAATTCAAATAATTTACTAGAAATTTAATGTTTTTAGTTAAAAACAAATGGTTCAAATTGAATCTCTTCTGGTTGAAGATTCAACTATTTTATAGAAAATTCAACCTTTTTAGTCGAAAATTTAACTGTGTTATTAAACATTTATTCTTTTCGATTAAAACTTCATCTTTTATGGTAGAAAAAACATTTACTTTGGTTAAAGATTGATCTTTTTATTTCTTTTTTTTAATAGAAAATTGTATTATTTGGTTGAAAATTCAACTGTTTTTTGAATAAAACATTAATTTGGTCATTAAAATATCAACTATTACATTTTTCGTTGATAATCTATCTTTTTTTATTGAAAGTTCCTTAATTTGGTAGAAAATCAAATTTTTTGGTTGTGAAATAACTTTGTTGTTGAAAATTCGTCTTCTTGGTTTGAAAGTTCATCTATTTGCATAAAAATATCATGCTTTTTCATAAAAAAAATTTTTTCCAAAAATTTTAAGAAAAATGTATATTTTTCACAATTTTGTAAAACAGAAGCTTTTTATGAATTTGGAAATGTTTTGAGAGAATCAAAAAATTTTCTCTATATTGTTAGGAAAATTTAGTTGATGGAAGATTTTAGGACAATTTCATTTATTTTGCATAATTAAAAAAAACTGTACCTTAAAAAGTTTAATAAAAAATGCATTTGGGGTTGAAAATTTAAGTATTGTAATGAAATTTGATTTTTTTGTTGTTAAAAATGCAACTATTTAATTGAAAATTTTACCTTTTTGGTTAAAAATGTAAATGTGTGATCGAAAATTCAAACTTTTAGATCTATAATTCATCTTTTATGGTAGAAAAAAATCTTTTTTGGTTAAAAATTTAACTATTTGGTTGATATTTATTTTACAAAATTTGTCATAGTTAACAATAAAATATTTTCCTCGATTTTATAAATCATTTTTACCTACTTTTATTTTTAGCTTGCAATAACTTTAGTTCATGTTTAATTTAAAAACAATTTTTAAAAAATTCACTTTCATATTAATTCTTAAGCTAAAATCTATGAAAACAGTTAAGCCGAAAAGCAAAATTCTAACTGGATTTATTAAAATTAATTAAATTTTTGTACAATTTATAATTTTGTTTAATTTTTTTAACTTGAACATTTTTTAAACTACAATTTTTTAAAATTTTGCAATATAAAAAAAAATTGTCTATTTCCGATTAAAAATTTTTTTGGAGTCTTTTTAAAAATTCTAAACCTTCTAAATGTTTTCTAAAAATTTTCAAATTTGTCTTAATATTTTTTAAAGTCAAAAAAATCTACCTAAAAGTCATTCAGATTCTTTTTAAAAAAATCTTTGAAATACTTTGAAATATTTTAGAATATTATCCTAAAGATAGTTTCTCAAAATAAAAAATCATTAAACATTTATCTGGAAATATAAAGACCATTTTTTCATTCTCTTGAAACCTCTCGTAATTTTAATGCAGCTTCTTTTTTCAAAATCTTCAACAGCGTTAATTTAATTTTCTTCTAAAATATTTTTTTTTCGAAATAAAGAAATCATTTGATTTGATCTTTTACGACATATTTTGAAACATTAAAAACTTCAAATTAACCTTTTAAAATAAAATCTAAAATAATTTTGAATTATTTTTCATTCTATTACATTACAATCATCGAAAACTGTAAAAAATTATATTTTCATTAAATTATTATTTGAAAAACATCATTTAATAATTTTAAATGAAAATGAACATTTATTGATAATTTTTTTCCTGTAAATTCAATTAGAATAATTAGGAACAATAATTCGAAATCTAAATGTCTTGATAGGCGAGAATAAATCAATGTAAAGTGGATAAAATAAAAAGTTGAAAATTATTTCGAATACTTAAATCCTATGTTACGATTTCTTTTTTAGGATAAATTTCGTGAAAATAGTTATGCCGTAAAACAAATTTTAAAATGAATTCATTAAAATTAATTGAATTTGTTTAGAATGTATAATTTTAGTTCATTTTTTTTAAACTTGAAACTTGAAATTTTGTTAAAAAATCAGTTGTATTGTGCAAAAATTGTTCGTTTTGCTTGAAAATTCAAATGTTTTGAAAGAAGTTTAATCCTGTTTATTTGTAAATTCGACCATTTGGTTGAAACATGATCTTCTTTAAATTAAAAATTTGTCATTTTTTGTGAAAAATGTAACTGTTTTATTGAAAATTCATACTTTCAACCTTTCTTGATAGAGAAGTTAACTTTTTTTGTGAAAAATTCAACTATTTGGTTGAAAATTCAACTATTTTTTATTTAAAATTAATTTTGTTGTTATTAAAAAATCAACTATTACATTTATCGTTGACAATAAAATTCGTCTTCTTGATTCGAAAATTTATCTATTTTTATGTAAATGTTATGGCTTTTTGTGTAATAAATGCAATTGTTTCTTTGACAATTCTTGTATTCAAGTGATTTTTTTTCATTGTATGTTAATTTCAGGCCTCACAGAAAGTTTCCGATATTTGAAATCCCTCAATATATTCTAGTACATTTTCCAGGATTTTAGACAATTATATCATAATTTCACGGGTTTTGATCATATTTTAGAAAATTTGGAGAGATTTTAAATCACCTGAATTATTATTAATTTATCCTGAGTTCTTTCAAATTCTTTCGAATTTTTTAAATCACTTGAATTCTCTAAAATTTAATCGATCCTGTGGATCAATTGATTAAGTTTTCAAAAGATTTGAAACCTGTTAACGCATTTTTTCAAATTCATTGGCACTTTCAAGAGCTTTAAAATATTTCATGGGATTTTACAGAAGGATTTAAGATATTTTAAAAGATTTCCAAGGATTCCAACGATTTTAAGGGATTTTAAAGGTCTCGAGGTATTTGAATACATGTTCCAGGATTTCAGGAAATATTATAAAATTTCACAGGATTTTATAATATTTTAATGAATTGCTAAGGATTTGAACTATTTTAGACAATTTTAAAAGATTCCATGGAGTTTTAAATTTATTTCAATAATTGGAGAGGATTTAAAAAGGTTTGAAATATTTTAGGGTAAATAATTTCCTTTAATTTCGGAAGATATGAAACAATTTTACAGGACCTATTGGAAATGATTTAACTGTGATACACCACGTGGTGACAAAAATCCGAACTAGAAAGAATAGGTACGATCTTATGGAAAAATGCAAAACCGAGAATTTTTTAAATTCTCTGATTTTTTCTTCAATAATTTTTCATTTTAAATAATTAATATTCAAATATTAGAATTTTAGTCCTGTAATATTTTTAACATATAATATTTTATAAACGGAATAAAACAGTATTTCATATACAAATTTAAAATTTTCAAATTTATTAATTCATTAAAAAAAAGTATTTTCTATTATAAAAGATGGTTTTTTGACAAAATAATTGAATTTTTAACATACTAGTTGAATATTCAACCTAAAAATACAAATCCCCAACAAAAACGTGTCATATTTTATATTTCATAAAAAAAAGAATAAAATTTATACAAAAAAAAAGAATTCTAAATATGACTTCAACAAAAAATTAATTTTCCTCGAAATTGATGCATTTTTACCCAACAAAAATGAAATTTCAAACTGAAAAAATATTTGTTTTACCAAAAAATGCGAATTTTCAATTAAATAAGATCAATCTTAAAAAATGTAAGTTAAATTTTTTATTAAAAAAATAATTTTACACAAAAAAGCTATATATTCCACTAAACAGTTAAATTTCCAACCAAAGAAAATAAAAATTCAATGAAGAAAATAAACATTTAACAATGTAGTTCAATTTTTACCCAAGTAGTTGAATTTTCAATTTAAAAAGATTAAATTTCAACAAAATAATTAAACTTTCAACCGAACAGATGAATTTTTAACTAAAAATATAAATCTTTAGCAAGAAAAAAAATGGTTAACAATTTGATTCAACCAAATCTTTCAAACAAATTAGTTGAATACTCAAGCAAAGAAGAATGATTTTTAACCAAAAAGTTGCATTTTAATTTAAAAAACTTAAGTTTCTTCTGAAACAGATCGAGTTTTAAATTTAAAATATAAATTAAAAAAAAATAGTTGAATTTTCTGTTGAAAGAGATTTTAATCGAGTTTTTACGATGAAAATATGCAATTTTAAAAAAGAAATAAGTTTCTGTAATAAAAAAATTAATTTTACAACAAAGAAGACGAATTTTTAACCAAAAAGAATGACTTTTTAACTAAATTGTTGAAGTATCTATTATATAGTTGCATTTTTATCAAAAAAAGATGAAATTTCTCTTCAAGCAGAAAAATTTTTTATCACAAAAACAAAAAGTTGAGCTTTCATCCAAAAAAGATTCCAGTTGATTCTGCAAGATCAAAAATTGATTTTTTAAATAAAAGAATAAACTTCTTTCTTCGATCAAAAAGGATGAATTTTTAACGACATAGTTAAATTCTCTACCAAACAGTTGCATTTTTATAGAAAAAAGATTTATTTTTTTTTAAACAGATGGATTTTTAATTAAATAAAAACAAAAGATTTTTTAAAATAGTTTTTAGAATTGCATTCGGAAAATATTTCATTTTTAACGTTTTGTATTTGTCCTATTTTCGAAATTTTATTTTAATCATAAATCATTGAAATTCGCGAAATTCTACTCGAAAAAACAAACAATTATTATACTATTTATTATGATTTTCAACAGATTATTAACTTAAAGGAACTTATTTTGAAGCAAACATGAACTCAAAGTAATTTTTTATTAATTTATACATAAAATATTTACCATTCAAAATCTGATCTAAAAGTTTGGTTAGAATTCGTATTTAAAATCCAATCGTCTATTATTCGTATTCTTTGCATAATATGGACAAAATTTGTCGTTAATCTTCACAAAACAATCGTAAAAACACTTTTATGCAAAAATTAAAATACATCTTTAAAAGTGTGCCTACTCTTGTTAGTTCCAGTTTTTGGCATCAGGTGGCAAAATGGTGGACCATCATTCCCAATAAGGTTTTACGATATTTTAAAAGATTTCACAGTATTTTATAAGGTTTCAGAGGTTTTCGATTATCTGAAGGTGTTTTTTCATTGTCTCAATGTATTTTAATCAATTTTCCAGGATTTCAGAAAATACCGCAAGATTTCAGAGAATTTCAGGGGATTTAATAATATTTTGGTGGATTTCAAAGAATTTATTCAAGAGAAATGAGATATTTCGCAGGGTTTGAAAGATTTTAAGAGTTTTTGCAGTTTTTAGAATTCACCCTGAATTTTTAATAATTTATCCTAATTCTTTTTTAATTCAATTGAATTATACTAAATTTACTAAATTCAATTTCTTATTCAATTTATTCTTTCTTTGGTGCTACATTTCAGTTTTACCACCTTCACTCGCCTTTTCTCCTTCATTAACAATATGAACACTTACAAACTAGTTTAATTACAACTATTTGTATAATGACTTAACTTAAATCACATTTAGATTGCATCACTAATTTTTAACATTCAATATTTCCTCTATCTTGCCCAGATTTAAACACAAGTCTTTGTCCACTTCCTTCTGTAAATCTGCCAGTAACTCCTTCTTGCAGTCCTTCTGTCCATTCTTTTCTCTCCAACTTCTCCACCATTCTTTACCCGGTGTTTTTAACTTTTTCATTACTTCTTCACATTCGATTACTTGTTGTACTGTTTCCCCTTTGACCTTGCAAGCCCTGCAATTGTTGTTTTTGAAGCCTTTCTTTCCTTCCTTTACCGCATTTCCACATCTCCATCGAGCCCACACTTCCTTCTGTCTCCCCTTTAGTTTTTCTTTTTGCCAGTATGTCTCCATCTCCGTGTTCTTCTTAATCTCTTTATAATAGCTGCAGAAGCTGGATTGTTCTATTTTTTCCCAATCTTCCTGTATGTCTTGGGCTTCTGCTATCATTTCCAGCTCAACTAATCTTACCACAATTTTTCTATTGGTTTTCCTTCTCCTATCATTTTAATTATTTGCCCGTCTCTTATATTTTTCATTTGTTCCTCTAGCGACCTCCCCCAGCTGGTTGGATTGCCATTTCTAATATTCCTTATTTCCTCCTTTATACACTTTCTTGCCCATCTATCCTCCTCCATAGAGAGTACCTTTATTATAAAAGCCCCCGCCCTTCTTCTTGCCTCTATTTCCACACTCCTTCTCCCTGCTTCTATCTTCCATATGTAATCAGGTGTGTTCTTTCCTAGTCCCATGCTCGATTTCACATATCTGCTCTGGACCTTCTCTATCGCTTCTTTTCTTTTCCATCCCCAAATTTCTACCCCATACAATGCCGCCGTTTTCACCGTCGAGTCCATAAAAAAAAGTTTTCTCTTCAAATTTGTTACCGCAGCTCTATTTGTTTCGCTCCATACCTTATTAATTAATCGCTGCGTTTTTCCTGATGTCTTCCTGACGTATATATTTTATTGATTTTCCGTTGTGAACCAAAATCCAAGATAATTAAACTCCCTTACTACTTCTAACTCCCTGTTTTTATATTTCCAGCTTTCCTTTTTCATTTTTCCACCATTCCTAAACACCATAATCTTTGTTTTCTCCACATTTACCTCCATCAAATTCTTCTCCGTCCATCTTTCTACATTCTCAATCATTTTATCTAGGTCCTCCTTGCTTTCCGCTACTATCAACGCATCATCTGCATAGAGCAATGCACAGATTTTTATATTTGAACCTGGACTCAGTACCGTGCCCCCATCTCCTTTTTTTCTTAGTTCTGTTTCTAAGTCGTTAATATAGATGTTGTATAGGATGGGGCTGAGTGGACACTCTGCCTCATACCCTTCTTTGTTGTAAATTTTTCAGTCTTTTCCTCTCCTATTACTTCATTCCACGTATCTTTGTAAATTTCTTTGGTCATTTCTAGGAACCTTCCGTTTATCCTCATCCCTTCCATTTTCGTCCACAGCTTTTGCCTATCCACCATATCAAACGCCTTTTTAAAATGAACAAATACTGCATACAACTTGCCTCTCTTTCTTCTCAGTCTGTTTCCTATTATCGTATTTAAGACAAAGATCTGCTCTATGGTACTTCTTCCTTTTCTAAACCCTGCTTGAGCTTCCGTTAATTTCTTTTTTCGCTCCAACTTTTCGCTCAACCTTCCTGCCATTATCGACGCCAATATTTTATAGCCTGTATCTAGCAGAGAAATTCCTCTGTAGTTACCTGTCAAATTATCATCCCCTTTTTTGTGAATAGTATAGATCGATGCCGTACGCCATCGTTTTATTAATCGCTTCTTCTGCAATATGTCCTTGACCAATTGTATAAGTTCTTCCATTCCTTCTTTAGGCATGCCCATCAAAAATTCTGCTACAATCCCATCCTCTCCTGCTGCCTTACCTTTTTTTAACTTCCTTATCCTTGCAAGTATTTCCTCTTGCTCTGGCGATTTGTTTAAATCATCCTCTTCTAATATTTCATAAATTCTCTCTTCTTTTTCTTTGCTCTCTTTCTCTTTATTATCATTCAATTCTTTCTTCTTCCTATTATCCTCAAACCTCAAATCGTCAACTCTTTTCTTTCCCTTCTTCTCATCAGCCTCTTCTATAAATTCCTCTACTCCCTCCAGTAATGACATAAAATGTTCTAGCCATACTTCTTTCTTAATTGTGTTAATCACCATACTCCTTTTCTTTCTATACCAACTCATGGCCTTCCACCATTCTTTAATATTTCTGCTCCCTGCTTCCGCTTTTTATCCAACCAATCCTTGATCAATCTTTTTCTCAGTTCTGCTAGTTCCTTTCTACTGCTCATGTACGCTTGCTTGTTATTCCAGTCCCTGTTTTCTCTAAATCTGTGTAGCAACTTAAATATTTCTCTTCTTTTCAACTTGTATTCGTTGTTATCCCACGTTTGCTCCCGCCTATTTTTCCCTCCTCCCTTAGTTGTCATACCAGTCCTTCTTGCTGCTTCTTCAAATGTCTCTTCTATGTTCTTCCATCTTATCTCAGGATCTGGATTCTCTTCTGTAACACTGTCCTTCCAACATTCAAGCCATTCTGTACGGAATTCTCCCTCTTTTTCCTATTTCTACTTTAGTTCTCTTACTTTCTTTCTTTCCTTTTCTGTTTTGCCCCATTGCACTCGATATATTACTGGTAAATGATCTGGTCCTTCCTGAGCTGCAATCCGAAGTCCCCTAAACCATTCTGGTTTGTCTATTCCTTCCTCCATTTTGACCATGACCAAATCCAATACAGCACCTAGTCCTTTCCCGTGTCCAATACACGTTACCTTTTCTTCCCAATCTTCTTCCGTTCTACCGTTCATAATTAACATCGCTCTTGCCTCGCACCAATTTCGTAAAAGTTTACCCTCAGGCCGTATTTCTTTATCTTCTGAATTTCTTAGACTTAAATCCATTTCTTCGTCCAAGCCGCATTCCGCCACTCCCTGGCCTGTTCCTATTTTTGCGTTCAGATCCCCCGCCAGTATTAATCTTGCTGTGTGTCCTTCTAAGCTATCCAATCTTTTATCTAGCTTTTTCAAAAAAAATTTTGTATTATTAAGCTTATTATTATAGCCCGTGATCAACATGTAATTATCCTCATGTACTTCTTTTTTATTTGTAACTGTAATCCGTACTCCCGTTCTGTCTGATTCCAGCTAGCCTCTAGCCTTTTCTTAACTCCAATCAGGTGCCCTCCACTTGCTCTGCCTTTAGTATGTTTCCTAACGGCTGCCTTGCCGAACCATTCAAATTTCTTATCTAGCGCTTCTATACATCTTTCCATTCATTTCTCTTCCAAAAATGGTTCTTGGAAAACGACAATGTCCACACTCTCCCACAATTTCCAATTTTTCTTCACGTTTGTCGTACCCTGAACATTCTATTGCATCAATACCAATTCACTATCTGCCAGTGCTTCCTCTTCCATTGTCGCGAAAAAATTTCTTTCCTTCCTCTCGTTAAGTTTCAAATCTCCTTCCAGCTCATCCCATTCTAGACATACATCATCTACCCAGAGTCTGATACCCCGTTGTGGCCCTCTCCCTTTAAACCTCTATGCTTCCGCTTCTTTTTCTAACAATGTTTGTACCTCTTCTTGTCTCTCTGTTACATCGCCCAAAATCCACACTCCCCAGCCTAAGTCTCTTGAGGTTATTTTTTCTTTCATTAACTTTATTTTGGATTTCCACTCCTCAAATTCAACTTTCAGTCCTCCCTCAATTCTTTCCGGTTTGTTCACCCTAGCTTTTATTTGCAATATGTTCCACATCAGCCTTTTAAGTGGCGGATTTGCCAAACCCGCCCCCCCCCCTCCGCATCAGCAACCTCCAACCCTTCTGCCACCGAAACGGCAGCATGCGCTAAAGTCATTGCCTCTGTCGATGGGGACCTCCCCATCTCGCCGCACTGTCCCCCCACTTCCTGCCACTGTTCCAATAATTTATTTAATTTACTAATCTCCATCCTTCCTCTTTCAACTTCTCTTTTTAGCTGTTCTAATTCCGCTTCCCTTTCTGCCTCCCACTTCCTTTTCTTTTCGCATTCTTCACATCTATCATGTCTACAAGTATACTCTTTCCTCAACAATTCTTCTGATTCTGCCATTCTTCTATCCCATTTTTCTTCAACTTTTTTCCCAACCATCTTTCAACTCCAATAATAAACCAATAACATCCTCTGGTTGTACACTTTGTATATCCCCATCCTCCTTTGATATTCTCTTTTTTATTGGAGTCCTCGTCAATTTCCCATTTGCTAAAAATGCTTCTTTTTCATTATTATCCATTACCCTTCCCACCTGGCCTCCCTCTTGAGCATCTGTATTTAAGTGGCGTAATTCCTTCTCCCTCTCGCTATTCTGGTTTTTTATCCAATAATTTTCCAGTGTTCTTACCTTATTATTCTCTTTATATTTTGAACTTCCCTCCTCATCTGTCACCTTTCGCGGTCTACCTCTTCCTTTTTTACCGACCTCAACTTGTTGCGCCATTGTTCCTCCCTATCACTAGCCACCATCTCATTGGACGTCATATCCGTTTCGCAATCCTTCGTTCCTGCGGTCCTGCCTCCTTCATGTTCAACTTAACCTCAACTGTCCAAAAAATTGCACAATTTCTACGTTATCTCACCTCCCTCATCCAGTTCTAATATTTCAAATTATCACAATACACTAGCTCTTTCGACACTCACTCAGCCGATCTCCAATTTCCACCTTTTTTTTACTCAAAAACCGGCTCTCAACCGCACCTCACACACAACACACCCCTTTTAAGGTATTTTTTCAAATTTCTTGGCATCGCCAAGAGCTTTAAGGGCACGTGATACTTAGAAAATTGTCGATTTTACCAGTTTTAGGTTCCCCCGGCTTTTTTTCTAGAATAATAAATATTTTGTCTTAAAAATTTGGGAAATGATAGCGAACATGCTAACGGACGTCCCCACACACTTTTTTTGTGGGTTAGTTCAAAAAACCTTTAATTTAGCAAATTGTGATAAATTTGCATAGCGCTTAGGAAACAGTATCGATTTTTTCATTGTTAGATTCCCCCGGCTTTTTTCCTAGGATAAGAAATATTTTGCCTTCAAAATCTGTGTAATGATAGCGAACATGCTAACGGACGTCCCCATACACTTTTTTTGTGTTTTTTTTATCAACAAATTTTTAATATTGCTAACAACGTGCGTGTATATTTCGAGGTTATGTGTGTTACAATTCAGCCGAGCGTTACTTCCAAACTACACAATATTTTTGGCCGAAAACTTTGGACTTAAAAATAAACATAGTAAATAATCTCCCGGAACTAACCTTGTTTGCAGGCAATCAAAAAAGTTTATTTCATAAATAATTTCCAGATTATCGGAAAGGCAGAGATGAAAAACGACGTAACCTCAAAATAATGCATATGCATAAAATTTTTATATAGCACAATAACATTTTTTTGTTATTATCCCTCAAAAAAGAGTCTGGGGACGTCCGTTATGATATTTTATAGCATCTCCGAATTCAGTTTTTAAAATTTCTTATTTTTTGTGGAAAAAAAGCCGGGGAAACTAAGTATCACATGCCCTTAAACAATTGTAAGGGATTTCAAAAGATTTAAAATACTTTAGAAAATTCTAAACAACTCCCAGAATTTTGTTTCTTTCCTTCAATAATTTGAAAGAATTTCAAAGACCTAAATAGTTCAGGGTATTTTAAAACTCTTAATAATTTTAAGGAATTTTAATTCTTTAATAAATATCAAAGAATTTATTAACAAGAAGTGAGGGATTTCAAAGGTTTCATGAGATTTTCTATAATTCATTTGTAATTCATCCTGAATTCTTATCAATTTATCCTGCATTCTTTTTAATTCTTTAGAATTATTCTAAATTCATTAAATTCTACTCCATTTAATTAATTTGTAATATTTTTTAATTGTTTTTTGAATTGTAATCAATCGGGTTTTTTCGATTTTTAAAATTGTTTCATTGAATTTGTCTCGTTACTCGAAATTGATCTAAATTTGTTTCAATTTTACGGAAATCAATGGAAGTTTTTTATTTTTTAAATTGTTTTTAATTCATTTGAATCCTTTGAAATTTAACCCTATAGACTATAATAGAAAATTAATCTTTTTGGTTTAAAAGTCTGATATTATAATTTCGGTTCAGAGTTTATCTCATTTTTTGTTAACAATTTTTTATTTGGTTGAAACTTCAACTATTTTTTAACAAAATCTTTTTTGTTTTTGTCTAATCATCAACCGTTTTAATGCAAATTTGTCTTTTTGAGTTGAAAATTCAACTATTTTAATAGAAATTTTATATATTTTTGGTTAAAAATGCAACTGGTTGAAAATTTAACTCTGAAAATTGATCCTTTGGATTGAAATTTTATCTTTCATGGTAGAAAGTTAATCTTTTTGTTGAAAAGTCTGATATTATATTTACGATTCAGTATTCATCTCGATTTTGTTTAAAATGTCTAATATTTCGGTGAAAATTCAACTATTTTTCTACAAAATCTTTTTTTCTGTCTAAACTTAAACCGTTTTGCTGAAAATTCGTCTTTTTCTTTGAAAATTAATCTTTGTAAATTGAAAATTCATCTTTTTTCAAAAACGTCAATATGTTATTGAAAATTCATCCTTTTAGATTACAAGTTCATTTTTATATCTTTTTTGTGGAAAATTGAACTATTGGTTAAAAATTCAACTGTTTTTGATTTTAAATTAATTTTTTTAATATCAATATTCATCCGTGTCTTTGGTTGAAAATTCAAGTGTTTTATTACAGATTTCATATTTTTTTGGTTAAAAATTCAGCTGTTTTGTTAAAAATTCAATTTTTTGGTCGAAAATTTAACCGTGTCATTGAAAATTCAACCTTTTGGGTTCATAATTTATCTTTTATGGTAGAAAAGTAATCTTGTTTAGTTAAAAATTTAAATATTTGGTTAAGAATTCGACTGTTTTTGGTTGCAATTTAATATTTTTTGTTTGAAAAATGGACCATTTCGTTAAATTTTATCTTCCTAGGTTGAAAATTCAACTATGTGGTGAAAATTTTGATTGTTTGGATAAAGAATCAACTATTTCTTAATGAAATCATCCTTTCCGGTCGAAACTTCAACCTTTTTGCTGAAAATTTATTTTCTGGTTGAATTTGACTGTTTTTTATTTCAAATTAGTTTTGTTGTTCAAATATTAACTATAACTCCTATTGTTTGAAATTTGATCTTTCTTGATCGAAAATGATTTTCTTGGTTTAAATTTGTATGATCTGGTTTAAATTTTTAATATTTTGTTGAAAATTTAACAGTTTTGTTAAAAGGTCATCCTTTTCGGTCGATAATTTAACTTTTTTGTTAAACATTTGTCTTTTTGTGTAGAAACTGAATCCTTTTGAATAAAAAATTCATCCTTTGATAAAAAAAGCCATTTTTTTTAGTTGAAAGTTAATCCTCTTCAATTTAAAAGTCTAATATTATATTTTTCGTTCAGAATTCATCAGTTACATTTTATTGTTGAAAATTCAACTATTTTGTAGAAGTCTTCTTTTTGGTTCGGAAAATAATCCTAATGGGTTCAGTATTCTACTATTTCCTTGAAAGTTAAAGTATTTAGTTAAAAATTAACATTTTTGGTTGAAAATTCAATTTTTTCGGTGTGAAAATTCATGTGTTTTGTAGAAGATTCAACTATTTGGTTAAAAATTCAACCGGTTTTATTTACAATTACCTTTTTTTTTGTTGTTGAAAAGTCATTGAAATTATTGAAAAATCTCCTTTTTAGCATAAAAATTCAACAAATTTAAAGAATTTGTCTTGGTTGATATATCTTTTTTTTTTGAAAATATAAATTTTTTTTAACATCCGTGTTCTTTGATAGAAAGTACTTTTTTCTCTAGAAAAGTTATCTTTCTTGATTGAAAATTCCTCTTCCTGTGCTAAAAATAAACTTCTATTTTGAAAATTAAACATTTGTGGTTAAAAATTAAAATTCTGTAGCAACCCTGAATTCTTACCAGGATTTAGTTTTAATTTGAAAAGTTTCTGTGTGTTTGCAGTTAATTCTTCAGAATCCGTTCTGCTTCCTCGCTTACACAGCAGCATCCTGGCGATTTTTTCATGACCGAATTTTTGTTGAGGAAGTAACACTTCTCAGTTTCTTCGGGGAAGAGTACATCGAATACCAGAATAAAGTTGGTACAGGTCTGCCGTTTATTTCTGGCTACAAAATAGATTTATAGCCGAGAGTCGATGTTTAATTTGAGATAAAATAATTTACAGAGCAATAATATTCAAATACGTTAATTAATTTAACGTTTTATTGCACCCTCTGTTTTCGCGACTGACAAACTTATATAGAATACGGGTTTATAAACAATAAGAGATTTTAAATTAATTAATATTGTTAAGTAATCTGTAAAAATAATAGTTCACTCATTAGTTATTACGAAAAATTACATTCTAGTCACTCAAGAAAGTGGTATTTTTGTTAAAAATAGTAAAGCTGTCTCTAATGTATAATATACTGATACTTAATATTATTATCATAGAAATAATATCCTCGCCTATGATTTTGTTTGAATAATCAGTTTTATATTTATCTAAAATTAAAAATAAAACCCAATTACTGTTTTTTTAGCAAAATTATATTTATTGTCTCATTTTCTTTTGAAGAATTATCATATAAAAAATTTTACTGTCGGAATTACGAAATTTAATAAATTAGAATTTCAGGGTAACCGCTGGGCTGGGAATTTTTTGAGACTGGGAAATTAATTTTATTTTTTGACCCGGAATTTTATATATTTTTACAAGAAAAATCTACCCAATGACATGATAAAATTTAAATAAATAAGTTTGACTTTAACATTCATTTCAATTGTTAAGTTTTCAAGATATATATTTTAGACCTGTACAAATTGTAACATTTTTTTTTAATAGTTCAATTTTGAAGATTTATTATTGCAAATTCATTAATTTTAACGATTTGCAATGTTGAACTCTTCAATGTTGTAGATTTGCAATTGAAAAAATCTATCTTTTTAAGATGCGTAAATAAAAGTGATTAAATTTGGATAATTTTGAAAATGATATATTAAGGTTTCAATTCTTAATCTGTAAAATTGAACAAATTTCGAATGTAGATAATCAAAATTGCAGAATCTCTCAGTGTGTAACCTAAAAATTGCTTTACTTTTAATTGTAAACTTTCAAAATTAAAAATCCTTAAATTAAGAGATTTAAAATTCAAACTTCTGCAATTTCGAAGATTTAAAATTGGAAATTCTTGAATTTAAAAAATATAGAATTGAAAATTATTGAATTTTCAATGTTGCAAATTTATAATTTAACCCTTAAAGTGCATACATGGCAAGGATCACGGTAAAGTGCATCGTGGGTGTTCAAAACCCTAGCGTATTTAATCATTTATTGTTTAACCCCTTTTGAATATTTTATCACAATAAAATTATCCGATATAGTTTAAGATGTCTTTTATAAGGTAGAGTGGATTTTATAACCATTTATTTATTTTAAGTTTGTTAAAAAAATGATGGAAAAAAGTGAAAAAATGGGGTTTTTTACTTAAAAATTCATAGTCACGCAATTTAAATTATTTTAACCTGAAAATTTATATCTATTCTTTTGAATACTGTACTTCTATAAAAAAAATATTGCAAAATGGATGCTTTCAAAAAAGATATTTATTTGTACAGTTGAAAAGTCAATTTTATGATAAAATGATGAATCAGGTTTTTTGCTTTTAAATCCATTTATTATTATAAAAATTGAGAAACTTTGACATGTAACTATAAAAATACAAGAAATTGAAAAAAGAGACATATATAACTGCATTGTAAAAATTTTAAAAACTATTTCAATTTATATGATATGCTTATGTTAGAAAGTAAACAAAACTCAATAAAATTTAAAAAAAAAATTTGCTCCAAAATTACTTTTTTACTTTCTATGTGCACACTGGGTGTTAGAGACCCACGATTTTTGACCTCAACTCTTACTCAATTTTTTCGAATTAAGTATTTTTTATAAGAGTTTGAAAATTGCTTGAGGTCTATAATACCCACAATGCACTTTAAGGATTTAAATTCTTCTATGTTTAGGTTGCATAAATAAAAAAGATTCCATTTTAATGATTTTGAAAATTATAAGTCAAGGTTTCAATTCTGAGTCTTCAAAATTGAAGAAACTTCAATTGTAAATTATAAAAATTACAGAAATTTTTGTCGTGAAATTAAAAACCATCTAATTTTAAGGATTTACAATACAAAGTTCTGCAATTCCAAAGAATTGAAATTGAAAATTCTAAGATTTTGAAAATAGAGAAACAATAATTTTCCAAAATTAAGATTTATATTTTAAATCTATGGAATTTAAATAATTTTTTTAAAAGTTCAATTTTAAAGACTCATAATTTTAAATTCTTCAATTTTGTCGACTTTCAAAGTAAAATTCTTTTATTAAAAATGAACTTTTCTTAGTCAAAAATTAACTTCTTTGTTGACAGATCGACTTTTCCGATTAAAAAATGTTTAAAATGTTTTCTCAAGAATTCGACTCTTCAATTTCAAAACTCCACTCATTTGTTGAAAGTCGCCTTTTTGAATCGAAAAATTCATCTCTCTTGGTAAAAATTTATTTCTTGTTTTTCCAAAATTCAACTATTTGGTTGAAAATGCTATATATTTAGATTTTAAATTTTAGGATTATGTTTTCGACATTAATTTTATTCCCCTATTTTTGTGAAAAACTCCCTATTCTACACATGTCTAGAAGAAAAATCTGTCGCATCACATGGCATAATTCAATTTGAAATAAGTTTCATTTTAACTTTTTTTATGTTAAGTTCAATTTTTAACTTTCTCAAGTAATGAAATTATTCAGCATACAATGCGTAATTCTAAAATCTTTTTGATTAAAAAATTTCCATTTTTTATCAAGTTTCTAAACTATAATAATCCCGAATTGAAAAATTCCCGACAGAAAATTGCCGAATTTAAACAATTAAATAATTTTTTGAATTAATATTATGCATTAATTAAAAATTCAATAATGACATATTTGTATTCAAGAAGAAAATTTTGTTGATGTTAATTGTTTTTAATTTAAAACATTAATTTCAAAAATTGACCGACCAGTAAAAATTTTTCTGTTATAAAAATATTTAATATTATTTTTTGATAAACAAATAATATTGATTTAAAAAGAAATTTCTTAATTTTTTAAAATATGTCTACCATTTGTTCTCGGTAAATTCACAATGGCGATGACACCCGTTTAAGGAAATTCAGAATTAAAAAAAGTTTATGAATTGAAATTTTTAATTAGTAAATTCTCATGTGAAATTATGTAAATATAATATTTTTAACACTTGTTTTAACTTAAAATTCGCTTTTTTCTTTAATTTTCAACAGTTGAATATTCGATTTTCAATTTTCTTCAATTTTTAACTGTTGAAAATTTAAGAAAAAGGCGAATTTTGTATTGAAAACAAGTGTCAAAAATGTTATATTCGCATAATTTTAAATGATAATTTGACAAAAATTTCAACCCGTAACAAAAAAATCGGGGAAAAAGTCGATAATTAAAAACTAAAAGCGTTTGAATTTAAAAAACCGTTGATAAAAAATGTTGTAGGTTGATCAACTACAAATATAAATTAATTAATGATTTTAGAAATTGGATTATAGTCCGAGTTTCAAGAATTGAACAATAATTGATTTCACCAGAAGTGTTGAAATTTGTTAACAGTGAAACAATTACAGATTTTAACATTAAAATAACTCTTTCAATTCGGAAGGAAAGATTGAAAGACCGGTTGAAACTAAATAAACTAGTTTTTATTTTTAAATAACTTTAAATTTCTAAATTCATGAGTAAACGATTTTATTTAATCTTAACTTAAAATCTTATTCAAATTTTGTCTCAATCTAAAATTTTCCATTTTTAACAAATTAGATTTGAAATTTTGTTTTAAAAAAAGAACAATTTTCAATGTTTAATGGTCCCAACATTAAAATTATTTAAGTTTTTATTTAAATAGATGTGATTTTTTAAACTGATAGCGTTAGTTTATTTTTTTTAAACCAGAAATTGTTTGATTCAAAAGTGTTGCTTCCATTTTATAAGTGTTTATAAGTCGTTTCTGTTGTAAAAGTTTAAAATTCAAAAGAATCCCGCTTTAAGAGTTAGTTTTTTGTCGACTGAAAAATTTCGAGAATAATAATAAAATTTGCAAATAACAAAATTTCAGAATTTTAGCAATTAAATTTTTTAAATAAATTTTAATAATTTATCTATTAAAAATACATCAATCATAAATTCTAATGCAAAGAAAATTGTCTTTAGTATTGAAAAATGATAAAATTATTATTTGAATTTCAATCATTGTTATTTTAAAATCAGACAATAGTTTTCAGAACTGTATACATTAAAAATACATTTTTTATGCAAATATTTGATTATTGTATTTTTGATAAATAAATAATATTTAGAAACAAAATTTTAATTGTTTAAAGTCGAAAATTTTATATTTTAAATATTTTATAATTAAACAAATTTTATTACTTGGGAATTCCCAAATTCGGTAATTTTATAAACTGTCAGAAAAATTATTACCTGGGATATTTGATTATTCGAATATTTTATAATTCAGGAATTTTATTATTCGGAACTTTTATTATTTGGCAATTTTCCAATTTTTGAATTTTAGTTTTGAGAATTTTATTTTTCGGGATTGTTCAAATTGGGAATTTTTTTCCTCCATTAAAACAGCCACCCTGAATTGGTTTCAATTTAATAATAAATAAGGTAAATTAAATTTAGTAAAGACGCTTTGGTTATTCAGCAAAATATGGCCCTTTCTCACATTAAGTATTTTTATAAGAATGAATGCATGTTCTGTCATCGAAGTTATTGAAATTTTTAATATATCTAAATCTACTAGCACCAGTAAATAAGCAAAGTTTATGAGAAATTTTCTTTCGTCGCTATTAAATCATTTTACTCTAAGCTTCCTGAAAAATAGCGAAAACGAAGCAAAATTTTCAGGAAAATATTCGCAGTGAAATTATGTAGTCCTAAAAGAAAGAGTGGCCTGACGGTACTTTCCGTTACCAGATTGAGAGGGGGGTGCTAAAATTATTATTACAAATTAATAATTAATTTTTAATATTCATTCATTAATTTTTTATATTTATTAATTGATCATTATAAATATACAATTATAAAATAATTGTTATCTATTATTTGATTAAAAATGTAATTATTTGGTTAAGCATCCAACTATATTCTAAATAAATAATCTTTTTCATCAAAAATTTAACTACTTTATTAAAAATTTAATTTTTAGTTGAAAATTGGTTTAAAAAATTGGTTTTTGGTTAAAAATTCCACTAAAGTCCCGGGACGGTTGGATATTTCCTCAGGTAACATATTTTTCAAAAAAGTGAATAGGTCAATTTTAACGTTGAAGGTCAGTTAGAGGTTATTTGAAATGAACAAAGTTTTCCAACAGGTCAGTGTAATTCCTGAAGTAAATTTCAACGAGGAATTCAATGGTGACCTTCATTTTGACCTTGAAGTTGACCTTCATAGCTTTTTGAAGGTCAACTTTGTTTTTTTTAATGGAAACCCCCTTTTTTTACATCTGCAATTGGTAGAGTGGAAAATTCTACGTTCAGGTACGTACCCAAGTCATAGGTCAATTGTAACTTTCAAGGTCAGTTAGAGGTTATTTGAAATGAACAAAGTTTTCCAAGAGGTGCAATTCCTGAAGTAAATTTCAACGAGAAATTCATTGGTGGCCTCTGTATTGATCTTGATAATGATCTTCAAAGTTTTTTCAAGGTTTTTCCAAGCAGTTTACGTTTACGTTTAGCATTACCCAGGAACAACGACGTGGGCGTAGTAAATTCTGTTTCCTTCGGGGTGCTTGATTAGCGTGAGTCCCCTTGCCTCTCACGCTTCAGTGAAGATGTTCGAACTGAAAACCTTGAGCTTCTTGACAAAAAACTATGCGATTGTAAAAATGAGTTACAGCATTACGAATCATTTCCCTATCAATCAAAGTAGCCTGTTGCAGAATCCGATTCTGCAATTCATCTAAGCTTTGCGGTTGCGTTGAGTATACGTTGCTCTTTAAATAACCCCAAAGAAAATAGTCGAGAGGCGTCAGATCAGGAGATCTAGCAGGCCACTCGATTTCACCCCTTCTTCCAATCCACCTTTGAGGG
>NC_046663.1:61208089-61235038 GCF_010883055.1 Belonocnema kinseyi | reverse complement strand
CAATTTGGTTTCTGAGAAGCTCTTCATATGCACGGGCATTGAGATTACCATCGACGAAGAAAGGGCCTATCAATGTATCATTCAAGATACCGGCCCAAACATGAATCTTGTGGACATTGTGTGTGACTCTGCAACATCCAATCAGGATTTGTGTCGGACCAATATCTAAAAGTTTGCCTGTTAACTTCATCTTTTAAAGTGAAAGTAGATTCATCTGATCGTCTTCATTGAGCTCTTGTACCGGATGAACTTACTAGTAAATTAATGCTTTTTACAATATTTCGCACTGTCTCAGGAGCAACGTTACGCTCATCACTAGCTCGACGTAAACTAAGGTGTGAGGTTTCAACAAATGCTTGGGCTATGTCCATCTACATCTCCTCGGATCCTGTAGATTTTGGTCGACCAGTTCTCTGAAGGTCCTTGATAGATCCATGATTCATAAAGCGCCTTACAGTTCGTTCAATTGTTGATTTTTAAATAGGATTTAACCCTTCTCCATCACAAAAAGTGCGATTAAAAAGCAAACGAACTTGATCATTAGATAGAACTCGATCTCCACAACCACGCATCATTAATACAGAGACCCTCTCTCGTTCCGAAAGTTTAGCTTGCGCCATAATAATCTTTTAGCGAAAGATTGTAAGAATGTACTCGTAATACGTAAATTTAGTTTCAATTCGTAATATTCGTATGAAAAAACGGTATAGGACTTATGGTATTGACTTAGGTATTGACTTAGGTCTCCAAAAACTGTATAGGACTGTATAACTCTTCGGGGAGGAACTGGAACTTTTAATAAAAAATTTCCTTATGATTTTACAATATTCAAAACGCTGTAACCAAGATCAATACACAGCTGGCCAATGAATTTCTCGTTGAAATTTACTTCAGGAATTACATTGACCTCTTGGAAAACTTTGTTAATTTCAAATAACCTCTAACTGACCTTGACCGTTACAATTGACCTATGACTTGGGTACGTACCTGAACGTAGAATTTCCCGCTCTATCGATTGCAGATGTAAAAAAGGGAGTTTCCATTTAAAAAAACAAAGTTGACTTTCAAAAAGCCATGAAGGTAAACTTCAAGGTCAGAATAAAGGTCATCATTGAATTCCTCGTTGAAATTTACTTCAGGAATGACCTTCAATTTTTTGAAAAATATTTTACCTGAGAAAATATTCAACCGTCCCGGGACTTTTTAGACACCCTATATAGTTTAATGTTCCGATAAAATTAATCAGTTAGTAATCAGTTAATTATTTCACAGCATAAAAACAAAACAAAAAAAACAATTATTTTCATTAAAACATTGAAATAACTTTTACTTTATATTTGTGTAACAGTTAAAATTATTAATATTCTTTGATACTAATTTTCGAAAAAAGTAATGCTAATTGTACGTACAATTATGAAAATTGAATTCAGATACTTATTTCACAACATCATACAAATTTCGAAAACTATATAATTATAATAGCGATAAGTTAAATTTACAAAAGCTTTTATTTTACGACTTATATTCAATGCTCAATTTATGTTGTTCAATGTAGTGAGAAAAGAATTGACAGAAAAAGAGAGAGAAGAGGGGTATAGGAATGAAAAGGATGGAACAATGGTAAGAAGGATTAGAGTTGGAAAAGTCAAAATAGCGGTGGTTTGTGTATATTGAAGAAGAAGGGAAAAGGAAGTTTGGAGAATAATTGGGAGGTGGATGGAGAAAAAGAAAAAAGAGTTGGTTTTGATAGGAGATAATTTGAAGGCCTGGACTGGCGAACAAAGGAGAGGGACTTGGGATGAAGAAAAGAAAGCCTATGTAAGGAGTTCCAGGCATAGGGTGATAGACAAGGAGGGGAGGAGGTTACTAGACATAATAGGAGAAACAGGATGGTTTATATGTAATGACAATATGAAAGGAGATAAGGAAAGAGAAACCGCTTTTGTAGGGAAGGGAGACTTTTGTGGGTAATGAGATTGGGTTCGAGCACTTCCCGGTAATAGCTACGCTGAAAGGTGGTGGCCAGAAGCGAGGCAGTTGGAGAAAGGAAATAGGGGGAGAAAGGAACAGGAAAATGGGAGTAGGACGAGGAATGCAAGGAGGGTAAAGAGAGAAGGAAAGAGTGTGTAAGAAAATGAAGGATAAGATAAATGGAGAAGGGGTAGTGCAAAAGGAGAAAAAGAGAATATGAGAGGATGCTAGAAAGGAAAAAGCAAAAGGCAAAGAAAAAGTACAAGGAAGAAGTAGACAAAGCGATTAAAGAAAGTAGGGTTTGGGATATGATGAATAAGGAAAGAGTAGGAAGAAAGGGCGTGAATGAAGAAATAGAATTGGGTGAGTGGACAGACTATTTCAACGCCTGAAAAATAGACCCGGGTCTGTTAGGGGGAGAAAAATAGGATAATAGGGAAAAATAGAAAGTTAGTGGGAGGGGAAATGGACGTAGGGAATATAATAACAAGACAAGAAGTGAATTCGGCTATAATAAGATTAAAAAGAAACAAGGCTACATGAGAAGATGGTATGGAGAACGAAGCGTTTAAGTATGGAGGAGAAGGGGTCAGGGTAGGCTTGTGCGAGATCTCCAACAAGGTATGAAGTGGAGAAGGGTGGCCAGAAGAGTGTATGGCAGGTCTAGTGGTACCACTTTTCAAGAAAGAGGTGGGAAGGAAGGTAGAGAAGTATAGAGGGATCACTCCCATGCCAGTTAGCTACAAAATATATGCAGAAATTTTAAGAAAAAGGTTAGAGAGTCAGATAGAGGAAAGAGAATATATTCCATACAATCAGACGAGTTTTAGAAAAGGGATGGGAACCATAGACAAAATTTGCGTACTGAGCTGTTTGGTGAACAGAAATCTAGGGAGAAAAGAGGAAAATTAGTCGCGCTATTCGTGGACTTTAAAGCAGCTTTTGATTCAGTAAACAGAAAAGTGTTATGGTGGGCAATGAAATACAGGTGAATAGAAGGAAGGCTGGTAAAGAGGATAAAATAAATCTTTACTGAAATCAGTATTAGGGTGAAGATAGTAAAGGAAAAAGGAGAAGTATTCTGGATAGAAAGAGGTGTAAGGCAAGCGTGCCCTTGGAGTCCGCTACCATTTAATATGCTGTTGGCAGACCTAGAGGAAAAGCTAAAGAAGAAAGGGAAAGGGGGGACGATATTGGGTAACAGTAAACTATATTCTCAAGCTTACGCGGACGACGTAGTTCTGTTAGCAGACAACGAGAAGGGGGTGAACCTAATGATGAGAATTTTTGAAGAGTATGTGGGAGCAAAGAATCTGACGATGAACGTAGAGAATACCAAGGTGATGTGTTTCAGAAGTAAAAACACCATAATAGATTACGCTTGGAAGATGAACGGACAAACAGTGGAAAGGGTGGAAGAGTTCTATTACTTAGGGTTTTGGTTTGTGGCAGGAAGGGGAAACAAGCTACAGGTGAGAGAAAGAATAGAATGTGCGAATCAAGTAATGGGCCAAGTGTGGGGTATAGGAAAGAGAAGGTTCAAGGTCGATTGGAGAATGATCGTCTAGTTGTTTGATGCGTTGGTTTGGGCGGTGGTGTGTTATGGAGTGGAGGTCTGTGGATCAAAGGAACATAGGAAAGTGGAGAGCATGCATGAGATATTTCTGAGATGGGTAATGGGGGTTACCTGCAGTTCTCCTGGTTAAATGTTAAGGGAAAAAATGGTGATTAGACAAATTAAGAGAGTCTGGAAGTTTCAAGAAAAGCTGAAAAGGGAAGAGGGGAGAACAATAGCGCAAGCATGCTTTGGCGAAGTTCGGAAGAAGGAGGCGAGAGGCGGGAAATTCGAAATGAGAGGAAGAAAGGAAAACAATAAGGTGGGTTTGTGATTTACGAGAAGGGGTAATGGAGTGGCAGGATATAGAGCTAGAACTATTAGTAAGACAGGAAGAAGAGAGATGGAAAAAGATTATGGATTTGACGTATAATAGATGGTATATGATGGTCAAAGGGATGGCGGAACCAGAATATCTGCAAAAAATAAAATGGGAACGCAGAGTGAGTGCTTGTAGATATTTTTTGGATGAAGAGGAGAATCTATGTAGAGTATGTGGATATGAATTAGAGTAATGGGCACATGTTTTATAGAGGTGCACAGGAGAGGAAGATGGGCAGTGTGTGATGATGAGTGTGAATAAGTCTGTAAGCTGGGTTTTAGATGATAATGAACAGGGAGTGATGTGGGTGAAGAAATTGGAAGTAAGGGAAAGCAAGGGAATAGTGCAGAGCCAAACGGGTGATCCTGGAAAAGTAAATTAGAAAGCAACAATTAATTTCAAAATCCTGAAAAATGTTTTTTTTTTATGGTAAGAGGAAATGGAAGCCCTGGAAGATCGCTAATTACTAGGATTATTAGTATAATTTTTTAATATTTTTATTTTATTTTTAATTGAGTTGAAACATTAGAATATAAGCAGCTGATAAGTTAGACTAAAGATGGAATGTAAATTTATGTAGGGAGGACCTCAAGCCCGTGAAAGCGAGAGATTAAATATACATACATACAATTACATTCAATCGTTATGTACAAATGCAGTAATCAGGCATTTTTCGATAAAAATATTAATTTTTTTTCTATGCATCATCCGGGCGTTTGTCGGAAAAAAATTTTGTTTTTTCAATGGCAAATTTTCTGGTTTTTAAAAACAAGTTTAACAAACAAATGCATTATTCGGGCATCTGTCGATGGAAATATTTTTTTTCGATTTCAGTCTTTTTAATTGGGAAGTGCATGATGATTTCAGCGAAATACACTATTGACTGATAAATTATATATTTTTTTAAAGAAATTTAATAAACAAATGCATTATTCGAGCATCTGCCATTTAACACAACGCTGTTGAAGGTTGGTTGAACTTCTTAGCATAAAACAATAACCAGCTATCACTCTTGGTTGAAACTAATCGCCTCCCACCCCCACCCCCAATCCCTCGTTAGTCAAAGTTTTTGTCGGTTACTAAGGTAGGGATTTAATTTCGAAGTTGCAGTAAAATGTTTAATAACAAATTTTTTTAAAGAATGCGCATTTTTTTAAAAGAGACCATGAAACTACGTCTGTTTTAATATAAATGCATGTTATAAATTGTAATAATATACATTTATGGAAATGATATACAAGTTGAGATACAAATTCGAGTGCGAAGCACGAGATACGTGATGAGAATGTATTCGTTAAAGCCGAAGGAGCTTTAACAAAAAAGAAGTCACTATCACCAAATTACTGTTGTCGATTTTTTGACCTTTACTTTTAAAAAATGTACGCACAAGTTTAAGGAATATACAAAGACCGAGCGCGGAGCGCGAGTTAAATATATTATCGAAAGCGAGAACCAACAGTCGTGCGTCCTAGGCGCGCTCAAACTTGCGCGGGAAGCGAGCCGCGCGCGCAGTGCGCTTTGAGAATGTGCCCGTGAAGCGGGCGGATTTTTTTTGCTTGAAATGTTGTTGAAAATTATTTTCTTTTGTAGAAAGTTTGTCTTTTTGGCTGGAAAATTCAACAATTTGGTGGATTTTTTTCTGAAATGTCTTTCTTTTTTGAAAATATAACTCTTTTTTTAGCATACATATTCTTTGATAGAAAATTCATCTTTTTGGGTAGAAAAGTCATCTTTATCGGTTAAAAATTCCTTTTTTTGTGTTAAAAATGAACTTTTCCTTTGACAATTTAACCGTTCGCAGTTAATTCTTCAAAATCCTTTCTGCTTCCCCACTTACACTGCAGCATCCTGGCGATTTTTTTAAGACCGAATTTTTGTTCAGGAAGTAACACTTCTTAATTTCTTCGGAGAAGAGTACTTCGCATACAAGAATAAAGTTGGTACAGGTCTGCCATTTATTTCTGGCTACAAAATAGATTTATAGCCGAGAGTCGATGTTTAATTTGAGATAAAATAATTTACAGAACAATAATATTGAAATACAGTCAAACCTGAATTTAATGTCATTTTTGGGACTTAGTCTGACAATAAATCCAGAGTCTCGGAACTATTTTTTCTCTCCTGTTTTTCTCATTCTCGTTTCTCTCTCTGTTTTGTGACGATTGAGTGAGCGTATCATATCCTTCCGCAGCGCCTCTCACTCTTCCCCATATTACGGTTTCAATTCTCAGAAACATTAAATGCAGAAACACTAAATCGAGGTTTTGCTGTAAGTTTATTAAATTAGCGTTTTATTGCACACTCTGTTTCTCGCGACTGACAAACTTATATAGAATAGGGGTTTAAAAAGAATAAGAGATTTAAACTGAATTAATATTGTTAAGAAATCTGTCAAAATAATAGTTAATTCATTAATTATGACGAAAAATTACATGCGCATCTGATTTTGTTTAAATAATCAGTTTTATATTCACTTAAAATCTAAAATAAAACCCAATTATTGTTTTTTAGCAAAATTATATTTATTGTCTCATTTTCTTTTGAAGAATTATCATATAACAATACATGCTAGATTTTATCGTACTACTATTATACTTTCACAGTTTATAGATATAAATACTTTCGAGCATTTTTTTTGTTTGCACCAAGTTTCAAAAGCAATTTCTCGATCTCGACCTTTTTTAATCATTCTTCACTCGCAATTTTTGCAGTTATAATTAACTCGCATTTTTTAATTTTATTACCAACGATTTCCGTTAACATTAATACTTTCATGCGACTTTTGTTACAACTTTGAAGCATTACGTCCCTTAATATTATATACATGCTTTCGTTTGATAACGTCAGATTATAATTATCGGCGCAAATTAAAATGTTATTGTCGGAATTACTAAATTTGAAAACTTAGAATTTCAGGGTGGCCGCTGGACTGGGAAACCAGGATTTTTTTGTAACCGGGAAATGGATTTTATTATTGGACCAGGAATTTTATATATTTTTATAAGAAAAATCTAACCAATCACATTATAAAATTTAATTTTAAATATGTTTGATTTTAACGTTAATTTTAATTGTTAACTTTTTAAAATTTTATTTTTTAGAACTGCAAACTTTACAGCATTTTTTTTAATAGCTTAATTTTGAAGATTTATAATTGCAAATTCTTTAATTTTACCGATTTACAGAAGTTGTTATCGTGAAAGTAAAAAATTCCATTATTTTTAATTGTAAATGTTTAAACTAAAAAACCATGTAATTTTAAGGATTGAAGATACAAAGTTCTGCAATTTCTAAGACTTGAAATTAAAATTCTTGAATTTTGGAAATACAGAATTAAGAATTTTCCAATATAAAGATTTGTATTTTAAATCTATTCAGTTAAAAACATTTTGTTTAATAGTTAAATTTTGAAGATTTATCATTTAAAATTCTTTAATTTTTTCGATTTGCAATGTAATATTCTTCAATTTAATAGATTTACATTTTTTTAATAATTCCACTGTTTTTGGTTCAAGTTTAATTTTTTTTATTACAGATTTGGTAATTTCATTTAAAATTCAATTCTTTTGTTAAAAGTTCTCTATTTAGCTTAGAAGTTTAACTATTTGGTTCAAAATTCATCCGTTTTAGTTAAGAATTAATTTCTTGGTTAAAATATCGTTTTTTCTTAATTAAAAGTATGTAAAATGTTTTCTTAAAAAATTCATCGTTTAGCTTTACCACCTCAATCATTTGTTAAAACTCGTCGTTTTTCCTGGAAATTTATCCCTTTTGGTAATAAAATTCATTTTTTGTTTGTTAAAAATTTAACTATTATGTTGAAAATGAAAAAATTTTCAACATTAAATTTGAGGATTATGGCACCGACATTAATTTTATTAAAAAGAATTTATTCCCTTGTTTTCGTCAAAAATATCCTAACTTCCCCTGTTTTAAAAGCGTTTTGGCAATTTTAAATGATCGAATTGATTTTTTACAAATATTATAATTATATATTATTCATAATTTTTCATGATAATTCCGTAATACAAGATAATTTTAAATAATATTTTTGGGCCTATTTTTAAAATTCCCATTACCATGATAATTGTTTACAAACTTGGAAAAAATCGAGAATTTCTTTCTTGATAACAACAGCCACTCTGAGTTGATTTCAATTTAATAATAAATAAGGTTAACTAAATTTAGCAAAGATGCACTAAGCTTTGGTTATTCAGCAAAATATGGCCCTTTCTCACATTAAGTGTTTTTACAAGAATCAATGCATGTTATATTATCGAAGTTACTAAAATTTTTCAAATATCTAAATTTACTAGCACCAGTTAATAAGCAAACTTTCTGAGAAACTTTCTTCCGTCGATATCACATCATTTTACACTAAGCTTCCTGAAAAATAGGGAAAAAGAAGCTACATTTTCAGGAAAATAATGGCAGTGAAATTATGTAGTCCTAAAAGAAAAAGTGGCCTGACGGTACTTTCCATAAACTACGTTACCAGTTTGAGGGGGGGGGGGATTATTATTTTACTTTATTGATTAATTATTTATGTTTTTAAATTAATGATTATAAATATATAGTTATAAAATAATTATTATCTATTATTTAATTGAAAATTTAATAATTTTGTTAAAAATTCATGTAATTTATTCAAAAATCGTGTTCTTATTAGAAAATTAATCTTCTTGGTTGAAAATTTAACAACATTTTTGAAAACTAATTTTTTTGTTATATCTTGTTTATCTGAAAATTTAACTGTTCCATTTTTAGTTGAAACTTTATCCTATATATTGTATAAATTAAAAATTTTAAATGTTTGATAGAAAATTCATGTATTTTATTGGAAAGTCATCTTTTTCGGTAGGAAATTCATCCTGTCTGTTTAAAATTCGTTTCTTGCTTTAGAGTAAAACTATTTGGCTCTAAATGCAAATATTGGTTAAGATTTTTCTTTGAAAATTCAACTATTTGATTACAAATTTAACTATTTTATTGAAAATGTAATTAATTTCTTGTAAATTCAAGTATTTTGTTAAAAAGTTATTTTTTGTAGTTGAAAATTGAGTTTTGTGTACAATTGACTGATTTTAATTAAAATTTAACTTCTGCATTTTTGGTTTAGAGTTAGCTTTTTTATTTGAAAGTTCTTGTATTTTGTTGAAAATGCGTATTTTTTTAGTAAAAAATTACCCTTCTTGGTTAAAAATCAATCAACCTTGTTTAAAATGAACTGATTTTTGTGAAAATTCATCCTTTTTACTTGACAAATGATTTATTTTACAGAAAATTCGCCTTTTTCGGTAGAAAATGAATCTTCTTGGTTGAAAATTGATCTATTTTCCCTTAAAAACTATTTGGTTGTAACTTCAAAGATTGGTTAAAAATGATTGTTTATTTAATTCAACTGTTGGATTAAAAATTTAACTATTACTTTTTTGTCGAAAATTCCACTGCTTTGTTGAAAATAAACTGATTTTACTAAAAATTTATCTTTTTCATTTTTGTTTGAAAATATATCCTTTTTAGTTGAAATTATTCTTGTTTGTTGGAATTTCAAATTTTTTGTTAAGAATTTAGCTATCTTTTTAAAAAATCATTATTGATTGAAAGTTTTCTTTTTTGTTGAAAATTTATCTTTCATGGTAGAAAAGTAATATTTCTTGGTTCAAAATGATTTTTTTTTTAAATTCCACTGTCTTTTAAATTTTTTTGTTTGTCTTATAAATGCAATATTTGATGAAATTAAAATGTTTGTTGTTGAAAATTTGACGATTTGATTGAAAATGCATCTTTGTATGCTGAAAATTCATCAATTTTGTTAGAAATGCAATCTATTTTGTTAAAAATCTATTTATTTTTTAAAAAATTTAACTATTTTGTCAAAATAATTATTTTTTGTCAAAAATTCAACCACGTTGTTAAAAGTTCATCCTTTTGAATAGAAAATACATCTTTTCTGGTAGAAAAGTCATTATTCTTGGTTGAAAACTCATCTTTTTTATTGAAAAGTAACTTTCTTTAAAAATTAGACTGTGTTCGAAAAATTTGTCATTTTGACTTGAAAATTGTAATTTATAGTTAAATCTTTAACCATTTTTTGGAAAACTCGTCTTCACTATTGAAAAGTACATCTGTTTAATTAATTATTTTATTTTTTGTTGAAAATTTATGTCTTTGGGTAAAAGATGTATTTACCCAGTGGGCAGAAAATTTGGCAACGTCTTTACGACATCGTGACGACATCTTTACGACAACTTTACGACATCCTATTTCTATGTCGTTTCGGTGTCTTTTCGATATCGTAAAGACATCGTCAGATCATACGATGTATTTACGATATCGTAAGGACGCCTTAACGAATTAGAGATAGGAGGTCGTAAAGCTGTCGTAACGATGTCGCAAAGACATCGCCAATCTTTGTGCCCACTGGGTAGTTGAAAATTCAACTATTTTGTTGAAAATGCAATATATTTCGGTTTAAAATCTTAGCAATTTGAAGTGTTTCGTATTGAATTCAATATTTTATATACATTAATTTAATTGAAAAGAATTTATGAACTGAAAAACCGTCTTTAGCCAACGGCTACGTTACTTTTGGGAGAAAGGGGATATAAAAAAGCCAAAGATTTAAGAATGGCCCCTAACTGGCAAAATTTTCCGTATAACAAGAACCCTGCACCGCCAGGCCTTGACTCCACCAATGATTGTAAAACATAAAATGCGAAAAACAAATGGCAAGTCTTCAAAAGTACGTACAAATTAATGGCCCGAAAAAAGCGTCGCAATTTCATAAGCTTTCTTAAAAAGTAGTTGGTATATCAAATAAAGCAGTAGAAAACGTTAGGTTATCTAGAACTATCATAAAAATTACAATAAGTTTATATTAAAGGAGGTTATTTATCTTAAGTGTATAAACAACTGTTCCCAAGTTGTTCCAAATCATTTTGCAAATATTTGCCATATTTTTTCAAATTTTTCATACGTGTTTTCCTAATATCGTGATATGGCGCCACAATCTTCAAGTTTTGTAACTGGCATTTTTTAAACATTTGCTCATTGTTTAAAATTTTCGATGGCCAATATATTATTAGTTAAAGTCAGTATCGATCGTCGAAAATCGGAAGTAAAATAGGATTAATTCCTGCTTAGATTCAGCGTTAATATTAAATTATTTACATCGTTCTCGTTCAGTCAGTTTGAATATCTATCAATGAGAACTTGTCGTAGAAACCATAGGTTCTCAGGCACAAGCGTATTTTGGTTTTTATCTTTAATACAACGCCTTACGTTTCCGTGTCTGCGATGGAATTTGATTGCTCAAGTTACTGAAACGAAAAAATATAAATTATTTCAAGGGAAATTTATATTAAACACGAATAATAGAACTACAATGTCCGCGTATGCTAGAGAGTATAGTTTGCTATTACCCAAAACCGTTCCTACTTTGTTCCGTTCCTCGTATGTGGGAACAAAAGAGCTGACGGTGAACGTAGATAAGACAAAGGTGATGTGTTTCAGAAATAGAAAGAGCAAAATAAATTACGTTTGGAAGATGAACGGACAAAAAGTGGAAATTGTGGAGGAGTTCTGTTACCTAGGTTTTTGGTTTGAGGCAGAAGGGGTTTGATGCGTTGGTGTGGGCGGTGTTGTGTTATGGTGTGGAGATCTGGGGATGGAAGGAACATAGGAAAGTAGAGAGCATGCATGAGCGATTTCTGAGGTAGGTAATGGAGGTTAGCTGGAGTTGCCCAGGATATGTGTTAAAAGAAGAGTTAGGAAGAGAAAATATGGTTATTAGACAAATTAAGAGAGCCTGGTAGTTTGAAGAGACGCTAAAAAGGGGAGAGGGAAGTAGAATTGCACAAGCATGTTTCGGCGAAATTCGGAACAATGAAGCGAGAAGTAATGTGGGAAATTCAAAATGGGAGGAAGAAAGGAGAAAAATGAGAAGGGTGTGTAATATTCGAGAAGGGGTTATGGAGTGGCAGGACATAGAGTTAGAGCTATTGGTTAAACAAGGAGAAGAGAGATGAACAAATATTATATGACGGAACCAGAATATCTGCAAAAAATAAAAATGGAAGAAAAATGGAGTAGGGTTGCACGGTTCAGAATGGGATAAGGAGTGAGAGCATGCAGATATGGGATGAATGAAGAGGAGAATTTATGCAGAGTATGTGCATACGAAATGGAGTCATGGGCACATGTATTAGAAAGATGTACAGGAGAGGAAGAGGGACAGTTGAGTGTGGATGAGTGTGTAAGATGGATCTTGAATGGTACTGGATAGGGAGTGATGTGGATGAAGAAATTGGGAGAAGTAGGGGAAAGTAAGGGAGTAGGGCAGAGCCAAACGGGTGATCCTGAAAAGGGACAGTAAAAAACGAAAATTGTTTTCAACATCGTGGAAAATGCATTTTTTTATGGTAAGAGGAAATGGAAGCCCTGGAAGCTCGCTCATTTTAGGAATTAATATCACTACTGTTACTATTGTTTATCCTGCGTAATGCGAAAGAGTAAAATATAAATAGTAGTTAAGTTAGACTAAGGATGGAATTGTAAATATATGTACAGGGAGCAGAGGCCCTCAAACCCGTAGAAGGGAGAGATTAAATACATACATACATACATACATACATACATACATACATACATACATACATACATACATACATACATACATACATATTAAACACGAATAAAATATTTAAGAAATTAAATTCAGAATAAACGAAAATTTTAATTCCTCTTCAACGTCGAGAATTCAAGTGTAACTACGAAATTCTTAGTCGTTTAAAAAAATATATATTTTCATCGCATCTAAAAAAATAAGTGAAAGGCAATTCTCGAAAATATCGCACTCATTTTTGTTGAATACTAGATTGTTTGATTGGAAATAGAAACTTGAAGATTTTTAAAGAAAGATATTGAAAGGTTTTAAGATAATAAAATTCTAATTGATTTCTTTAAAGCCAAATTTTTCAGTTCTGCAAGATTACGAACTTTTAGAAAAAATTCGAATAAAAATTTTTTTTTCAGATTTCTGGAAAACTTTTGAAACTGTGTGAATGACTTCAAATGACTGTTTTTAGTTTGTTATTTTTTCTGAAAGCGAAAATTTAAATTGTAAATGGTTCTTTAATGAAAATAACAACATTTCTGCTCTTAATTCATCAAACTTTTAAATGTTATGAATCAAGAACAGAATTCTTGTATTTTTCATTAAAGAACCATTTAAAATTTTAATTCTCTATTTTCGAAATAAACATGGTATTTTTTATTTAGGTATTTATCTATTAATAAAGATTACGAATTTTAGGCGCCATAGTTTTAGTGAATCAAAAATTTTAAATAAATTATTTTATTTCATAATAACAATTATTTCTATATGTTTCTGAACATTATTGATAAAAGAAAATATTTTAATAGTTATTGTTTTTGAATATCCTATTTTCAAATTTTTGCTACCGGACTATAATTTGTGAACTTATTCACCGAAAAATTTAAAACAAAATGTAGATTTTTGATGATTTTGAAATAAAATTGTGAAGCTTAAGGATTTTAAGAGAATGAAATTTTTACTTAAAATTACATGGTGAATTTAAAGAAAATATTAAAAAAGATTGAAGAATATTTCAAATGATTTCCTAAAATTTCGCGAAAAAGTGTAGTAGATTTCGAAGCAAAATTTTTCAATTTCTTACCATTACAAAATTTAAAAAAGACATCGAATAAGCAGTAGTAAGTTTAATAGATATTTAGAAGTTTTTAAGGGATAAAAACTCATTTTATTTTTTAAAAAAGTAGAATTTGGAAGATTTCGAACAAAAAATGTAGAATCTTTTTAGGAATTTTGAAAGGTTACAAGAAAATAAAAATTTTTCTTAAGGTTTCTCAAAAAATTGAAAATGAATTTTTGTTTTGCAATATTTATTTTAGGTAAATATTTAAAAATTTCGATACATGCCAAAATTTTTTCGAAATAATCAAAAAGTAATATGGAACATATAAACACACATTTTTTAAATGTTCAGACTTTTTTCAAAATTTTAGGAACAATTTTGATCATTTCAAATATTTAAAAAAACTTGAAACAAAATGTAGATTTTTAAAGATTATAAATAAAATTGTGAAGCTTAAGGATTTTAAGCGAATGAATTTTTTACTTAAGATTACAGGGTAAATTTAAAGAAAATATTGAAAAAGATTTAAAAACATTTCTAATGATTTCATAAAATTACATGAAAAATGTAGAAGATTTGAAAGCAAAGCATTCAAAAAGATTTTCAAAATTATCAAAAAAGTAATCAGGAAGATTTTGAAGGCATATTTTTTTTTGCAGAATTTTCTGGAAATTTTAGGGAATATTTGAAATATAAAAAATTTCAAAAAAATTTAAACAAAATTTAGAATATCAAAAAAGATTTTAAAGCATTACAGAAGTCAGTTTAAAAGATATTTAAGAATTTTTGGAATTTTGAAGAGATTAAAAATATTTTAAAACTAAAGATTTCCGAACATTTATAAAATATTCTTACATTTTCTCCAAGCAGGAAAACGTCTCAAATATCTTTTAAACTCCTAAATTTTTTCTAATATATTATAAGATTGTGTAAAACTTGTGTACAAATTTTCTAGATATTATTTCGATACATATTAAATGTTTAAAAAGCTTTTTAAATTTTCTGTAGCCTATTCTCTAGTCTTCAGATTATAATTATTTTTTTTTTATTTTGGACTGAAAAATCTTTTGTGGTTGCAAATTCAACAATTTTGTTAAGAACATATTACAAATTAGTCTTTTTGGCTTAAAAATTTATTTCTGTTTGTTTTTGTCTACCAATAAAGATTACGAATTTCTGCACCGTCATTTTATAAATAAAAATTTCCAAATAAGTAATTTTATTTGATGGTAAAATTTATTTCAGGATGCTTCTAAACATTATTGACAAAAAAGAACATTATAATCATACTTTTTTTAATGCAATAACACAATGCATATTTTTGAAGAGCTTGAAATAAAAAATTAAAGATTTTTAAAGATGTTGAAAGTTTTTAAGATAGTAAAATTTAAATTTTTTTTTTCTTTGAAAAATTATTTATAAAAATAAATTTTTCGAGATTTCTAAACAAAACATTTTGAAGCCAAATTTTTCAGTTTTGCAAAATTCAAAAAAGAAAATCGCGACAAAAATCGAATAAAAAAATTGTCTTTAGATTTCTGGGAAATTTTTTATTTGTCAATTTTTTTAAAAGGTATTATGTAAGAAGATTTCAAAACATTCCAAAGGATTTTCAAAGCTGTGAAAAATCTTTAAAAATCTTTCAATATTTGCAAAGATAAACATACTTAAAATAAAATGTAAATTTTTGAAGATTTTGAAATAAAATGTTGAAGTTTATTAAAGATGTTGAAAGCTTTAAAGATCCTTGGTTTAAAAAGATTCCTGGGAATTTTCAAAGTAAATCTTTATTTTCAAACATTATTATATAGAGAATATTTAAAAATATTTTTAAACATTGCAAAAGATTTCCAAAATTGTCAAAAACTGAATTAATAGAACCGAATAAGTAAAGCCAACTGTTTTTCTATTAAAATTCCTGTTCTTTATATGCAAATTTTGACTTCTTAATTAAAAATTAAACTATTTGGTTGAAAATTAAATTATTTTGTTTAAAAGTAATCTTTTTCGGTCAAAAATTCAATTGTTACGTTACACATTCATCTTCTTAGATGCAAAACTCGTCCTTAATGATTCAAAATGCATCTTTATTGCTTGAAAATGAACTTTTTTATTGTCAATTTAACTGTCTTATAAACAAAATGCATCGTTTTACTTAAAAAATATTTTTTTTAATTTAAATTATTTGTTTGAAAATTAATCTTTTTTCGTTGAAAAAGTTCTTTTGTGTTTAAAAGTCAACTATTTTCTAAACCATTAGACTTTTCAAGTTCAAAATAAAACTATTTAATTAAAAATTTATCTTATGACTAAAAATTCAGCTACTTTGTTGAAAATGAAATATATTTTAACTTAAAATCTTGAAAATATAAAGCGTTTTATATTAAATTCAATATTGTATCTGTAATAATTTTATTCAACAGATTTTATTCGCCTATTTTCGTGAAAAATCGTATTATTTCACCTGTTGCGGGAGCATTTTAAGGAAGTGAAGTCTAAATGATTAAAAAATGAATATCACATTCAAACTATACTCTCTTAAATTTAAAACCTTAATTGTTGATCAATTTCAAGTTTAAATAAATTATGCACTCTATATTCTTAAACAAATATCATTTCCTCTATTTTAATTTTTTTGTATTAATTTTTTCCTAGTTTTTAAGAATTTCGTACGGGCACATTTATTTACAATTTCAAATACCTTCAAAAAATTGGAAAAAAATCCTGAAATACTTACCTCAATCGTTGAATTCCGGGATTAGTAAAGCAATAAATAATTTACAGATTCATTAGTCATAAACAACATTGACAAGCATTTGAGATGCACACTTCCCAAATTTTAATATTATTCAGGAAGTGGGCAATCATTAAATTTTCGTTAAACTTTCAAAGTAAAAAAATAGATTGTGAAAATCTCGTTGGTGATGAAAGTGGGCAAGTTTGCCTGAGAAAATTTATTAAAAAACTTAAAACACATGTTACTATCAATAGTGGAAAACAGTCGATGCTGCGGATTGCAAGATTATTGACTGTGGGTTTCGGGTGAATTATATTTACAGGTGGTGGAGGTACAAAATCGTCGAAAACGTCCGTATCTGTATCCGGAAACACGAGCGAGGATGGAATCCATCTTATTCTGTGCAGCATGTAAAATTGCCTAAATTAATCTAATTTGTTTAATCAGAGGCCACTGCTATAGAAATTTAGAGACCTTGAAAAATATGGAAAAATGCCGGGAATTCCAAAAATTATCCTGGAAATTATTATCCGGTCGTGAATTCAAATTATAAATTTTTATGGTTTGTATTGTGTAAACAATGCAAATTAAACTATTTTTAATTTTGTTAGAAACTGCAAACTTTTTAAATAAGTCGTTTAAAATAAATAATTGTTAAATAGTTATTAATAGATCAAAATTGAACAATTTCAATTAAAAATTAATAATGTAACAAAATTAAACGATTCAGATTCAAATTGTTTTGTTTTGAATTTTTTTATTAATAATTGCTTATTCTGAATAAACAGTCCAGTATTATTTAATATTGATGAAATGTCCTTTTTTTAATTAAATTTGTTTAACCCGTTCAAGGTTAAAAAAGGAATTTCTTACACCGAAAATTTCAAATTATTCGAAAATCAAAAATATTGCATACAAACAGTTCCGTTTTTAATTTTAAAGTCTTTGATTATTTTATTTTGAACAGGTTTAGAATCGTCCTGTACAATGAATTATTGTTCAATTTTTAATACTCAAACTACATTTTAGTTTTGAAAATCAGGAAGTAATTCTTATATACAGTTGATGAACCTAATTTAAAAAAAAAGAATTTAAATCAAACTTATTTTTAGTATTTATATAATGTGATATGACATAATCCTACCATGTTTTAAAATTATTAGTTTTAGAGTGAAAAAAATAAATCAAAACTCAAAAAGTTAGAAAAAAATGAATTTTTCCAATAAATTTTTTTTCAAAATTTCAGGTTTTATTCCTATTATTATTTATTTTAGTAATTTGTATACGATTTTTGATTAACACAAGTAACGTGGAAGCTTTTCGAAATATTTTAAAAAATTTTACACTTTTTGCTGCTAATTAAAAATATAATCATTCCATTTTTGGTTGAAAGTTGATTTTTTTTTAGTTGAAAATTCATCTTCTTGGTTTAAAATTAAAATCTTTCTTAATTGAAAATTCAACTTATCTTGAAAAGTCTTATTTTTGATTGAATTCAATTGTTTTTGACTATGAATTAATTTAACTATTCCAGTTGAAACTTGAACAATTTTGTTCGAAAAAATTTTTTGGTTCAAAGAAAATTTTTTTATATTAAAAATGTTACTACTATCTCAATTGATTATTTTGTAATTCTATTAAAAAATGCATATCTTTGGTTTAGCATTAATCTTTTTAACTAAAAATTTAATTATTTGATTTTTGGTGGAAAAATAATCTTTGTTAGTTGAAAATTCATAGTTTTTGGTAGAATCTTCTTTCGTCATTTTAGTTGAAAATTCATCACTTGGTTTGATATTGTAGCTATTTTTTGAAATAGTCGTTTTTTTTTTGTTTTTGTTGAAAATGACTTTTTTTATTTGAAAACATAACTTTTCTAATATTGAATATTCCATCATTTCAATTAAAAATTCATCTTTTTGAGTGAACATTAATTTTTTAAAGTGATAACTTCTTTCATTTTTGATTGGCAATCAACCTTTTTTAGTTGGAAATTCATGTATTTTGGTGAAAATTTGTCTTTTTTTTTTGTAGAAATCAATCTTCTTGGTTGAAAATTCATCTTTTTTATACAAAATTCAACTATTTCAGTTAAATATTTATAATTTTTTTTGAAAATTCATCTTTTAAATTTAAAATACAACTATTATAGTTAAAGAATCATCAAATTGAAAATATATATGTTTTAGTCGAAAATTCACCTTTTGGTTAAAAATTTATTTATTTTTTTGTTACAAATTCAATTATTTGGTAAAAATTAGTATTTTTTGTTTAAAATTAATTTATTCCAGTTGAGGATTCATAATGTTAGTTGAAAATTCATATTTTTGTTTAAAATTCAATTATTCTAGTTGAAGACTCATTGCATTACTGGCAAATTTATTAGTATGAAAATGAAACTTTTTATGGTAAAAAATGGTTCAAACTTAAATTTAAAAGGAAAAAAATTGAATAATTCCATTTTTGGTTGAAAATGTATCTTTTTTAGTTAAAAATTCTACTATTTGTTTCAAAATTGATCTTTTTGGTTAAATTTGATGGAAATTTAAAAACGAGATTTCGCTTATTTTATTCGTTTGTGATGGTGTTCCAAAATTTATATTAGGCTCCAAACAAATAAATCTAGGTTTAAAAATTGATTTCAAAATCTTGAGAAATCTAGAAGTTGTTTTAAACTTTTTCACAATTAAAATAATTTTTGAAATTTTTTTACAACTTTTAAATAACTTTTAAAATTAATTAAATTTGTTCTAAAACTTCTAGAAAATCCTGCAATTTGGATTTATGTATAACGATTAAACAATTATCATTTGCAGAAAAAAATTTGAGTAATTATAAGAGATATTTAGAAATTTAAAAAAATTTAATTAATTTAGAACTTAAAATGATATCAAATAATGTAAACGAACTGTGTGTACAGAGAAAATTTGTCTATTCGTGCCGAAATTTCGATGCAAATATACCCACAACCTAATTTAAACAAAATGTAGATTTTTCAGATTTCAAACAAAAATTTAGAAGCTTTTTATGCATTGCGAAAGGTTCCGAAAGAACAAAAACCTTTGCTTAATATTCCTAGGAAAATTGAAAATGATTTTTCATTTTGAATAATTATTTTAACAGAATATTTCAAAAGATTTTAAGAAATTTCCAAAGTTGTATAAAAAATTCTGTTCATTTCCAAATATGTTTAGAAGTTATAAAAAAATGTGTACATACTTCGTTTAAATTACTTGACATCATTTCAAAGTTTTCAATTAATTTTAAATCTTTTCGAACCCCCTAATATTTCTTAAAATTACTCAAATTTTTTCTGCAAATAATAAGTTTATAATTATTATTTCTACATAAAAATTCAACAATTTCGCTTAAAAATTAAACATTTTTTAAAAATAGAAGAATAAAAATTGTAAAGTTAAAAGTTTAAAAGCTTTTCAAAATTTTAGAGACTCAAAGCTTTTTCTATGTAAAACAATTCAATTTCAAATTGTTTGCTTTTAATTATTTTTTAAATGAACAGTTAAATATTGCTACATATTAATTACTTATACTTTTTCTAAATTACGAAATTTCAAATTAAATGGGTTACAAAGTGAATAATTTAGACTGAAACAATATTTTAAATTTAATAAAAGCCTATTTAATTACGAATATCTTATTATCAATTTATTTTTTAAGTTTGAAATAGTTTATAAAGTTTCAATCGCACCTTTACATTTTTTGAATGACTAAGACTTTCGAACTGAAACAGTAACAATCTGGAAATTCTTAAATTTTGAACGAACTAAGAATGGTTTTATCAAACAAATTATTGTTCAGTTTTTAATACACTTGAAAAATTATTTATTAATTTATTTATATTTACAGTTGATAAAATACTACTGTCTTTTATCAAAATTTCCCAATTCAAACGTTTTTAATTTTTTATTGTGTAAGTCTTCAAGACTGCACTCTTAAATTCTTTATATTAAAAATATACACATAAAATTAACAATCTATAATGAAGAATTTTTAAAAGATTTTTATTCGGAAAATTGGTAAAATTCACGGTCAAGGAATAAATTCCCGGTCATTTATCGGTTTCCAGGTCCAGCGGCCACCCTGCAACCTGTAAATCTGAACTAAGTTCTAAAAATACGAAAAAAAATTCTTCTCACCTTGTGCAAGGAGAAACATTTTGCCCCCTGATAGCTTTTTCTCCGATGTCGATTGCCCCGGAATCTTGCACTTCGACTGTGTAAATGCATCCGGAAAATCCATCTCGATATCTACCATAAGTCATGCCAAAGTCAGGAACTCCTCCCAAATAAACGCTGCCACGAGTGTTGAGAATTTGTTGCAAGCCGTCGCTAACGCCACTTTCCGTGTGCTCGCCATTTAATTCAATGCTGCCATCACTTCCTTGTCTTTTAAGAATTATTCTGTGCCGTTCTCCATCGTCCACTCTTTGGGCTACAACTCGAATCACTGCTGGTCCTGATCCCAAATTATATTGATACTCCACGTATCTGGAAATTTAAAACGTCAATTTTCTGAATTTCGAAAAATTTTCCCATTTTTTGAAGCAGTCCTCTTTTCTTTCTTGTTTTAAAAAACTTTCCCTTTTTTTTGGAAAATCTAACTGTTTTTGGTTGATTTTTTTTTTTTAATTTGACTATTTGGTTGAAATTTAATAAAATTCTCAATAGTTAAATCTCAATGGTTCTTTTGAAAAATATCTTTTGTTGAAAATTAAGTTCTTTGTAGAAAATTCGCCTTTATGGCTTGAAAATTCATGGTTGAAAATACTTCTGTCTTGAGAATTTAACTATTCGGGTAATGAATTCAACTGTCTTCTGAAACTTTTTGTCCTTGCCGGCTTGAAAATTATACTAGTTGGTTAAAAAATCAACTGTTTTCGGTTCAAGTTCTATCTATTTTTTTGAAACTTGGTCCATTTGGTTGAAAATTCAACTACTTGGTTAAAAGTTCAAATATATTGTTAAAAACTGCATTATTTTGTTAAACTCATGCCTTTTTGGACCTAAATTTAATTTAATTAATTTAATTTTGGTTAAAAATTCAACGATTTTGTTGGAAATTCATCTTCTTAGGTTATAAATTCAACTCTTTGGTTGATAATGTACATTTTTTTTCTAAGATTATATTCTTTGGTTGAAAATTTTAATATTTTGTAAACAATACTTTTTTTAAGTAAGCAATGTGCTTGACATTTTAGAAGGAATAATTGTTCTTTGTTCAAAGTTCAATTGTTTTGTTGAAAATTCATCTTTTTGGTTTCAAAATTTATCTCTTAGTAAAAGTTTCATCAATTTTACATGAAAATGCAAGTTTTTGGTAAAAATTGATATTTTTTTGTTGAGATTTCTATTATTGTTTGGTTAATAATTCGTCCATTTTTATTGAAAATGCATCTTTTCGTAAAATACTCATCTTTTTTAATTGAAAGTTAATCCTTTTTTAACGAAAAGTCTACTATTATATTTATGGTTTAGAATTCATCACATTTGGTTGAAAATTCAACTATTTTGTTAAAAAGTCGTCTTTTTTTAAATAAAAAATTCAACTTTTTTGTTGAACGCTTGTCTTTTTGGGTACAAAATTCAATTATTTAGTTCAAAAGTAATTGAATTCATTGAAAGGGGTGACCCGTCAGACTTCCAACTAAAACACTTCATAGAAATGACAAATATTCTGTTGAAAAATAACTTTTTTGTTGAAAATTAACTTTTTTGTAGAAAATTCGTCTTTTTAGCTTGAAAGTTCAACAATTTCGTGGCATATTTTTTTTTAGCTGAAAATTTAACTGTTGTTTTTTAATAGTCTGTTGCTTGTCCAAAATGAACTTTCTTGGTAAAAAATGCAACCTTCTTCTAAATAAGTCTACTTTTGGGATGAAAATTAAACTATTTGGTTGAAAATTAATCTGTTGTGGTTGAGGATTCAATTATTTTGTTTTTAAAAATATTTCTTTGGTTGCAAATTCAACAGTTTTGTAAAATATTCGTGTTTTTGGCTTCAAATTGGTTGAAAATTTAACTATTTAGCTCAAAATTTAACTGTTGCGTTAAAAATTTATTTTTTTGTTGTTTTTTATTTTAAAAACTCGCCTTTTTGGGTTGAATTCCACTGTTTTGGCTGTTTAGCTTCTCTGTTAAAAAAATACTTTTTTTGTTAAAGATTTATCTCTCTTTGAAAATTTAACAGTATTGTTGAAAACTCGTTTTTTAAAATTGAAAATTAATTCTTTGCACTGAAAATTGAACTGTTCAATGGAAAATTAATCTTTTTGGGTAGAAAAGTCTTGGCTCAAAAGTAAATTTTTTGTTTAAAAATTCAAATATTCTACAAAAATCATCTTTTCGAGATGCAAATTCAACTATTTAGTTTTATGTTTATCCTTCTAGATTGAATAATAAATTGTCTCTTGAAAATACATCTTTTCGGATTTTTAAGTCAACAGTTTTCTGAAATATTCGAATTTTGCATGAGAATTCATCTCTTTTATTAGAAATATTCTTTTGTTGGGAAATTCGATTATATTGTTGAAAATTCAATACATTTTGACTTGAAATCTTAGGCATTGTTTTAAGATAATTTCGGACTGTGAACTCTGTAATTTTTTACTAAAAATGTTGTTTTTTTAATTACCCATCGACCACTGCAAGGGAGATGTAATCATCAGGATTCATATCATCAGGCGTTTGCCCATGCCACATGATCAGTCCATTTGATTTATTCGTTGAAATTTCAAAACCCAAGACTTCTCGATCTTCCTCATGTGTCATTATTGATCTGTCAAGTTCCAACCAACCATTACCTTTAAAAGCAACGTCGTAGGAAAATTCAGCGGCTGTATAAAAAAAATTGTTTTTACCATTTTTTAATTACTTACAATAAGAATTAAGTTCTAGAGTTCCATCAAATGCGAGTGAACTTTGGCCCTGTTGGGAGTTCCATTACAAGTTACGGCACTCCGGAACTCTTAAGAGTTCCATTAAATGTGACGGAGCTCTGAAATTTGTAAGATTTCCATAAAATGTTATGAATCTCTGGAACTCTTAAGAGGTCGGCAAACGGTGCGGAACTCTGGAACTCATAAGAGTTCCATAAAATATGAAGGGACTCTGGAACTTTTAAGTTTTCTATAAAATGTGACGGAACTCTCCAACTTTTAAGAGTTCCCTAAAATTTGATGGAACGCTCGAAATGTTGAGAGTTCCATTAAATGTGACGGAACTCTGGACCTCATAAGAGTTCTCACAAATATCAGGAAACTCTGGAAATTAATTTTTCCATCAAATGTGACAGAACTTTGAAGATTTTAGGAGTTCCATAAACTGTTATGAATCTCTAGAACTCTGAAGAGGTCGTTCAAATGGTTCGGAGCTCTGGAACTCATAAGAGTTCCATTAAACATGAGGTAACTTTGGGTCTTTGGAAAGTTCCATCAAATGTAAAGGAACTCTGGCGCTTTTAAGAGTTCCATAAAATATGATGACCTTTTAAGAGTTTCTTCAAATTCGACGGAACTCTCAAGAGTTCACTAAAATGTGGCAGAACTCTGGAACTATTACGATTTCTACGTACTTTTTTCGCAATTTTGTCCAGTATAACCGAGCCGACAGTCACATTTATATGATCCGTGAAGATCGGTACAGGTGCCTCCGTTTTTGCATGGAATCAACAATTCACATTGTTTGAGAACATTTTCACAATTTCTGCCCACGTAGCCATATTCGCATGTGCAGGAATAATCGTGAGAATTGGTACTTTGGCATAAGCCATTTATACAAGGATTTGATATACAAGGATCGTATTTAGTTGATGTTATAAAAACTGGAGATTGAGTTGTTGAAAGAATGTAGGGAGCGGTTTGATTTTGATGAACTGATGAACAATCTTCCACGTTTGCTGAGTCGATTGGCGATTTCAGAAGGTCGATGTTCATTGATGATACCTCGAGCTGTTAAAAAATTTAATATTTATTTATAGAATGGGGTTGCTGCATATTTTCAAACATAATTTCTTTTTCTGATAAATTAAAAGAGCACTGAAAATCGCATATAATTACTTGAAAGTTTTTTTGAAGGTTAAATATATTTTTGTAATGTTTAGGAAGTATAATTTTCAAATTTTTCGCGGGACGATGAGAAATTTTGATTGGGCAGCGTCGGGAGAAAACGAATGATGCTTCATTAGTCAATAGAGCCACTGTATACCATTTTCCTAATTGGTTCCGCGTTTTGCAGGATGTGGCGTTTCAAGGTCAGAGATTTATTTAAGTAGGGTTTTTGATACTTCTTTTTAAATATTTTTATTGCTCGCAAGTGAAGTATTTAAACCAATTTTCAAATGTCTTATCATTCTTAGAATTGTATACAGTATTTAAAAAATATTTTATCTAAAATTCATGCAACAACCCGACTTAAAACTATGGCTTTAATGATTCAAAAGTAATAAATTAGAACACAATAAAGAACATAATGAATAAAATAAAATAAAGAGTAAACAGAAAGGCCCTAGGTCAGGGAAAACCTGGAAATCAGAAAAAATTCTTGGAATTTCACTGGTAAGGAAAAGTGAGGGATATCGAAAAACTTGAAAAATTCAGGGGATATCTATAAGAGGCAATTTGAATAACTGTCACGGATTAAAAAAACTCCAATTTTTTAAATTTTAATTTGAAATTGTTTTATTCCCTTGGTAATAGTGTATGTTAAAAATTGTACTAGATTAACCCTTAAATGACACACCTCCAAAAAATAACGTAGCTGACACTTGGGGTCTTTTGGACCCCAACGTTTTTAAACTGTTGTAAAAAGTTTAATTTTGGATATTTTTATTAAGATGTTTTTTTTTGGGTATTCTTTAACATCTCTTGTAAAGAATCAATCCGTATTGTAACTTAAATTTTATTTTCAACACTTTCAAAAACAATGAAAAATTAATGGAATTTACGAATTTTTATATTCGTTGAAAAATGGTCTGGGGTCCAATGGACCCCCAGTGTCATTTAAGGGTTAAGATTTTGTTCTTTGAATATAATGGTAAGGGAAATGAAAAATTGGACAAGGAAGAATTAGGGAATTTTTAATAGGACGTTTTTTCGTTAACTATGATATAATCTTCTTTTTAGCCATTTATTTATCTTGTATTTCTATTTTATTTTATTTTTCTTTAAAAATGTAACTGTTTTTTAATTATTATTTTGTTCGTTTTGAAAATTCATATTTTAATGTCTTTTTGGTTAAAAAATTCATCTGTTTTGGCTGGAATTTCATATTTTTTAACAAAATTGCAACTGTTTGGGTGAGCATTCAACTATTTTGTTAAAAGTTCGCCTTTTCGGGTGATTTATACTATTTTTTATATAAAATTGAATTTTTTGGTTGAAATATTATCTATTATATTATTTGTTGAAAATTAATATTTTTTCGTTGAAAAGAATCGTCTGTTGGTTTAAAAGTTCAATATTTTGGATGAAACTTTTCTTCTTTCTTGACTGAAATATCTTTATTTGTTAAAAAATCTTTTTTTTCTTTGTTGGAAATTATCTTATTTTACTGAAAATTTAATGTTGCAATTTTAGTTTCAAATCTACTTTTTTATTAAAAATTTAATCTTTTTATTATAAGTTAAACTATTTCGTAGAAAATTGATCTTTTTCTAATTGAAAATTCAGTAACCTAGGTCAAAGTTATGGTGCTGAAAATTCAACTGCTTTATAGAAAATTCAGTTTTTTGCCTTGAAACATCAACAATTTGGATAAAATTTTCTTTGTTTCCTGATTGAAAAATCTTTATTTGTTGTTTCTTTTCTCGTCCTTTTTTCTATTTCAAGCAAATTAACCTATTTTATTATATAAATTAACTTTTTGTTTAACTATTTCGTTGTCAATGAAAATATTGGTTAAATGTTTTTTATTAAATTGAACTATTTGATTAAAAAATCTAACTTATTTATTGAAAATTCAAGTATTTGGTTGAAAATTCTTCTTTTTAGTAGACAATTTATCTTCTTTTTGGTATAAAATTCATCTCTTTGGCTTTAACGTTTAACTATTTGGTTGTAAATTTAAATATTGGTTGAAACTTTAACTGTTTTATTTAAAATGTAAGTATTTTATTTAAAATTCAGATATTATATTAAGAAGTCATGTTTTTGGTCGTGAATTCAATTCTTTATGGAAAGTTATGTCTATTGTTGTAAATGCACCTTTTTTGGTGGAAAATTAATCTTCTTAGTTGAAAATTCATTCACTGTGGTTCTTTTGGTTGAAAAATGAATCTTTTGTGGTATAAATCATCTTATCCCAGATAACAATCATGCGACGCACGCTTCAAGCACCCATGAAACTCGCACAATATGACCCATATCGCACGCAAATGGCAAGCACATTCCGCGATTAAGTGGTGGGTAAGTGCGTGCGTGCGTGCGTGCGTGCAAAATGAGGCTCATTCAGCCATCACTCATGTTATTTCATCGTAGTCCTTACTGAATACATATAAACAATATGTATATTATTATTATACCATTAAGCCATTTCCCTTTCGGGGTAGGCGTGACTCACTCGGCAGGGGAAAGGAGTAGTGTGTGGATGGGATAGAGATTTTTCAGATT
>NC_046663.1:61194830-61207989 GCF_010883055.1 Belonocnema kinseyi | reverse complement strand
TTGCGTTAATTTTTAAGCCCATGCTCTTCATGCTTGCATTTAGTTTATTCAACATTCTTTGTAGGTCTTCGATAGACTCTGCCGTAACAACCTTATCATCTATTGAGCAAATTCGATTCAGTTGAATCATCAATATTTTATTTCAAATAAATTATGTATTTATCTTATTTTAAATGATATTTGTACCTGCGCATTGTACATGCGCAAATGTCGAATTTCACGGTTCACTGGAGATTGTTGCGGACCTGGCCGTCAGGCAGGTTATATGAGCTTCAAGTTCATAGTGTACGAGTCATGCATTTGCAGTAGAAAATTGCATCGAACTCTATAATATTTGGTAAAGTTATTTGGAAAAATATTATGCAATTTAGTTGCTTTAGACAATAAGAAACGTCATTTTGTACAATTATGGGTGTTTTGAAAAGAAAAGGCGAAAGGAAATGCCTTCGATATTGTGTGGTTATGTTCATTTAATCAGTGCACGAATTTTCCAAATTCATTCTGGGGTGCCGGTAATTGATTTTTGAGGTTCGGAAATCCAAAATCAATCAAAAAGATATTGAATATTAAAAATTCTTATAAGGCGATGTCGTAGGAATGAAGAAAGCAATCATCAGAACACGGCCATCAATAAAAAAATACGTATAATTCCCTAAAAACTTCCTTCTGTTGAGTGTCGTTCACTGGTTTTGAAGATATAATAAGAATATTTTAAATATATTAGGTCTACTTAAATTTGAGATTAATATTTATTTAATTATATTTCAAACAATAATCACAGCAAAAAAATCATCTAAGTTATAACACAACATTAAAAAAAAATTAAACTTAAGATTTTAAGCTGAAAAACGCCCGTTATGAAAAAACTTGAGGAAAAGAACAACGTTAATTTTTGGAAACCCTACAAGATTAATATAACAATTTTTGGAATTTTCTTGAAAATTCTAAAGTTCAAATTTGGACTCCACAAAACAGAATAAAAAAATGGGAAGGGATGCGCTTCATCGGCACGAAGTGCGACACATATGCGGGCACATCTGTTTGGTGACTTGCGCGACACGCTTGACGGTTTATTCGCACTCGTGCGTAGCACCGTGCGCGCATATTGTTATCTGGGTTAGAAGTTATTTTATCTTCGTCCAAAACTGTTTTATTTTAATTATTATTTTTAATAGTCAAGGAAAATGTAAAATTGGTCAGGAAAAAATCAGAAACTTTTGAAAATTAAATTTTGCAGCCATCCTGAATAAATAAAAATGAACTCACTTCATTAATACATCCACGAAAACTTCTCTGGACTCCAACCTCCTTATTGACACTGATTCTTCTTCTGTCAATTCCTCCAACATACAAAGGAGTATTCAAATTCATCGTTCTGGCTGCTCCAGGAGATCTTCCTTCTACAAGGGGTTCTCCATGCACCGATAAAGATCCTTGCTTATAATCTCTATTCACCGAAACATGGATCCAAATTCCAGGCTGAACGATGAAATTCGATCTAATCACTGCCATTCCAGAACCAACATCAAACCGAAATTCGACATGTCTGTCCTTTATTATCACAGCCGCAAAATCCCCAAGTCCTTCGTCACTTTGAGAAACGTACATCAAAATTCCATCTTCGTCGTCCGTTGATTTAAAGTTCATTGCCAATTTTAGCCTGAAAGACCATTTTAGTGAGAAATAGGGTTTTGAAACCAAATTTAAAGCAGAGGCTTATATTTATTGCAGAGGTTTGATAAAGAAAAATAGCTGGTTGATATCAGAGTATTGAATTCACACGTCTGTGTTATTTTGTGCACCTGATGTTAAAAAAGAACTAATGCGCAAAACATAAACCATTTAAAATTGAGCGAAGCGCTGAAACCTTTAAAAGACCCTGACGGGATTCTTAAATTTCTCCGACTTTTGTGTACGTCGGAGGAATTTTTAGCAAAAAAAGCGACCAGAACACTGAAAATCATAAAAGAATATAATGAATAATGAATGCGAAATAAGGCGGTCCAAAAATTCCTTGGAATGTTTTTTCTCTCGAATTTTCATACATATCCCGCCTCAGTTCGTTAAAAATCCACAAGAAACAAATTCAGAATTAGGCTTATTAGGCTTATTATTCAATTGAAAACTGAACTTGGGTAAAAGTTGAAGTACTTTGTTAAAATTTTTTTTTGTTTTATTGAAAATTAGTTGAAAAGGTAACTATTTTCTTCAAAAATCATTTCTTTTTGTTTAAAATTAGTTTTGAAACTAAAAGTGTTTTTCCATTTTTGGTCGAAAATTTATATTTAGGTTAAAAATGCAACTATTTGGTTGAAAATGGACTTATTTCTTGAAAATTCGTGTTTTTCGTTGGACAATTTCTCGTTGAAAATTAAATCATTTTTTGAAAATTAAACTTTCCCATGTTTGGTTCGAAAAGTCATCTTTTTTTAGTTGAAAATTCATCTTTGTTATTTAAAAATAGATCTGTATTTGTTCTAAATTCTACTATGTTGTTGGAAACTCAACTTTTTTGGCTGAATTATTATTTTTGATTTAAACAATAATTTCATAAGCTTTAAACATTAAAAATATATTTTGTTGTGAAAATATTTAATTATTATATTTTTCATGAATAAATAAAATTAAAAGAAAATTCATTGTTTAAATTTGGGAATGTTATAAATCGGCATTTTTCTGTCAGGAATTTTATTATTCGGGAATTTCTAAATTCTGTGATATTATATACTGTCGGGAATTTTTCAATTCGGTAATATTATAAACTGTTAAGGAATGTTATTTTTCGAGATTTTTCAGTCGTCTCTAAAAATGTTCAAAAAAACAAAACAAAAAATTTCTTTTTTTATACTATTCTATCTTTTATATTCAATAATTTATTATCGTTGCTATTAATTAATTATATTAGTAACATTTTTTTAATTCAATTCGTGTTCTAAACAGAAAAATGTTTCTGCATAACTAAAAAGTATTTTTTTTCTTATGGAAAATATGTGTTAAACTTGATGGGGCTTGCGAGATCACAAAATATAATTTTTGAAAAAAAAAAGGCGAAATGATTTTCTGTGTGGATTCGAACAAATTGGGAGAGGTGGTTTATATATGAAAATTAAAAAAAAAATCCAATGCATTTTTGTAACACCTTAATGCGGAAGCTTTAAAAAAACATAAATAATAAAACTCACCTGGTTTACAAAACGCTTAATAGTGTACTAATAAAAAATAAAAGTGCTAAAACTAATAAACGGTGAGACACAAGCTGCTAGGACTTCGAAATGAATTGGTTCAGATCTAAAATATTTATTATTTATTTATTCTATATATATTATATATTAATTAGGCATGAGCCTACTGAGTATATCGATGTTCGGTCCTATACAAAAGATGTAACAAGTAATGCATAGACTACAGTTTCTTAAACGTAAGTACTGACGAAGACATTTTTTCGAATGACGTTATTTATACACACGAGCTGTCTGCTGCTATTGTTTAAAAAAAATTCTAAGCGACTGCGTCTATTTGTTAAATGCGACTGATTTGGCAGTGACATCACGTCTTATATTGTTAATAATATTAATAAGTCTAGTGTCGGTGACGTGCTACATGTATTAATTAAAAAGCTGTACAAAAGGAAGTATACTAATTATTAATTATTAATTGAAGTTGACTGGAGTCCTAAAATTATAGCACCATGAGGTTCGCTTGAAGTAACTATGCGAAAAACATGTTAAGCACGCTTTTATAAGTATATGATAATTATTTTTATTTAAAAAATCTAAAGCTAATCATCGGTTCTTTGTCGATTAATTGTTTCTCAATAATCATTAATCGACAAGGCCAAAATATTTCTGAGAGCAAGAAGCCTTATATCAAGGACTAGGGGAAACCTACCTACATTGGAAAATGCCACCTACAGTGGATAATCAATAATTAAAAATACTAATCTATATAAAATAATTAATTATATTTAATTAATGGCAAAGACACTAAAGGTCTAAACAAACTATAATTATAATTAATTATTTTACGCATATTTGTGTAGTTCATTAATAACTATCCAGTGTAGGTTGCATTATCCACTGTAGGAAGGTTTCCCCTGATATTATTTTGCGACTTAGAATGAGAGCGACAATCTAGAAATTAATGGTTGACTTGCATGATTGTCATACGCTTAATTAAGTACCGCGAAGGGATACCGAGGATTTTTCAAGTGCGTTAACTTGGTGCTAAATTTAATGTTTTGTGTAGTGCAAGTTTTGTGGTAGTAGCCTGGAACTCGAGTGCGATCGTGTGTGCGATCGTTTTTGTATAGTTGTGTACTCATTGGCCCTGAAAATAATGTTAAAAGATTAGGACCATCAAACCTAAAAAATGCTAGAAGTCAGCTTCTTTTTAAATACAGAAACCTTTTTTTATTCTCTTGCACTTTTAGGGTTTCGTAGCCACCCTCGTCCGTCTGTCGTTCTTTTTTCTAAGAAGGGAGAATGAGGGCTGGGGAAATCGGGAAAGTAGGGGAAATGAGGAGTGAGTAGGAGAAATGAGAGGAGGGATAATAGGGGAAGTAAAAAAGAGCAACTAGTGGACGTTAGAGAAAGTGAGAGGGTAGGGTAAGTGGGAGAGTGAGGGAAATCGAGGAATATGAGAATTTGTAAGAGGGTAGGTATAGAAGGTTAGGGGAAATAAAAGGAGGAAAAGTAGAGGAAATGAGGTGCTAAGGGAAATTTAGGGTGGGGTAGTAGGGTAAGTGAGGGGAAGGAAAGTAGGGTAGTGTGGATGTGTAGGGGATGGTAAGTGAGGTTTGGCGAAAGGAAATCGGGGAAGGGGACTCTTATCTGAGAAAGAGAAGAGAGGGCAAAGTACAGGAGAAAAAAATTAAGGATGGAGAGGAAACGAAGGTTGAATTGTCGAGAGGAATAGGAGGGGAGAGAAAGTATGGAAGAGGGAGGTTTAAACGACTTAGTTAATGTCTTAATAGGCTACGAAACCCTTTTTTTGTAGGTGAACTGAGCCCATTTTTACTCATTTTTTAACAGGTGGAAGAGGAAAAGTTATGTAGACTTTTGGGAACTATTCTATTAAAAAAAAAGTTTTATCATATGGGGCCTTTGAAAAACTACGTCACTCTTCTTGGGAGGGAGCAGGTTATGTGACGATGTTTCACGTAGTATGAGGGGTGAATTCAGAATGTGACATTAAATACGAAAAATATAAATGTGAAAAAAATATTCCCCTCTTGACGCTTTTTTAAAAAAGAATTCTAATTTCTCCCGTTTTCAAAAAAAAAAAAATCCGTTTTTCTCGTTTTTTTCTCCTAAACGCGAAACGGAAAATTATAACGCAATAAGAAAATGCAAATATTTTTGGTTTAAAGTTCAATCTTTTTGATTATGATTATGATAATTCTTTAAAAGACTTTATTCGTTTATTATTTTCCTATTTCCGTGAAAAATCACCCATTTCCCGTATTTTCATAGCTTTTTGGTCTGTGATGTTTAATAAAGTATCCAAATGAAATCAAAGAAAAAATTTAGAGTTTAGGGAGGGGGGGTGTTTAGAATAGCTTTTTGTAGTTTTTGAATGGCCCCTAATTAAATTTCGGCAAAAGGGTGTCTACAATAGTGTCTCGTTGTTAAAAAAATCAGAGACCTCTAATTGATTTAAGATATGACTAAATAAGTAATTAACACTTCAAATTCATAAAATAATCAAAGGTGAAAAACTATTTTTACGAGGGGATGAGCACTCGAATTTTCAGTGTACACTATATTACAAAGATTTAACATAATTTTAAAGATATCACAAGGACTACAATGATTTCAAAAAGATTTAAAAGAATCCACACAAATTTCATAACTATTTTAAAGATATCACAATATTTGAAACCTTTCAGAAGCTTTCCAATATTTTAAATAGTTTTAACGATTTCACAAGTATTCTAATGATTTTGCAAAGATTTCAAAGATATCACAAAGATTGATATCAATAGATTTTAAAGTGATTTTAAAGATGTCACAAAGATTCAAATGATTTTTCAAAGATTTCAAAGATATCACAAAGATTAGTTAAAAAATTTTTATTAACATATCCAAAAATTTCAAAGATTTCAAAAGAATTGAGAAGTTTTCAAAGATTTCCCATAATTTTAAAGATTTCGCCATAATTTCAATGATTATCAAAAATATTTAAAAGATTTCAAAAAAGTGTTTAAGTTTTCAAAGATTTCAAAGAAATGTCGCAAAGATTTTGAAGATATCACGAGATTTCGAAGATTTCCAAATATTTTAATAAATTTAAAAAGTCTAAAATAATTTCAAAGATTTCAATGATTTCATGAAGATTTCACACAGGTTTCAAAGAATTCAAAGATGTCACTAACTTTTTAAAGTTTTCGCAAAAACTGCCAAAGATCTTAAAGATTTCACAAAGATTCCAATGATTTTACAAATATTTCAAAGATTTAACAAAAATTTCACAAAGATTTTAATTATATCACAACGTTTAGAGAATTTAAAAATATTTGAGAAGATTTCAAATATTCTAATTAGTTAAAAATATTTCACAAAGATTCCAATGATTTCACAAAGATTGCAAAGATAGCATAAAAATTTCAAAAATTTAAAAAAGTTTTTTAGGATATCAGAATATTTGAAAGAGTTCTAAATATTTCAGAGGTTTCCTACGATTTCAAATAATTTAAAAGATTTCACAAAAATTCCACTGATTTCACAAAGATTTCAAAAAGATTTAAAAAATGTCAATAAATTTTTAAAGATTTTACAAACATTTGCGAAATATTTTAAAGATTTTACAAGATTTCAAAATATTTAAGAAGATTTACGATATTTAAAATAGTTTTTAAGATTCCACAAAGAGTTCTCAGATATCATAAGGATTTCAAAGATATCACAATATTAAGAAGGTTTTCAAATATTTAAGAAGATTTAAAAAGATTTCAAATAAGTTTCAAAATTTTGAACAAATTCCAATGATTTTACAAAGATTTCAAAAAGATGTTAAAAATGTCAATAAGTTTTTAAAGATTTTACAAAAGTTTTGCAAAGATTTGAAAAATATCACAAGATTTCAAAATATTTAAAACATTTAAAAGATTTCAAATAATTTTTAAACATTTCACAAGGTTTCCAATAATTTCACAAATACTTCACAAGAATGCCGCAAATATTTAAAAGATATCACGCCTACCCCGAAAGGGAAATGGCTTAATGGTATAATAATAAAATAATAACAAGATTTCAAAATATTTGAGAAGATTTTAAATTATTCAAATAGTTTTGAGGAATTCAAAAAATTACAATTATTGCACAAAGACTTGAAAGATTTTACAAATGTTTTAAAGATATCACAAGATTTCAAAATATTTCAGAGAATTTCAATGATTTCAAATAATTTTAAGGATTTCAAATGTTTTCGCAGATATTTAAAAAATGTCATAAAGTTTTTAAAGATTCAACTAAGTACGCAATAATTTCACAAAGATGTTAAATATTTAATAAAAATGTCGGAAATATTTTAAAGATAATCACAAGATTTCGAAAATTTCAAAATATTTAAGAAGATTTCAAACAATTCAAATAGTTTTAAAGAATTAAAAAGTTACAATTATTTCACAAAGACTTGAAAGATTTTACAAAGGTTTTGAAGATATTACAAGATTTCAAAATAATTCAGAGAATTTTAATGATTTTAAATAATTTTGAACATTTCAAATGATTTCGCAAATCTTTAAAAAATGTCAATAAGTTTTTAAAGATTTCACAAAAATGTCGCAAATATTTTTAAGATATCACAAGATTTCGAAGCTTTCAAAATATTAAAGAAGATTTCCAATAATTCAATTAGTTTTAATGAATTTTTAAAAAATTACAGTTATCTCACAAAGACTTAAAATATTCTACAAATGATTAAAATATTTCATAAAGATTGAAAAAATGTCACTAAGTTTTTAAAGATTTAACAAAAATTTTGCAAAGATTTTAAAGATATCACAAAGTACCAAAGATTTAAAAATATTTGAGAAGAATTTATATGTTTCAACTAGTTTTTAGTATTTTAAAAATATTGCAAAGGTATCACAAACATTAACAGATTTCACAAAGATTTTTTACAGATATTACAAGATTTGAAAGAGATTAAAATATTTAGGAAAAATTTAAATATTTCAAATAAGTTTCAAGATTTCACAAAGATTTCAAAAATATTACTAAGATTTTAAAGATTTCACAAAAGTTTCAAAAATATTTGAAAGATACCACAAGATTTCAAATATTTCAAAATATTTAGGAAGATTTCAAAGATTTTAAATAATTTTAATGATTTTACAAAGATGTGTACACAACTGATTAATTAATTAATTAACTTACGCAATTTACTTGCACACAAGATTTCAAAAGTAATCAACCCCTTGCATTTCAAAAAAATTATAAAAATGTCATTTGAAGAGTCAATAATTGGATCTTTCGAACTCTTCTTACCTTCGAACAGCTTTTGGTTTGTTATATGCAAGATATGATCTTGGATTTCGGAATGAAGGCTTATGAACATCGACATTTCGCTCGCATCTTGTTCCTGCTTTTCCGAAGGGACAGTAACATTCGAAACCAGTTTCTAAACTGACACAGGATCCCTCTCCACAAGCTCCTGAAATTTTTAGTAAATAATATTTTTTAAACTTTATCAAATATCGAAATCCTGAAAAATAACAGGGATCACAGTCCTTCCCCTAGTCCTCTATATTTCCTAAATCTTTTAATTACACTTTTCCCCTCTTCTCCAGAAACTTTCCCTTATCTCTTTTAAAGTGGATATAAAAGTGCCTAGTCCGAAATAAATAATGGTGCTGAAAATCAACATTTTTCGATGAAAATTTAACTGTTTGGTTGCAAATACAACTGTTTTGTAGAAAGCTAATGGAAGAATTGAGTCGATGGTTGTGATAAAATAGTGTCCCAGAGGGTATAAAATTTGGCGACGTCTTTACGACACCGTTACGACATCTTTACGACATCCTATGTCCATGTCGTTTCGGTGTCTTTGTGATATCGTAAAGATATCGTCAGATCATACAACTTATTTACGATATCGTAAAGACACCTTAACGACATGAACATAGGATGTCGTAAAGTTGTTGTAAAGATGTCGTAACGATGTCGTAAAGACGTCGCCAAACTTTGTGCCCACGCCAAAAAGTTAAATTTTCAACTAAAGAAGATTAATTTACTACCAAAAAAACATGAATTTTCAATAAAATTCAAAAATTCTCAACCAGCAAATTCAATTTTTAAGAAAAAAGGCATTTTTTTAATTTTCCAGAAGTAGCTCAACTTTTAAGCCTAATTCTTAATTATTCAATCAAAAAAATAAATTCTGAAACAAAAGGATTAATTTTCTAACGAAAAAACAAAATTAAAGAATTCTCAGCCATAAAATTGAATCTTTGAATTTAAAAAAGAATGTTTGAACAAAAAATACGAATTTTCAAACAAAAATATTAATTTGTTACCAAATAGACGAATTTGGAAACAAAAGGCCTAATTTATTACTAAAAAAGATTATTTTTCATTAAAATTCAAGTAATTAATTTTCTACCAGAAAAAAATGTATTTTTTGCAAAATTAAAGAATTCTCAACCAAGAATTTGAATTTTTAATCGAAATGATTATTTTTTTGACCAAAAGATTAATTTACAATCAAAAAGACGAATTTTAAATAAAATTAAAGAATTCTCAACCAAAATGTTGAGTTGCTAAGAAAGAAAGAATTTTCAAACATTTTTTAGAAAGTCTTTCAACATTAAAACCTAGTTGTTAAACTTTTAACCAAAAAGATAAATTTTCCATCGAAAAAAAACTAATTTTGTACCAAATAAATAATTCTCAACCATGAAGTTGAATTCTCAATTAAAAAATTAATTTTTAAACACAAAGATTAAGTTACTACCAAAAAAGGCGAATTTTAAATAAAATTCAAGAATTCTCAAAATCTAGTTGTGAACTTTTTAACCGAAAAGATGAATTCTTAAATAAAAAGATTTATTTAGTGCCAAAAAATACAAATATTCAATAAAATTTAATAATTCTGAACCAGACCGTTGAATATTCAACTAAAAAATGAAGAATTTTAAAACAAAAATACTAATTTACTACCAAAAAATACGACTTTTTAATAATATTCAAGTGTTTTCAACCAAAAAATGAATTTTTTTTAATTAGTGCAAGTTTAAAATCTAGTGTTAAATTTTTAACCAAAAAGATTAATTTTCTACCAGCAAAAACGTATTGTTTGCGAAATTAAAGAATTCTGATTCAAAATTTAGAATTTTCAATTAAAAAATAAATTTTTAAACAAAAAGATTAAGTTACTACCAAAAAAGTTGAAATTTTAAGAAAATAATTCTACTTTAAAACCTAGTTTCTAAATTTTGAACCGGAAAAGATTAATTTTCTACCAGAAAAAAACGTATTTTTCACAAAATTAAAGAATTATCAATCAAAAAGTTGATTTTTCAATTAAAAAATGAATTTTTAAACAAAACTATCAAGTTACTTCCTAATAAGGCGAATTATAAATAAATTTCAAGAATTCTCAACTAAAAAGTTGAATTTTTAAGAAAGAAAGAAAACAATTGTTTTTTTTTTAATTTTTATGAAAGTAGTTTCACTTTAAAGCCTAGTTGTTAAATTTTTAACAAAAATTTTTTATTTTTGAACCGGAAAAAACGAATTCTGCACGAAATTAAAGAATACTCAATCAAAAAGTGGAATTCTCAGTTAAAAAATGAATGTTTAAACACGAAGATGAATTTACTACCAAAAAACACGAATTTTCAGTAAAATTTCAAAATTCTCAACCAAAAAGTTGAATTTTTATGAAAGAGAGAAGTTTTCTTTTTAATTTTTAAGAAAATAGTTTGGCCTTAAAACCTAGCTGTTAAATTTTTAAGCGAAAAGATGAATTTTTAAACAAAAATATGAATTTTCTACTGAAAAAAAATATGTTTCATAAAATTCAAGAATTATCAGCCATAAAGTTAAATTTTCAACTCAAAAGGAAGAAGTTTTAAACAAAAAGTTAAATTTACTGCCAGAAAAGACGAATTTTTAATAAAATTAATGAATTCTCAACTAAAAAGTTGAATTGTTAAGAAAGTAATCCAACTTTAAAATCTAGTTTCTAAATTTTTAACCAAAAAGATTAATTTTTTAATATAAAAAAAGTATTTTTTGCAAAACTAAAGAATTCTCTCTCAAAAAGTTGATTTTTCAATTAAAAGATAAATTTTTAAACAAAAAAATGAATTTACCGCCAATTTTCAACTAAAAAGTTGAATTTTTAAGGAAGTATTTCAACTTTGAAACCTACTTGCTAAATTCTCAACCAAAAAAAGATTAATTTTCTACCCGAAAAACACGTATTTTTCACAAAATTAAGGAATTATCAACTAAAAGGTTGTATTTTCAATCAAAAAAAAAAAAAAAAATTACAACCAAAAAAGACGAATTTTAAATAAAATTCAAGTATTATCAATCAAAAAGTTGAATTTTTAAGAAACAAAGGAAACTTTTTTTAATTTTCAAGAAGTAATACAACTTTTAAATCTAGTTGTGAATTTTTTAAACAAAAAGATGAATTCTTAAACAAAAAGATTTATTTAGTGCCAACAAATACAAATATTCAATAAAATTTAAGAATTCTGAACCATAACGTTGAATTTTCAACTGAGAAAAAAGAATTTTTAAACATAAAGAGGAATTTATTTGAATGTTTATGAAAGAGAGAAATTTTCATTTTAATTCTTAAGAAAGTAGTTCAACTTTAAAACCTACTTATTAAAGTTTTAACCAAAAAGATTACTTTTCTACCAGGAAAAACGTATTTTTTGTGAAATTAAAGAATTCTCAATTAAAAAGTTGAATTTTCAATTAAAAAATCAATTTTTAAACAAAAACATTAAGTTATTACCAAAAAAGGCGTTTTCTAAATAAAATTTAAGTATTATCAACTAAAAAGTTGAATTTTTAAGAAAGTAGCTCAACTTTAAAACCTTGTTTCTAAATTTTTAACCAGAAAGATTCATTTTCTACCAGAAAATACGTATTTTGTGCAAAATTACAGAATTTTCAACCAAAAAGTTGTTTTTTAAATTAAAAAATGAAGTTTTAATTTAAATTAATTAATTTTCTACCAGAAAAAAACGTATTTTTCACAAAATTAAAGAATTATCAACTAAAAGGTTGAATTTTGAATCAAAAAGATTAATTTCCAACTAAAAAATACGAATTTTAAATAAAATTCAGGAATTCTCAATCAAAAAGTTGAATTTTTAAGAAAGAAAGGAAACTTTTTTTAATTTTCAAGAAGTAATTCAACTTTTAAACATAAAGACGAATTTACTATTAAAAAACACGAATTTTCAGTAAAATTCCAAATTCTCAAGCGAAAAGTTGAATTTTTAAGAAAGAGAGAAATTTTCTTTTTATTTTTTAAGAAAGTAGTTCAACTTTAAAATCTAGTTTCTAAATTTTTAACCAAAAAGATTAATTTTTTACCATAAAAAAAAACGTATTTTTTGCATAAAAAAGAATTCTCAACCAAAAAGTTGATTTTTCAATTAAAAGATAAATTTTTAAACAAAAAGATGAATTTACTACCAATTCTCAACTAAAAAGTTGAATTTTTAAGGAAGTAGTTCAACTTTAAAACCCATTTTCTTAATTTTTAACCAGAAAATACGTATTTTGTGAAAAATTAAAGAATTCTCAACCAAACAGTTGATTTTTCAATTTAAATATTAATTTTTTAACAAACATATTAAGTTACTAACAAAAAAGGCGAATTTTAAATAATATAAAAGAATTCTCAACAAAAAATTTGAATTTTCAAAAAAGAAAGAAAACAATTTTTTTATTTTTAAGAAAGTAATTCAACTGTAAAACCTAGTTACTAAATTCTCAACCAAAAAAGATTACTTTTCTACCAGAAAAAAACGTATTTTTCACAAAATTAAAGAATTATCAACTACAAGGTTGAATTTTGAATTGAAAAGATTAATTTCCAACTAAAAAAGGCGAATTTTAAATAAAATTCAAGAATTCCCAATCGAAAAGTTGAATTTTCAAGAAAGAAAGGAAACTTTTTTTAATTT
>NC_046663.1:61169695-61194730 GCF_010883055.1 Belonocnema kinseyi | reverse complement strand
TTTCACAAAATTAAAGAATTATCAACTAAAAGGTTGAATTTTGAATCGACAAGATTAATTTCCAACTAAAAAAGGCGAATTTTAAATAAAATTCAAGAATTCTCAATCGAAAAGTTGAATTTTCAAGAAAGAAAGGAAACTTTTTTTAATTTTCAAGAAGTAATTCAACTTTTAAGCATAAAGACGAATTTACTATGAAAAACACGAATTTTCAGTAAAATTCCAAAATTCTCAAGCAAAAAGTTGAATATTTAAGAATGTAGTTCAACTTTAAAACCCATTTTCTTAATTTTTAACCAGAAAATACGTATTTTGTGAAAAATTAAAGAATTCTCAACCAAACAGTTGATTTTTCAATCTAAACATTAATTTTTTAACAAAAATATTAAGTTACCAACAAAAACGGCGAATTTTCAATTTAAAATTAATTTTTAAACAAAAATTCCATCCTCTCCCTAGCCCGACACCAAGCGAAGGTTTTGTGAGAACACCCGCCGCCCTCAAATTGAAACGTAGTTTATTAGTGATCCCCGACCTACCTGGATAACAAGATTCTCCTACAGAATCGCAATGATGTCCACTATATCCTGCGCGACAGAGACACCTGTATCCATGTTTCACAGCTGCTTCCTGGCAAATTCCTCCATTGCGACAAGGACTTTCCGCACAGGTTTCGCAGGTCGTTATTCCAGAGCTTTCAGTTTGTTGGCCTATCAGGTCAACATGCGTATCTCCGATGACCAGTTTGCTGATGCAACCAACAAAGCCCATCATTCCATTCCGGAAAATCTGCCGATTCACAAATTCATTGACAGTTTGATTCCGTGGCACTCCTCCGATGTAAAGAGGTTCTTTGAGGTCCAGAGTCTGCTTTCTTCCTGATGCAAACACCTTGAAAGGACCTTCTCCGTCGACCAACATACTTCCTTCTTTGCGGTAACGTTGGATTTTTATGGTGTGCCAGGTACCAGGAGTGATGGACCTGTTTGCTCGGATTTGTGCTGGTCCGGATCCAAGGTCGAATCTGGAAATATATATATTTTTTTTTTATAAAAAAAAAAGGTAAATGAGTACCAGGATAATTTTGACAGTGAATTTATTTTTTGACCGAGTATTTTACAAATTTTAGAAGAAAAATCTCTTCAAGTTCGATTTTAACTGTTTTAAAAATAATTTCTTTGAATTTTTATCATCTTGAATTTTGATATCCTTTATTTTATAATGCGTAATTCAAAAATTCTTCGCTTAAAAAAATTTTCCATTTTAGATTTTTATTTTTGAGCGCACATTTTTTATTTAAAGAATTTTGAAATGCAGTTTTGAAGACTTGAAAAATTAAAAATTATTAGCATTTGAAATTTAAAGTTATAGATACAAAACCTTTTCAGTTGACTAACAAGTAAATAATAATTTATTTTACAAGAAGATTCGGAATCAGTTCAAAATTTAAGAATTTCCAGCATGTAGCAGTTGATATATTTGAATCAAGTAATTGCATTTTTAGCCACAAAAGATAAATTTTTATCTAAGAGGATTAAATTTCTAATAAGAAAAAGGAATTTTCATCTAAATACATGAATTTTTAAAGAAAAAATTAAACTTTTAATTAAAAAAGATAAATTTTTAACCAAAAATGGAATAGTTTAATTTGCAAAAAGAAAATATTGTCTTTAAACAAACATGAAACGAATTTTCATCAAAATATTAAAATTTTCAACCTTCAACTCTTCCGAACGAAAAATGTAATAGTAATTGCAGAAAATCCGTTTATTTTTTGGATAAGAATTATATTTTTTACATAAAATTTAATCATTCTATTTTTTATCGAAAATGTATCTTTTTTGGGTGAAAATTCGACTAGTGATTTGAAAATTAATATTTTTTATGTAGAAATTTAACTAGTTGTTTGAAAATGTGTGTACTTTGTGAAAAAATCGCCTTTTTTGTAGGAAATTAATCTTTTGGTATAAAGTTCAACTATTTTAAAGTAAGATTCATAATTTAAGTTGAAAATGCATCATTTTGGTTGAAAATTAATTCCTTCAACTGAAAATGTGAATGTCCATTTTTGATTGAAAATTGATCTTTTCTTGTTTAAAATTCAACCATTTGGATCAAAATTCGATTTTGTTTTGGTAGAAAATTATCTTTTTCTTTGCAAATTAATCTTCTTGTTTAAATATTCTTCTTTTCGGTCACAAATTCAAGTATTACAGTTAAATATTTATAATTTTAATTAAAAAATCATCTTTTAGTTTGAACATAAAATTACTTCAATCATTGAAAACTTGTTTTCTCTTTGGATGAGAAGGACTTTTTTACGAAATTTAAAATAATTTTGTTGAAAGTTTGCTTATTTTTGGCTTCATAATTATTTTGTTTTTTAAATTGAAAATGTAATTATTCTTCCAGTTGAATATTTCACAATTTTAGATAAAAATTCATCTCTGTGGTAGAAAATTAATTTTTTGACTGCAAATTTCATTATTCAATTTTTTGTTCAAAACTGATCTTTTTTCGTTAAAAATTTATATTTTTGGTAGAAGTTAATCTTTTTGGTTGAAAATTCATCTTCCTGATCAAAAAATCAACTATTCTAGTTAAAGATTCATCATTTTAGTGGAAAATTTATCTTTATGGTTTAAAATTCAACTATTCTATTTACAATTTTAGTAGAGAATTCATCACTTTGTTTGAAAATGTAACTATTTTTTTGAAAGCAAGTTTTTTTTTGTTGAATTTTATTTTTTTCTTGTGAAAAGTAATTTTTTAACTGAAAATTTATCTTATTTTAATTGAATATTTCATAGTTTTAGTTGAGAATTCTTCTGTTTGGTTGAACAATAATTTTTTCAATTTAAAATTAATTTAAGTTTCGCGCGATATTTACCTTTATTAGTAAAATTTAATTTTTTGTTGTGAAAATTCAACTATTTTAGTTGTAATTTCCTCATTTTAGTTGAAAATCCGTTTTTTTTAAAATCAAAATTAGTTTTTCCAACTAACAGTTTAAATATTCCAATTTTCATTGGAAATTAATATTTTTGAGTGGAATATTTAAGCCCGGGAAAAACAGGGAAATGATGGTGAATTTATGTTTTAACCGCGAATTTTAAGAAAAATGTTAGAGAAAAAAATCTGTCCAAGTTTGATTTCAACAGTTTTTTAAACAATCAGCTGAATTTTCTTCCTTTTCAATTATAATATCATGATCAGTTTACAATTTGTGACTCGAAAATCTTTCACTTACAAGTTTTCCATTTTGGATTTTAATTTTTAAGCATACATTTTTCATTTAAAGAATTTTAAAATGCAGTTTTAGAGACTTCAAAATTTAAAAATTAGTATCGTTTGAAATCTACAATGTTGGGTAAAAAATCTTTTCAGTTCACCAAATGTGAATATACATTATGTTGATTTAAATTTTTTTTAATTATTTCAATTAGAAAGTATTAGTTAAACAAATGTAAACGCCCTATTGAAACTTTGTTAACTATTAAAAATTTTAAAGTAACTTCAAAATAATATATTCATAATTGAAGACTTTTATTAAATTAAAAATATTGTTTTAGTCCAAAATTTGAAAAAAAAAATTTATTAAAAAAAATAACAATTGCTTAATATTTATAAATATTTGATTGTTCATCTAAAATCAGTTACAAATTTAATTTTTTTGTTGGAGAAAATGTAATTTAGAAGTAAAATTGGTTAATTTTACTGCATAATAATTTTTCTTAATTTAGAAAAATTGAGAAAAAATTCAGTAGCTTTTTAACAATGATGAAAGGTTTCAAAAGAATAATGAAAATTTTCTTAAGATTCCTAGGGAAATTGAAAATGAATTAATTTTGAAAAATTAACTTTAAGAAAATATTTAAGAATATTTAAAATGATTTCCAACATTGTCAAAAATTAATCTGGAAGATTTTACGAAAATATTTATAATTTTGCAGGATTAAAAAAAAATTGGTAAGGAATTCAAATAGTTTTAAAGCACGTTTAGAATTTAGAATGAAAGTAATTTCACTTCTTATTTAAGAAGTAAATATCTATTATCATAAACGATGAAAATGCAACAAAAAATGTAAATTTCCACGAGAAAAACCGGGAAAAATCTGGAATTTTTTTTTCGAATTGAAGAAATCTTAGTGTTGACTTACGAGAGAACTGGATATCCTTCGACGATTGCGAGAGCGAGGAAGTCTCCCTTTCCGTGGAGGCTTTCGTCGTTATAAAGTATCAATCCATCGTAATTCTCTGCTTTGAATGAGACCTCAATATTGAATTTCATATAGGCTTCTGAGAGCGGTGCGAGGGCAATGAAACTTCTCGGAGCTTGGTGGAAATATGGCACAACTCCAGTTACGACTAGAACATTTGGAACTTCGAGTGTCTCTTGGCCATTTTCTGCCACACAAATGTAGGTTCCTGCGTTTTCGGCCTTCACGTTTTCGATCCTTAATTTGTTCTATTAAGAACGGAAAATTATTAGCGATAAATTATTAATTAATAATATTTTAACAGTTTTTTCCGGAATTTAAAAACTGTTCAAGGAGTTTCGTAACTCAATAGTCCCTTAAGAAAACAATATACATATTAGGAAATTCAGTGCCTACAATGATTTTCCAGTAATAAATTAAAATTTTTTTTTTTAATTTTAGACAAATCATGAGAAAATATTGGAAAGAGTGATGCAAAAAATAGAGAAATTAGAAATGAATGATTTAATTTACATAAGATTTTTAATTATTTCAAGGGGTTTCTACAGGGTTCAAGTAATTTAGAAATTTTCGAGGGCTATGAAGGATCTTACAAACGTTTTTGAAGGTTTTTAAACATTTTAAGTTTCAAGAGACTTTAAAAATTTTAAGGAATGCCAAAGAATTTTGTGGAATTTCCAAAGATTTCAAGGTATTTCAAAGAATGTTAGAAGATTTAAGGGATTTTATAGGTTCTTTAATTATTTAAAAGAATTTATGGAATTTTAAAAGATTTTAAGCTATTTTAATAGATTCCAAGTAATTTCAAGACTATTCAATAATTTAAAGAATTTTAGGTTTGATTTTAAAGAATTTCTTGAAAACTTTGCGAACTAAATAGAATTTCAAAGGATTTAAAAATATTTCAAAGAAATTTACAAGGTTTTAAGGATTTTATTGAATCTTCGAGGATTTAAAAGATTTTCAGAAATTTGAAAGATTTCTAATGAATACGAGTTTTTTTTTTAGAAAACTGTAATGCATAAATTTAAAGCATACTAAAGAATTTTGTAGCATTTTTTAAATATTTCAAGGAATTTTATAGAACCCCCAATTATTTTTAAGAATATAGTGTATTTTAAAAGAATTTCGTAAGACTTTTAAATATTTTAAGTTCATTTCTAAGGGATTTTTTGAAAAAATTGGGAAATAAATTTAATATAATTTCATGTTATTTAAAATTATTTCTATTTATTTTAATGAACTGCTAAGATTATACATATTTTTAAATATTCCAAAGGATTTCAAGGTATTTTCAAGAATTCAAGATTTAAAGGATTTTATAGGTTTTATAATTATTTCAAAGGATTCACAGGATTTTAAAGATTTTAAGCTATTTTAACTGATTCCAAATAATTTCAAAATATTAAAAAAATTTTTAAGTATTTCAAATAATGTTGTTGAGTTTTTAAATATTTGAAGCTCGATTTTAAGGTATTTGTACAGAAATTTTGCAAGTGAATAAAATAAATTTAATTTCAAGAGCATTAACGGTATCTGGAAGAACATCACAAAATGTCAAGTATTTTTTTTATTCTACAAGTTTTTAAAAGATTTCGAAGGAATCCCAGAGATTTCGACAGTTTTGAAGGAATTCCAACAAATATTATAAGATTTTCAAAGATTTTAAGCTTCATTTTAAAGGAATTCTAAAGAACTTTAGTAAATAAATGAAATTTGAATGTATTTTTAAGTAATTTTAAGGTATTTCACAAAAAATTTACAAGATTTGATTTAATCTCCAAGGATTTCCGATTTCTAGGGATCTGAATTTTTGTATAGAAAACTTTAATGGATAATTTTAATTTAATTTATACTCAAAAAATTTCTAAATATTTAAATAGATTTTTACGAATATATTTTAACATCTTCAAAGATTTTAAAGAATTTCCAAAGATTTAATTAATTTCGAGGGATTTCAAAGAATTATCTAGCATTTTCAAAGATTTCAAAGGATTTAAAAGAATTTCTCAAGATTTTATATCTCATATTATTTCAAAGGATTAAGGATTTTTGAAATATTTTAATTTATTTTAACAGACTACAAATAAAATCAAGAGATTTAAAAAATTCCAAGGGACTTTAAAGAGTTTTATAAGGTTTCCAAAGATTTTAGTAACGATTTTAAAGTATTTTAAGATATTTGAAAGTATTTGAAGAAATTTTGCAAGATTCAAAGGATTTCATTATTTAATCTCGAAAGATTTCTACTGAATTTTAATGGATTTTTACGATTTCCAAAGATTTGAAGCTATTTCAATGATTTTAATTATTTCAAAAGAATTCAAAATGGTTTAAAGATTGCAACGTAATTCTACTGATTTTAACATATTTTAAAGATTTTATTGAATTTAAAAATATTTCCAAACATATCAAGGAATTTCGGTGAAACTTCAAACGATTTTGAAAATACCAGGAATCCCAAAAAGATTATGGGAAATTCATTATAAGAAAATAATTACAGGCCTATACAGATTTTCCTGTAATATTTTTTGTAAAGGCAGCTTGAAATGTTGCATTATTTAATATTTTAATAATAATTTAAATAATAACTTTAAATAATAATTTTTTCTAAATCAACTCATGTCTTACTTCGTATGGATCAATATTCGATGGCATTGTTCCCTCAAGTTTCTTCCAGTGGAATTTGATTGGAGGACTCAAATTGGGACTGCAGTCCATTTCAATATCTGATCCGTAAGGAGCTGATACGGTTTCAATTGCTGGAGCATCGGCAGTACCACCTGTTGAATTATTAAAAAAAAATTCAGAATGGAATACAAAATATTGAGATCTGAAAATTTTCGAGGGGGAAACAACTCATAAAAATTCGATCCAGTATAGATGGATTATAGCGAATTATTCTGGATTACCTAAGATTATTCCGGATTACTATAAATGTAGATTACATAAAATTATCGAGAATTACTCCGCCTAAAATATACTCAAACGAATTTTCAACCAAAGAGGATTACTTTGCAGCCGACACAATACATAATAAATTTTCCACAAAAAGTGGAATAGTTAAATTTTGAGTTAAAGAATTAAATTTCAACTAAAGAGACGAATTTTCAAATAAAATGATGAATTTTCAACTGGAATCGTAAACTTTTTAGTTAAAAATATATTTTTTGACCAAAAAACAATGATTTTTCAACCAAGCCGTTGCCCTTTCAATCAAAATGAATACTTTTTTTTTAATTGTCTAATTTTCAACAAAAGTAGATTAATTGTTAGCGAAATGGTTGAATTTTCAACCAAAAAAATTAATTTCAACCCAGAAAATTTTTCTACTGAAATATACAAATTTTCAAGAAACTAGTTATTAAATTTTCAACCAGAAAAGATTTATTTTCAACACAAAATGGAGTAATGACTTCTCAATCACAAAAATTAATTTTTTACAACAAAAAAACGAATTTTCAATAAAATGATCAAGTTTTTAACCAAAGAGATGACTTTTCAACTAAAATTATGCGCGTACCACCAAAAAATTAATTTTTAACATAACAGTTCCACTTCCAAGTAGTTGATTTTTTAAGAAAAAAATTTAATTTTTTTATGAAAGACGAATTTTCAATAAAATACATGATTTTTCAAGCAAAAAATGAATTTTTAACCAAGAAAATAAATCTTCTACCAAAAAATTCGAATTTTCAACACAGCTGTTTAATTTTCAACAAAGTGGTTTAATTTTTAACTAAAAAATATCAAATTTCAACCAAAAATGGAATATTTCCCTATCAATTAAAAAAATTAATTTTGACAAAGTAACTCACCTTTCAACCCAGCAGTTGAATTTTCAACGAGAAAATTAATTTTCTACTAAAAACTACTAATTTTGAACAAAGAGACAAATTTTCAAGTGAAATCATTCATTTTTAAGTAGAATCGTAAAATTCTCAGTTAAAAATATATTTTCAACCAAACAGTTGCCTTTGCAACCAAAAAGAAAACTTTCTAACTAAATTCTTCAATTTTCAACTTCGTAGATTAATTGTTAACTAAAAAGATCAATTTTCAAAGAAAAGTATTTTCTACCAAAAATTACAAATTTGTAATACAATACATTGATGTTCAACCCAATAGTTGAATTTTCAAGCAAAAGAATCTCAACTTTCTACCAAAAAAACGAAATTTCAACAAAACACATTGATTTTCAACTACTAGAGAGAAATTTTCAATCAAAAGTAATTTTCAACTTAGAAAAAAGAATTTAAAAAAACATTGTTTCTGCTAAAAAAAACACTAATTTATAACAAAATACATAATGCTTCCACCAAATAGCTTAATTTTGAGGCAAAAGGATGAATTTTCACGCGAAAATCCTAAGCTTCTGCTAAGAAAACAAAATGTTAACAAAATACACGATTTTGCAACTAAAAACAATTTTTCAGGTAATAAAGTAATTTTCAACAAGACAAAAAATGAATTTTCAACCATATAGTTCAATTTTATACAAAAAGTTCTAAATTTATTACCAAAACATTAGAATTTTTAACCAAAAAAATTACTTTTTAACAGAATTGTAAGAAAATCATGAATTTTTATCTAAATTTTCAAGCAAAAATCCTAAGTTGCAGCTAAGAAAATAAAGTTGCAAACAAAATAAACGATTTTGCAACAAGAAAACAATTCAGTGAAAGAAGTAATTTTCTTCAAGACAAAACACGAATTTTCAACCATAAAGTTAAATTTTATACAAAACTAGCTGAACTTACTACCAAAACATTAGAATTTATAACCAAAAAATTTACTTTGTAACAGAATTGTAAGAAAATTATGAATTTTCATCGAAAAAGTCGATTTTTTACCGAAAAAGAAGAATTTTCAACAAAATACGTGTACTTTTATATAAAAAAGATCCATCATTAACAAAAAATGGAATATCTAAATTTTCAAACAAAAATCCTAAGTTTCTGCTCAGAAAACCAAGTTTCAAACAAAATAAACGATTTTGCAACTAAACAAAAATTTCAGTTAAAAAAGTAATTTTCTTCAAGACAAAAAACGAATTTTCAGCCATAAAGTTCAATTTTATTCCAAAATTGCCAAATTTACTACCAAAACATTACAATTTATAAGAAAAAAAATTTAATTTAAACACAACTGTAAGAAAGGGTATCTAAATTTTTAGTCAAGAATCTTAATTATTTTTAAATTCAACAATATGGTTTTGAAAATATTTCGATTATTTATATCGGATTAACAGAGTTTTTTCCCCTCGGGAAAATGCATTATGAAACTGACGATACTTACGAATTATGTAATCGCAAGCATGAACAAAGATTTATTTATATTTATATTTAATTATCGGAATATGGATAGGCGATTTTATGAGATAAAAATTACCTTGGACGATGAGGTCATATTCTCCATCAAAAATGCCTTCCACACCATTTGCTGTACATCTGTAGACTCCACTGTCACTTACAATTACATTTGAAAGCCGCAAAGTATTATCATAAGCTCTGGCATTTGGCGGTAAACTGATTTCATTCAGAGTGGACCAACTAAATCGGGGATTTTGAATACCCGAACTTGAACAAATCAGATCGACTGTATCGCCAATATTGACGAGTTCCTGAGATGGTCTGATGGAGACGTAAGGCGTGGTGGCAGCTAAAAATAAAAAAGTTTGATCAATAACTAGGAATTTTAATCTCTTTTCCGGACCACATGGATGACTAAATGCATTTAAAATCCCTTTCCGATTATGCAGTTTGCACAAAAAAAATATTTTCAGGTCATTAGGAACATTTTGGATATTGAAGCCAAAATGTTTATGAGATAATTCATATTTTTCGTGTGTATACACTATCTTTGCGAAGAAATTTTAAATGGTTCTAAAGCTTGGTTAGATACTAAACAGGATTTTTAAAGAGAATTCTCCTGATATCACTACGAGACGTACACAAACACGAAGAATTATTTAGAACCCTCTTTAAAATTTCTATTGATATGAACCTATAATATCCGTCTTCATTTTTCATGACACAATTTAGAAAATTTTAAACAGGGTATGAAATATGTACATGTATGTGCAATTTTGTTTCTGGAATTACCATTCCTCCATAGACAAAAAAAATCAATTTTGAAAACGTAGGATTTTCAGATGGTTAACTTCAAATTCGTATTTTTCACCATCAAGAATTTGGAAACCGAAAGTCGCGAAAAATAGTCTCTGATGTTCCATTATTAATTTTAATTTTCTCGAGGGAGTTGCTAAAGAATTTCAAATTGAAATTCCAGGTCTTCTCTAGGGTCTCAAAACTACCGGGAAAATAAAAAATGAGTATGTTTTAAAATAAGAGTATCCCTCAAGAGTTATTCTGGGATATCGCCAAACTTAATTATCAAAATTCCCTGATTTTTCCTTAACTATTCATAAGATTTCAAAAAAATTAAAGTTGAATTAGAAAAAAAATCGAAATTAATTGAAAAAAACTTCATTCATCTAAGTAAAATGATATAAAATTAGAGAAATTCAAGAAAAAAGAGAAGGATTTGATCAAATTTATACAAATTCGAGGCGAATAAAAATAAAAATTCAAGTGGATTGGAAGCAATTTAAAACTATCAAAACATGCATTTAGTAAAGTAAGTTTGAAATGACTTAAAAAAATTAAGCGAATTCAAAAGAAATTTATGAAATGCTTAAGAATCCCATGTAAATTTCAAATCATTTCAAATGAATTGCAAACAAATATTTGAAATTATTTTCGAACATTTGATACTCCACTAAATCCCTCACTTCTGAAATCCTGGAAAATTTAGTTATTGATTATGATTATTGATATCATTGAGAGCTTTTAAAATCTTATAAAATCATTGAAATCCTCAGAAACTTGATAAAATCCCTTGAAATATTTTTAAATATCTTTTAATCCTTTGAAAAATTTCTAAATATTTTGTAGCGTTTAAAAATTCTTTGGAATTTTAAAAAATACAATAAAATATCCCAAATCTTTTTAAATATTTTGAAATTTCTTGCAAAATTGTTAAAGATCTTTAAGATTTCTTCGAATTTTTAACAATACTTTAAAATCTTTAAAATATCTTCAAGTTATTGAAATCAATGAACTCTTTCTAATAAACTTTTAAAATACCCTAACAAATCTTTTGGAATACCTTCAAATTATTGATATCTATGAAATCTTTCAAGGAAACTTTTAAAATACTCTTAAATATTCCTTAAAAATATTAAATACTAAATTAAATTAAATTAAATAAATAAAAAAATTAAAATACTCTTAAATTGTTAAAGAATACCCTTAAATCTTCCAATTTCTTTGGAATACCTTGAAATTATTAAAATCTATTAAAAGTTCCTTGGAAATTGTCAAAATACTGTAAATTTTTTTTAATTCTTTGAAATCTGATTAAATTTCTTTAAAAAAATTCTAAAATCTCGAAACTCTCTTAGAATGTTTAAAAATACTCTCAAATATTTTTAACTCCTTTAGAATACCCTTTAATTCTTGAAATCTACGAAAAATTCCTTGGAAACATATATAAAACACAAAAATATTTATAATACTTTAAAATCTTTCGAAATCCTTTGGAGATTTTTAATGCTCTTTAAACTGCCTTGGAATTGTTTAAAAATTCTCTCAAATATTTCAAATCTATTTAAAATCTTTCACATACTGAAATACATGAAACGTTCCTTGGAAACATTAATAAAACACTAAAATATTTCTCATTATTTGAAATATTTCGACGCCCTTTGAAGCTTTTTAAAGATCTTGAAACTTCTTTCTACTTTTTTAAAACTATCCTAAAATATTTCAAATCCTTTGAAATATTTTTAAATCACTTGATATTTTTTGAAGCTCTTAGAAATGCCATGAAAAATTTTAAATACACTAAAATCCTTTGAAACCCCTTCAAATTATTGAAATATAGTAAGAATTTCTTAGAATATTTTTAAATGCTCTAAAATATTTGAAAAGAATTCAAGAAAATTCAGAAATATGCGACATTATATCACAAATGATTTTGTAATTCAGGATATTGCTCAGAATTCCGCAGAGAATAATAATCATAAACTAAAAGAAAGCCCTATACGTGAAAAATTTGAACTTGATGTATAATTGTGTTTTATTAATGTTTTTTGATATTTTCTTAATCACTAATTATTATTCAGTAACGCGAAATTACCTAGTCATTTTAAAACTAAATTTCAACAAATTGAATTTGTTTAAACATTTGTTTTTCAGGTAAGTCGCGAAATGAAAGTATTTTCTAGACATTATGAGCACTTTAAACAATTATAAAAATAAAATAATTTGTTTGAATAATTTACAATTATTTAAAAAATATGTGTTCAAAATTTAAGAAATTTAAATAAGACCAAAATCCAAATTAAAAATCCCATTTATGTTATTTTATTGTAATTTGATGATAATAAAAATAAAAAAGACGAAAGAAAAACAGAAGGAAGGGGATGTGGTTGGCTGCCTTCTCATTTTTCTTTCCTCTTTTTTATTTTTGTCCCAAAATGTTATTTGTTTTTTTCAGATTACAATAGGATTTTTTGTTTTTGTTTATTAGTTGCGGTCCAAATTTTGTCGTTGGATTCTTGTTTTTTTTAACAGAATTTTGCATCTGTTTAAACGAATTTAAATTATTTGAATAATTGTATTTAATTTCGATATAATATAAATATAATAGTAAAATTATTTGAACAAATTGTGACATAGTTATAATTTAATTAAGAACTCATAACATCTAGAAAATCCATTCATTTCTCAAATTACCTGAACAAAAAACACAGTGGGCACAAAATTTGGTGACCTCTTTACGACATGGTTACGACATCTTTACGACAACTTTACGATATCCTATGCCCATGTCGTTACGGTGTCTTTACCATATCGTAAAAATGTCGTACCGACACCGACATATGATGTCGTAAAGATGTCGTAACGTTGTCGTAAAGATGTCGTAAAATGTCGTGACGTCGTAAGACGTCGCCAAATTTTGTGCCCACTGGGAAATGTTTAAACAAATTGAAATTGTTGAAACAATTGAAAATTAGTTAATATACGTAGTTTATTACTAATTCGGATTTGGAGAGTGATCTCCGGCGACTCTATTATGTTAAATTCATGTCGTTTGTGACCTTTTTTTCTAATTGGATGATAAAAAATGAAAAATCAGAGACGTCTGACAGAAAAGTGTGCAATAAAAATTGGCTTGTGAGCCAAGAGGGGAAAACTGGGAAAAGACGAACTACAAAATATAGAATATAGACGTCACACGACACACAGATCTCAAAACAAACCACGTCGTTGCTGGAGAATTTGGCGGAATCGCGTGATGCGGCAGAAGCGTTCGTCAGTAGCGTCGATGCACTGAACATAGCCGTCGCAAAAGTAATCCAACGGAACGCATAGTTGATTTCTGCATTGATAATCCCCCTGTCTGCACTGCGATCGGTATACTGGCATGCAATCCGCAAGCAAATTAACTACTAAATCATAACGCTAGCTTTTTAAAAAAACCTAGTCTGATGGAAGACTGATAGAACCATGGTAGCGATGATCCTGTCGCAATTTTATTCATTTATATTCTTTTTTATTTCATGTTTTTTTATTACCCAACACCACTTTGTTAATAGAATGAGAAGCTTCATGATATTTGTGTTAGTCTCGTATAATTATTTCTAGTTTAAATATAGCTATACCAATGGATTGATCCAATGTAACGCGAATAGATTCTAACAGTGAAATACGATCTTGATTCTGTCATTTACGAAGAAAATTTGGAAAAGATTTATTTCATTATTTCGTGGTTTAATGCGAGGGTGGATTCAGAATATTTTTCGGACGGGGCGATTGTGAATTTTATTTAAAAAAGGTTTTCAAAGTGAACATAATAAGGCGATAAATTCCACTTTATTTAGATTTTTAAATTATAGCGTTCACAATCATAAAAAAAACCTGAAGGCTTGTGCATATTTCAAGATTAGAAATTTAACAATGTATAAAATACAATTTGATCAAAAATTCATTTATTTGAAAAATTTTTTGTTTTAATTAGACAGTTGTGTGGGACAATTAATCTAGTTGGTTAAACATTCAACTATTTGATTCAAAATTTATTTATTTATCGTTTATTTATTTATTATGTATTATTTATTATTTATTTATTATTCAACGGCTATATACAAAATTCTCTTTTCTGCATTTAAATCAATGTTTTCCTAAAAAAAGTTAACTATTTAATTTTTTGATCAAAAGTGATCTTCCTGAGAATTTTTAGTTATGAAAATTAATATTTTTGGGTAAAAAAATTCGACCTTTTTTTGGATAATTCACCCTCTTGGCTTAAAAATTCAACAAGTTTGTAGAAAGTTCAACTGCTTTGTAAAAATTCGCTTTTATGAGTTGAAAATGGTTGTTTTTCAAATAAAATATTTAAATTCCTTTTTTGGTTAAAAGCAATCTTTTTTAGACTAAAAATTCAATTATTTCGTTAAAAATTCGTCGTTGTAGGTAGAAAATTAATCTTCTTTGTTGAAAATTTAACCATTGGATTAAAAAGGTAATCATTTTGTAGAAAATTATCCTTTTTGAGAGAAAATACATTTTATTAAACGCAACTCTTGGGTTAACAATTAATCTCTTTTGGCCGAGAATTAATCTAATTTGGTTTAAAATTCAATTTTTTTTAAAAATATTCATTTTTTCGGATTGAAAATACATCCTTTTCATTTGACAATTCAACAAGTTGGTAGAAAAGTCAACTATTTGGTGGAAAACTTAACTGTTTTATAAAAAATTGACTTTTCTGAATTAAAATTATTCTTTTTTCAATGAAAATTTAAATGTTTTATTTTGGTTAAAAAGTGATCTTTTTAGACTAAAAATTTAACTAGTTCGCTGAAAAATTCGTCTTTTTTTTGTAGAAAATTTATCTTTTTGGTTGAAAGTCCAACTATATAGTTAAAAATGTACGAATTTTGTAGAAGATTAGTTTTTTTTAGAAGAAAATCAATTTTTTGGTTAAAAAACAATATGTTTTAGTTGAAGATTCAAATAAAGTGTTGACGATTCTTTTATGCTTTTTCGTCAAAGATTCATATTTTTAGTATAAAATTCATCTTTGATTGAAAAATGTACTTCTTTCTTTAAAGCTTCCTTTTTTGGGGTAAAAAGTAAGTTTTTAAACTGAAAATTCAAATGTTAGATAACTTTTTATTAAAATTTCATATTTTTGTAGAAAATCCAACTCTTTTGTATAGAAAATTCGTCTTTTTATCTTAGAAATTCAATAATTTAGTAGAAAATTTTCAAGTTGTGTAGAAAATTGATTTTTTATTGAGAATTAATATTTTTTAGTGATAATTTAACTATTCCTTTTTTTTGTTAAAAACATATTCATTTTTAGTTAAAAAATTCAACTATTTAGTTGTATTTTATTTAAAATATACTTTTTAAGTTAAAAACTACTTTTTTTTAACTTAAAATTTAACAATTTGATTGAAAATTAACTTCTTTGTTGAAACTTCATATTTGTGGGTCGAAAATTCAAATGCATTGTATAGAAAATTCGTCTGTTTGCCTTGAAAACTCAACATTTTTTAGAAGATTCGTTTGTTTTATTAAACATTAATTTTTTAAATAAAAATTTAACCTATTCCATTTTTGTTTAAAATAGAATCTTTTTAGTTTAAGAATTCAGTTATTTGGTTGAAAATTTATGTAATTTGTTGAAAATTTGCCTTTTTTCTGGTAGAAAATTAATATTCTTGGTTAAAAATTCAACTCTTCGATTAAAAGTGGAAATAGTCTTTTTTTTGTAAGAGATTCATCATTTTAGTAAAAATTAATCTGTGATTAAAAAATGAACTTCTTTATTGAAACTTCTTTTTTTGGGGTAAAAATTAACTTTTTAAACTGAAAATCCAACAGCTTGATACAATTTTGTTAAAATTTCATATTTTATCGTTGGAAATGCAACTGTTTTGTATAGAAAATTCGTATTTTTATCTTGGAAATTCAAGAGTTTAGAAGAAAATTTTTAAGTAGTCTAGAAAATTGATTTTTTTATTTAAAATTAATCTTTTTTAGTGAGAGTTTAACTATTCCTATTTTTGTAAAAATAGATTCATTTTTAGTTTAGAAATTCAACTAATTGGTTGAAAATTTGTACAGTTTGTTTAAAATATGTCTTTTTGGCAGAAAATTAATCTTTTTAGTTGAAAACTCAAAGATTTGGTAAAAAATGTATATATTTTATTGAAAATATATTCTTTGTTGAAACTTTACACTTTTTGTCGGAAATTCAAGTGCATTGTATAAAAAATTCGTCTGTTTGTTTAATTGAAGATTAATTATTAAAATAATAATTTAACCTATTCCAACTTTGTTTAAAAATTATTTTTATTTGTTTAGGGATTCATTAATTTGGTTGAAAATGTATGTAATATGTTGACAAATCGCTTTTTTTGATAGAAAATTAATAATATTCGTGAAAAATTCAACTACTTGATTAAAAATTACGTATTTCCTCAAGAATTCATATTTTTAGTTTAAAAATTCAACTCTTTAGTTGAAAGTTGAACTATTTTCTTAAAAATTAATTTTTTGCTTAAAGATTCATAATTTAAATAAAAAATGCATCTATTTGATGAAAAATTGAACAACTTTATTAAAATGTTCCTTTATTAAGGTGAAAATGTTTTTTTCATCAGAAAATTTAACTATTTGATATAAAAATTGAATTAGAATACAAATTTTCAATTTGGTTTCCTAAATATTGAGGGAATCTCTCCTCACTGGATCCACCCTTCGCTGAATGCACATAACAGCAATTAATTTTAAATCTAAAAATTCAATCCGATGCAATGCAGAAAAGCGATTTATAATTCGAAAGCCAAAATCATGAAAAGAAGCTACAGCCAAATTATTCACTGCGAACCTATGCGTTGCTTAAAAAACTATTCCAAAGAAAACATAGCATTTGGAAGAATAAATTTGGTGTCTGAATACTTACGGCTGACGCTCAAGTTTATAAAATCGCTCGAAACACCATTTCTGTTACTCGTTTTGCAAGTATATCGGCCACTATCTTCAGGTTGAACTTTGTAGAGTTGTAGATAATCTTCTCCAGCGTGTGAATTCACAGGCAGAGGTTGACCTTCTCTGCTCCACTGAATAGTAGCTGGTTCCTGAGACGTGCACCTCAATGTAATTGTGCTTCCAGGGAAAGTTGATATGTCTCTTTCCAAAGCTCGAACTACGTTTTCTTCGTCTTCTGAATGAAAATAAATAAATTAAGATTCACAAATAGGCCTGCGATTATAAAAAAAGAAATGGACAGGCATAATTTTTAGCAAAATAATTAAATTTTTAACAAAATAATTGAATTTTTGACTAAAAAAAAATCAATTTTCTCACAGAAATTGAATAGTTAGCTTTTCATTTTAAGAAATTAATTCTTAGCGAAAGAGATTAATTTTGAAGTAACCTGGATTCGCATAGCGTAAAATACCTTGATTGCTTTGACAACAAAAATTTAGAACTTGATTTATTACAAAAGAAGAAAATAAGTTTTAAAATGTTCGCCTGAAGAAAAATTATTAATCAATTTTGTAAATAAAACGTAAACTCTTTTTTTTCATTTGAATAAACTAATCCGTTCCGTGTTCAATTTTTTACAAAATACTTGTATTTTCAGCCAGATAGTTAAATTTAAGAAAATGATCAGTTTTCAATCGAAAATGGAAGTTACATTTACGGTTAAAAAAAATAACTTAAAAAAAAACGAATTTTCTACCAGATAAATTCAATGAATAAAGAATTTTTAACGTAACAGATCAATCTACAGTCAAATAAATTAATTTTTAAGAAATATGCTTAATTTTCTAACCAAAAAGACAAATTTTCAACAAAATACAAGAATTTTGCACACAAAAATTGAAATTTCTACGCGACACTGTGAATTTTTAACAAAAAAGTTAATCTTCTACTATACAGATAATTTTTAAAATAAATTTTTTAATTTTTAACAAAATAATTAAATTTTATATCAAAATTATTGCCTTTTTAATTTAAAATTTAAATTTTTAAGCATAACTGGAATAATTACATTTCCAGTTAAAAAAAATTTTTAACAAAAAAATTAATTTTCTTTAAGTTAAACTGAACGAAAAAAAGACGAGCTTTTAACAAAATATTTAACTATGCAGCCAAAAAGATTAATATTTTACTCAAAAAGACGAATTTTGAACAACATAGATGAATTTTCTACAAAATAGTTTAATTTTGAAATCATGACTATAAATTTTCAACAAAAAAGTTAATTTTCTAACAAGTAGTAAATTTTTCAATATAAATACTTTAATTTTTAACCATATAATTGAATTTTCTACCGAAATAGTTATGTTTTCAACAAAAAGAATCATTTTCAAATATTTCCAAATTATATTTAAATTAAATATAAATTAATTAAAAATTTTTAATTAATTTTCTATTCAAAATTTAAATTTTCAACTAAAATTATATAAATTTAAAAAATTGAACGCAATAAACGAATACGAATATTCAATAAAATACTTGAAGTTTGAATAAAAAAAATGTATTTTTAACTAATAAGATTAATTTTCTAAAAAAAAAAAAAAAAAAAACAGAAATTTTAAACAGTATATATGAATTTTCAAGTAAAAAATTATATTTTAACTAAATATGCAGTTGAATTTTGAAGTTAAAAAATCAATTTTCAACTAAAAATATAATAGTTTTGAGTTGAAAAAGTACATTTTTAATCAAATTCTAGAATTTCCACAAAATCCCTTAAATCTGATGAAAATTGTTAAAAACCTATGAAATCTTTGTAAATGCTGCAAAATTCTTTAAAGTTCGTTGAGATTTCTTAAATCTTTAGTAATTATTTGGAACTTTAAAAAAAATTATCGCAAAAATCCATTACAATATGTTGAAATATTTTTTAATTCTTGGAATACAAATTAAATTAAAATTATTTAAAAGTTTTCGGTAAAAAAACGTTTTCTGGAATCCTTGGAGATTTAAGACAATAATTTAAATCTTGTGGAATTTTTTAAAATACCTAAAAATCCTTTTGAAATTTAATTCAATTTATTTTTCATAGTTCTGTAGAAATACCTTAAAATCGAGCTTAAAATCTGTAATATTTTGGACATTTTTGGAATCTTTTAAGATAACTTAAAAAATTGTATTAATCTTTTAAAATCCCGTAAATCCTTTGAAATAATTGTAAATCTCATAAAACCCTGTGAATCTTGTGAAATTCTTTGGATCCCTAGAAATCTTTGAGAATGCTACCAGATAAATTTAAATTTTTGTTAAATTTCCATATTTTCTTGTTATACTTTGGAACTTTTTAAAATATATAAATAATAAATATATAATCCTAATAATTCATTAAAATATATAGAAATATTTTGAAATCCCTTAAATATAAATTAAATAAAAATGTTCTATTTAAGTTTTTTATACAAAAATTCTTGTGGAGTCAAAATATACTTTAAACTCTGTGAATTTTTTCGAAAAACGTTGAAGTCTCTTGAAATTACATTTAATTTAGTTTATTTACAAAATTTGTCCAGAAATCCGTTAAAATCTATCTTAAACTCTTTAGAAATTCTACAAAATTTTTTGAAGTCCCTTTAAATGTATAAATCTCTTGACATTTTACGGAATCTGTTAAAATTACTTTACATCTTTTAAAACCCCGCAAATCTCTCAAATATTGTGAAATTGATTTAAATTCCTAGAAATCTTTTGAAGTTCTGCAACATTTTTTGAAATTCCTTAACAAATTTCAAATCTTTTGAAATTCTTACCAATATTTTTAAATAACTTAAAATCTTTAAAATCCTTTGCAATTTCGTAGGATTCTTTGCAGCCTTTACAATTTTTGAAATTGGTAGAAATCGCTTGAAATAATTTGAAATTCTACTTTGAGTAAACAAATTAATCATTAGTTTATGGTTTTTCAATCTTTTTGAATACTTTTTGAAATATTTCAACATTAATTATTTCCCGTGGTGTACTTCTAAATGATTATTTATTTTGAATTATAGAAATACGAAAGAATATATTAACCATTTTTTAATTATTTGAACAAATCTAATTTCAAAATTTATTATTTTCCTTCCGCATTTATTTTAAATTGAGCATGGATTGCTTAGGAATAAAAATTGTTTAAACATTGACACTACGTTTTTAACCAAATCTACTACTCGAAATCATTCAATATTATGTTATTAATTTTTATCCCAATAATTTCCAATAGATTTCAGTGTAATTCAACGGATTTCAACAATTTTCAATTTTAAGAGAATACTAAAAACGATTTTAAAACATCACATAAAATTTTCAAAATTCCCAGAAACAAATCTCGAAGATTTCAAGACGATTTTAGGGGTAATTTAAGTTAATTCAAAAGATATTTCCCAATTTTTACATTTTAAAATAGATAACAAAACATTTTAATACTTTTAAATATTTCTGAAATTTTATAAAACATTTAATTTTTTCCAAGGTTTGAACGGTCCTAACAATCTTTTAAACTGGTTTAAATTTTGCCTGCAATTGTATAATCTCTTCTCAAATAAAAAAAATTTATTTAAAATTGTCTAGATTCTTTTTTTACATATCTGAAATATTACGAAATCTTCTCGACTAATGAAAAAACGTAACCTTATGGATTAATCAGCCCTGTGCATCTATCCATATTTCAGATTTTAACTTGACCCCGCAACTGTCCTAAGTTGATTATTTCCTAATATCTCCACCGCGGCGCTAGTTGCCCCATCACTCCCTGTTTTAACATAGAAAGCAATGGGACTAAATCACTTTTTTAATTTTTTAGTAAACAAAATGTTATTTCCATGCAAAAAATTCTTGAAATTAAAATAACGTTACTCATTTAACATCTAAAAATACTTTTCCAATGAATATATGATGGATATAATTTATTTCTAATTTAATTAAAACAAATTTACATTTGAAACCATTTTATTTAATAATAAGTGAAAAAGAAAAAAAGAAATTTCTTTAATTGCTCTCCTTTCTCATTGTATCCTTTCAAGTCTTTAAAACAAAGATCTTAAAACATCGATTATATTTGCATCTTGGATTATTATTATTATTACACCATTAAGCCATTTCCCTTTCGAGGTAGGCGTGACTCACTCGGCAGGGGAAAGTAGTATTGTGTGGAAGGAATAGAGATTTTTCAGATTGATCCAGAATTCTCGTGCTATTTGAGTAAATAACACGTTCGTTCCGCAACACTGCTTCGACCCAGGTTGCTGATCAATCTCTCTATGTTTTTTTTTTCATCAATTTGAATTATTGAATAAACTATCTTTAATGTTCTTTACATATTTTTGTGTTATTTGTTCATGAATAAAAATTTATCTCAATTTCACTTACATTTTTCTCATTATATTCAATAGTGTAAGTGCTCACTAAACTCTCAAATTTTAAGTTTGAACTTGTCTACTATTAAAACTTTTTTCACAAAACTATTTATATATTTCATTGATATAAATATTATTTACTGCGTTTGCAGATATAAAGAGGAAAAGAAACATTTTGTTTATTAATTTTTTTTAAAAACTGTTATACTGCCATTGCTTATAATGAAAAAAACAGGAAATGATGGGACAACTATCGCCGCGCTGAAGATATTAGGAACTAACCAACTTAGGACACTAAGGGATCACCATGTTGTTTTCAGATGCTACACAAATATCTCAAAAATGGGGTATTGAACCAGTCTTTGTAGAAAAACGGTAACCAAAGCGTAAGAAACATTTTGATATTAGTCAAGAATTTTTTTAAATCAATGTCTGTAATCACACCTTAAGGTGTCTATGATCTACTTAGACATACATTTATAGGGCACAATTGCGAAAAATTACATAAAGAGCATACTGGGTGTTTAGTACCCAAGGGTATGCAAACATGTGCTGTGCCGATGGTATCAGATAGTTTTTTAGAAGAAAATCAATTAATGATGTTTAATCTATCTAGTTAAAGGAGAAAAAGGTTTCATAACAGTTTTTGAAATTTAAAGTAGTTAAAAAAATCCTTTTTGGGAAAAAATTAAAAAATACTTCTTTCACCCCAAAATTCATGACTTTTGAAGTTTTTGCTATTTTTACTTTGTTACTTCGAGATACGGCGCTTCAAAAATAAAATTCGTCTTATAGTGTTCGTTCCAAAGAAGGGATTTATTCTAAAAAACAAAAGCTTCAATCCAATGAAAAATGAAGCACCGTACTTTGCGTTATTAAACGATTTTATTGACCTTAAACTGCGTATAAAAATAATAAAAATAATGTGAAAAGACATAGAAAAATAGATTTTCATGTCGTTTGTTAATCTGGCGCCATATGTTCCATTTTCTTGAGTTTGGTACGTTCTGTTAAAGCGCAAATAAGTCGCTGGGTGTTTGACACCCAGTATTCCCTTTAAGGGTGAAATACAGCTTCATGGAAAACGATTTTTCAGAATTAATCCCTTAAGGATTTATTTAATTCTGCATGTTACAGTATTATAGCTACTTGCGAACTATAATGCATTTTTTTTATAATGATTTTCTATAATTATTTTTCTAGAATCATAAAATCGGTTCACAATTGCCACAAAATAAATGCTTGATTTAAAAAAGATTATGATGTTGTAAAATTACTTTACCATTTACTAAAACTTCAGCGACAGCTTCAATAGTTCCATGAGGATTGCTAGCTACGCAGGCGTATCTTCCAGCGTCGGAATAAGTGATTCCGTGGAACTGAATAAATCCACGATCGCGAGTTACAGAAGTGGGCATTTCACGACCAACGGCACTCCAGTCGATCTTTATAGGTTCGTCTCCTGAGGCTAGGCACAAAATGCTAGGATTTTCTCCTGGACGAACAATCTGTCGTGAGGGATTCAATTCGATCTTAGGAACGGCTGAAAAGATAAGTCATATTTAATTATTCCAGAATTTATAAGCCCTCTTTCCCATATTTTCCCCATCCCATATTTCTCACATCCCCTTTATCCCGTTACCTATTTCTCGCTTCCCATATTTCATCTATTTGCCTTATTTCCCCTTTGAAATAATTCCTCCTTCTTCCCCTTTTTCCCATAAATATCTCCTTTTTCTTGTTTTTTTTTCATTCAAAGGCGAACTGGATTTGTAGAACCAAAAAAAAAATCCAAAATTTGTTGGTTCAAAGTTAATTCTTTTTGGTTGATAAGTCTATACTACGGTCTACTATTTCAATTTTTATTCGGAATTGATCTCCTTTGTTAAAAAATTGTGCTATTTTGGTAAAAAGTCTTCTTTTTTGCTTGCAAATTTAATTGTCTTGGACAGAAAATTCATACTTTTTGATGTATGATTGATCATTTTTGGTTGAAAATGATCTTTTTTCTTGAAAATTAAACTATTTTCTACAAAATTCGTCTGGTAATTCATTTTTTTAATTGTATTGTTGTTTATATAAAATTAAAATCTTTTTTTCTTGGTATATGAGCTATTATACTTTCCATTGAGAAATCATCATTTTTTGTTAAAAATTTAATTGTTTTGTTGAAAATATGTTGTTTTGTTTGAAATAACAACTATTATATTTATCGTTAAGAATTCATCATCTTTGATGAAAAACTAAACTATTTTGTACAAACACTTTATTATTATTATTATTTTAAATTAACTTGTTCAATGAAAATTCAACTATTTGGTTGAAAATTACACTTTTTTGATTTAATTAAACAGTTTTTGATTTGAAAGAAAAAAAATTTTTTTGTTTAAATAGGAACTATCATATTTTTTGTTTAGAACTCATATTTTTTGCATTAGAAATTAATATTTTTAAGAGAAAAGACATATTTCTGGATTGAAAATTCAACTATTTATTTTTGCTTTATATTTTTTTTGGTTTAAAAATTCCATCATATTATTGAAAATTCACCTTTGGAGATTAAATAAAATTGGCAGTTTGGGCTAAAACCCCAACTATTTTGGTGTAAATTTCTTTTTTCGGGTTTGAAAATTAAATTTTTTTTTAAACATTGGAGATTTAAGCTTGATAATTCAAGTTAAACAGTTAAATAGGTTTTCAAAATTAATTTCACTCCAGTTTAATTTTCTTAAATTTTAATTTTTTGTTGAAAATGCAACTGTTTGAATGGACGATTATTCTTTTTTTTTAATTCAATTGTGTTTTTATATAAAATTAAAATCTTTTTTGGTTAATACGCCTGTAGGGTATCTCTTTTAATTGAATAACTTCGCCATCTGACATGCTAATTATTGGGTATCTCAAAGTTATTAGAGCAATGTTAATGAAATAGAACAACAAATATCAATTCATTTTATTCAGAAATTTTATACTGAGGTCTAAAATTAGTTATTTACTATAAAATTTCTTGTTAAAATTGAATTGAAATTCAAATTTCTTCCCAATAGTTCCAAATCGGTGGCGCTGCCATAGCTACCCAACAGGCGTATATATCAGGCAATCATCTTTTTCAATTGAGAATTTACATTTTTTTTGTTAGAGTTTAAACTATTTTGTTGAAAACATGTTGTTTTGTTTGAAACTAAACTTCTTCAAATGCAAATTCAACTATTTGGTTGAAAATTACACTTTTTTGTTTTAATTAAACTGTTTTTAATTTGAAATAAAAAACATGTTTTTGTTGAAATATGAACTATTATATTTTTTGTATTAAAAATTAATATTTTCAATAGAAAAGTCATCTTTCTGGATTCAAAA
>NC_046663.1:61156451-61169595 GCF_010883055.1 Belonocnema kinseyi | reverse complement strand
AAATATGAACTATTATATTTTTTGTATTAAAAATTAATATTTTCAATAGAAAAGTCATCTTTCTGGATTCAAAATTTAACTCTTAATTTTTTCATTAATTTTGTTTTGTTTAAAAATTCCACCATATTATTGAAAATTCATCTTTGGAAATTGAATAAAATTGGGAGATAGGGTTAAAAATGCAACTATTTTGGTGTAAATTTTTTCTTTTCGGGTTTGAAAATACAAATTGTTCTTAAACATTCGACATTGAAGCTTTAAAATTCAAGTTAAATAGTTAAATCTGTTTTCAAATTTGATTTTAATCTAATTTAATTGCCTTAAATTTTAATTCTTGAAAACTCAATTTTTTGTCGAAAATGCAACTATTTGAATTGCTGATAATTTATTTTTTAAATTTAATTCTTTCTTATATTAAATTAAAATTATTTTTGGTCGGTATATCAGCTTTTATACTTTTCATTGAGATTTAATATTTTTGTTTCAAAATTTAACTATTTTGTTGAAAATACGTTGTTTTGTTTTGTTTGAAACTTAACTTCTTCAAATGAAAATTCAACTATTTGGTTTAAAATTACACTTTTTGTTTGAATTAAACTTATTTTAAATTAAAATAAAGAAAAATTTTTGTTTTGAATATCAACTATTATATTTATCGTTGAGAATTCATCATATTTGATTAAAAACTAAACTTCTTTATAAAAACACATTATTATTTATTTAAATTCACTTTTTCAATGAAAATTTAACTATTTGGTTGAAAAATATACTTTTTTGGTTTAATTAAACTATTTTTTATTTGAAATAACAAATATTTTTTGGTTGAAATATGAACTATTATATTTTTTGTATTAAAAATTAATATTTACAATAGAAAATTAATATTTTCAATAGGAAATTCATCTTTGAAAATTAAATAAAATTGGGAAATTGGGTTCAATATTGAACTATTTTGGTGTAAATTTCTTTTTTTCGGGTTTGAAAATTAAAATTTTTCTTAAACATTGGATATTTAAGCTTGAAAATACAAGTTGAACAGTCAAATAGGGTTTCAAAATTGATTTCACTCTAATTTAATTTTCTTAAATTTAAATTCTTGGAATTTCAATTTTTTGTTGATAATGCAACTGTTTGAATTGCTGATAATTCATTTTTTTTAAATTGAATTGTTTTTTTATATAAAATTAAAGTCTGTTTTGGTTGATATATCAACTATCATACTTCTCATGGAGAATTCATATTTTTTGGTTAAAAATTTTACTATTTTGTTGAAAATATGTTGTTTTGTTTGAAACTTAACTTCTTTAAATGCAAATTCAACTATTTTGTTTCAAAATTACACTTTTTTATTTGCATTAAACTTTTTTTGAATTAAAATAAAGAAAAATTTTTGTTTGAAATATCAAATATTATATTTATCGTTGAGAATTCATCGTCTTTGATTAAAAATTAAACTATTTGGTCGAAATACGTTATTATTATTTTTTTAAATTAACTTCTTCAATGAAAATTTAATTATTTAGTTGAAAATCACACTTTTTTGGTTTAATTAAACTATTTTTGATTTGAAATGAAAAACATTTATTTGCTGAAATATGAACTATTATTTTTTTTGTTTAGAATTCATATTTTTTGAATAAAAAAATAATATTTTCAATAGAAAAGTCATCTTTCTGGGTTGAAAATGAAATTTTTTGTTGAAAAACGATCTTTTCTTTTTGAAAATTCAACTGCCTTATAAAAAATTCGTCTTTTTGGTTTGAAAATTCAACTATTTGGGGTTTTGCTTCCTGTTCAATCTTTTTCGTTTGAGAATTTGTCCATTTCTTTGGAAATTTATCTTTGTAGATTAAAATCTCTAATATTTTTATGAAAATTCATGCACTTGAAGCATTATTAATCTGGTTTTGTTAAGGACTCAACCATTTGGTGGAGAATTTGTCAAAAATAAATTCTTTCTTTTTGTTGAAATATAAACTATAATATTTTTTGTTGAGAATTCTTTTTTGATATTAAAAAATCACCTTTCTTAATGTCGCAATCAACTTCCTTAATAGAAAATTTTACTTTTCTGGTAGAGAATTCAACTCTCCTAAATTTTTTGTTGCTTAAGGATTCAATTGTTTGGTTTTTGTTGGAAGTTTCATATTTTTTGTTTAACAATTCGTCATTTTGGTTAAAAATTCACCTTTGTAGGTTGAAAATTCAACCTTCAAATTTTTAATTTAAATAAAAATTTTTTTCTATTTGAATATCATCCTAGTATTATATTTTTTGTTGAGAATTTATCTTTTTTGTAATGAAAATTCGCCTTTTTTGATAGAAATCATCTTTCTTAGCTAAAAAGAGAATTTTGTTGTTGACAAATGAACTTTTCTAGTTGAAAATTCAATTGTCTTTTAGAAAATCTTGGTTTGAAGCTTAATCTTCTTTGTTTGAGAATTCGTCCACTTCTTTGAAAATTCATCTTCGCAGGTTGGAAATTCGACCATATAGTTAAAAACTCAACTTTTTTGTTGAAAATTTTTGTTTTTTAAAATAGAAATTTAACTTTTTCACCCGAAAATTTAACGATTTGGTTGCAATTTCTTATTTTTGTTGTTGAAGTCAATTTTTTTTTAAGAATGTATCTTTTTTGGTAGCAAAGTCGTCTTTCTTGGTTGGAAATGAAATTTTTTGTAGAACAGTTCAATTTTTTCTAATTAAAAATTCAACTTTGCTTTAAAAATTCTTGCTTTCAGATTGAAAATTCAACCATTTCTTTATTGTTTTAGGTGTAATTTTTTTGTTTGAGAATTCTTCCATTTGGTTGAAAATTCATCTTTTTACGTCAAGAATTCGACTTTATGGTTTAAATTTATAATATTTGGTTGAAAAAGAAATCTATTTTGACTCGAAATCTGAAGAATTGTAAGCGTTTCATAGCGAATGTAATATGGTATCTGCATTAATTTGTCTTAAAAGACTATATTCCCCTATTTTCGTGAAAAGTCACCCTGTTTCCCCTATTTTGAGATCATATTTAGATATTCCAAAAGCTCAACTTACAAACGACTTCGAGGATTGATTTAGCTTCAAACAAAACTGATCCATGGCGATCAAGTCCAAGACAAATATATTCTCCTTCAGCGTCTTTAGTTACTATGGGTATAGTCAGGGTTCCACTGTGAATTGAACTTCCTTCTGGCAATGGAAGATTTCCTCCTCTCCTCCAATCTAGGTAGATGTGGTCCTCATCTTTTCCTCTCAATTGACAACGAAGTTGCAATTTTCCTCCGCTTGGTATTTTATTGAAAGTGTTTGTGACAACTCCTGAGTTCTGCTAAAAAAAAAAGATCAAGGAAATCAATATACTAGAATGAATACTTCTAAATATTAACAAATTTTTTCAATATATTATATAAATTTAGGGTCGTTCTAAGTTATAATTGATGGATATTTTTATTAGAAATTCTTTGCTCTCATCTTCCGATTTTTTTTATCTCCAAAGGGTCAAATCGGTTAATATTAAACCGAGCCTCAATGAGTACAAATTTTGCTATTGATTAAAAAATATATATAGCAAATTTTATTTTTTATCTCAATTCTTCATGTCAAAAGTTTCAATTTGAGCCATCACGGAGGAAAGTCCGGCTAAAAGAAAAGCTTCCAGCCTTGTGGTCTAAAAAAATAATTTTTCTTATTTTTTAACTACTGATGTCAAAATAAGAAAAACACAACATGGCAAATTTTATTTTTATCTTAATTCTAAATTCCAGAAACTTCAATTTGAGCCATCTTTGAAGAAAATCGATCTAAAATAAAATATTGCAAACGCAGATTTCTAAAAAATAAAATATTCATCATTTTTCTTTTTTTATAGAAACTAATATACAAAAAATATCTAACACATGACATTTTTTTCATCTCAATTCTGCATGTAAAAAACTTCAATTTGAGCCTTCCGCAAAGAAAATCGGACTAAAAGAAATTATTTTTCTTATTCTGTAAATACTGGTAAGAAAAAAGAGAACTCGCTCATGAAAAATTTTATTTTTTATATTTTATGTCAAAAACTTCAAAAATTCAAAAAATTCAAGTTACGTAAAAGTGACTTTTGAGTTATTTCGTATTTTTGTATATTATCTCCCACAAAGAGAGGTTTATGGGTTAGTTATGGGTAGAAAATTAACCTCTTTAGGTTGAGGATTCAGCTATTTTCTTGAAAGATCATCTTTTTTGGTTGAATGAAATTGTGATTGATTTCAAATTAGTCTTTTTTGGTTGAAATAATATCAACTATTATATTTTTCGTTGAAAATTCATCTATTTCGGTTGAAAGTTGAATTATTCGGTTGAAAATTTACGTATATTTTTACAAATTTGACTATTTTGGTTCAAAGTTCAACTATTTGGTTGAAATGTAACTTTTTGTCTGATAATTTATATTTTCGGTTTAAAGATGCAACTGCTTTGTAGAAAATTCATGTTTTTTCAAGAAAATTCAAAATTTGTTTGGACATTTTTTTCTTTTTTGGTTTCAAGTTCGCTTTTTTCTTTCAAAAATATTATCTCTTCGTAAAAAATCATTTTTTTTCTGGAAATAATATCATAAATTCTATTTTTTGTTAAGAATTCATCTATTTTAGTAAAAAATTCAACAATTTTCTTTGGTTGAAAAGTAATATTTTTATTAAAAATGCATATTTTCGGTTTCAAAATTCAACTGTTTTGTAGAAAATTCGTCTTTTTGGTTTTAAAATTAAACAATTTACTGGGCAATTTTTTCTAGTTTCTAATTTGTTTATGCTTTAATTCAACTGTGTTTGATTTAAATCAAACTATTTTTAGGTTGAAATAGTATCAACTATTATATATTTCGTTCAGAATTCATTTCTTTTGATTGAAAATTGATATATTTTGTTAAAGATTCAAATCTTTTATTAGGTTTAAAAGTAACTTTCTCAAAGAAAATTCATATTTTTAGTTTGAAAATATAATTGTCTTGTAGAAAATTCGTCTTTTTAGTTTGAAAATTCAAAAATTACTGGAAATTTTTTCTTTGTTGTTTAAAAATTCGACTGTTTCGTTTCAAAATTGATCTCTTTACGTGAAAAAAATGTATTTATTTTTGTTGAAAATTAAACTATTTTGATATAATATTAATCTGAATAGGTTGACAATTCAATTATTTTGTTGGAAATTCATTTTCTTTTGTTCAATTTAACTGTGTTTTATTTTCAATTAAAATCTGTTTTTGTTGAAATAATATGAAATATTATATTTTTCGTTCAGAATTCATCTATTTTGGTTGAAAGTCTTGCATTTTGTTAAAAATTCAAATATCTCATTTGTTTTAAAAGTAACTTTTTTTTTTTTAATCATATTTTTGGTTTGAGGATGAAACTATTTCATAGAAAATTCTTCTTTTTGTTTGAAAATTCAACAAGTTATTAAAAAATGTTTTTCTTTCTTTGTTAAAAATTCTACTTTTTCGTTTAAAAATATATCTCTTTTGAAAAAATAGAATTTTTTAATTACTTTGATAGAAAATTCAGGTTTTTTGTTGAAAATTCGTCTTTCTTGGTTGAATTCAATAGCGAATTCAATATATGTTTGTTGAAAATTCAATACTTTTTTTTAAGTATCGATTTTGATTTGGAAATTCATCTCTTTTGGTAAACAAATTTCTGAACCAGGTTCAGCTACATTTTCGAGTTTGGTCTTTTCTGGTTGAAAATTTAACTGCTTGCTTTCAAGCAACGAAATTCTTTATAAAATGTATAGAAATCAGGCATCGGGCTCACTTTAGAGATAAAAAATAGCATGGAAATTGTTATAGTGTCACACAATTTTTCAAGTATTGAAATTTCATCTCGAACTTAAACTATTTTGTAAAAAAAATAGTATTTTCGTCCCGAAAAGTAAATATTTTGGCAGGAAATTGAAATATTTGGCCAAAAGGTATTATTTTTTGCAAGAAGATTTTTTTTTTTATTTCCAAATGCAAATGTTTAGTTGAAAATTAATTTGGTTTAGATGAGGATTCAAGTATTTTCTTAGTTAAACCCAACGGATTTTTATTTAAAATCAAAATATTTTTTTGTTTGAAATATGAAGTATGTATTACATCTTTCGTTAAAAATTCTTGTTTTTAGATTAAAAATTCAACTCCATGGTTGAAAGTTGAACTACTTTCTTAAAATTCAAGTTTTTTGGCTAACATCCATAATAATTGTAGTTAAAACTCCGTTTTTGTTGTTGTTAAAAACTATTTTTTTACTAAAAATTTAATCACTTTTTTGAAAATTCAACTGATTGGTTGTAAAATAACTTTTTTTTTTAATTCATATTCCGGGGTTGAAAGTTCAACTGGTTTATAGAAAAATCGTCCTTTTGACTTTAAAATTTCATTTGTTAAAAATTTATCTATTGTAGTTTAAAAATCGAACTATCTAGTTCAAAAATTTTTTAATGAAAAGATAAAATTAAAAATGATAAAAATTTTAACTAACATCATATCCATTGTTTAAAATATTTACTAGAAAATGTATATAATATGTTGAAAAGCCGTATTTTTTGGAAGAAAATTCAACTGTTTGGTTAAAAAATAATGCATTTTGTTGAAAATTCGTATTTTTAGTAGAAAATTCAACTATTTGGTTAAAAATTATGTATTTTGTTAAAAGTTCATCTTTTCTCGCAAAAGATTAATCTTTTTAATTGAAAATTAATCTATTTGGTAAGAAATATATGTATTTTGTCGAAAGGGAATGTATGGTTAAAACTTATTCTGTTTTAATTGAGGATTGAAGTATTTTGTAGAAAATTCGCCTTTTTTGTTTATATTCAACTTTTTAAAAATTTTTAATTAAAATATTTTGTTGTTAAAAAACCAACTATTACATTTTTTTAAATTAGTATACTTCATTAAAAAACTCATGTTTTTGGTTAAAAATGCATAATTTTTTGTTTTAAAAATAATGTTTGAAATGAAAATTAAACTATTGAACTTTTTGTGAAAATTGATTTTTTTTAGTAGAAATTTCAACTATTTGGTTCAGAATCCATGTATTTTGTTAACAATTCGTATTTTTGGTAGACACTCAATTCTATTGGTTAACCCTTAATGTGAATTGTGGGTATTTCATACCCCAAGCATATTTCAAACTCTTATAAACCATACATAATTCGAAAAAAATGAATACGTGTCGCCATGTAGCTTCAGTTGGAGACACTAACTGCAAGTTAAGTCGTTTAGCACATGATCTAATGCCAGTCTACTAGCAACAGCTGCTGAAAGTGGAGGTAAAAAATCGTGGGGTGTATAACGCCCAGTGTGCACTCAGCGAGTGAAAAAGTAATTTGGGATCAAATTTTTTTTTGGAAATTTTATTGATTTTTGTTTACTTTCTACCGTAAGTATATCATATCAAGTGAAATAATTTTTTTGTTGAATATTTCATACTTTTTTTTCTTTGTAGATGGCTTATAACTTACGGCAGCGCGTCATGCGAGAGCCGACCGTGGATTAGTTGAATAAAATATAATTTTTAAAATACAGTTATATATGTCTCTTTTTTAAATTTCTTGTATTTTTATAGTATAACATGTCAAAGTTTCTCAATTTTTATAATAATAAATCGATGTAAAAGCAAAAAATTTGATCCATCATTTTATCATAAAATTAAATTTTCAACTGTGCAAATAAATATATTTTTTTAAAGCGCCCATGTTGCAATATTTTTTTATGAAAGTACACTATTTCAAAAGTATAGTCATACATTTTTAGGTCCAAATAATCAAAATTGCGTGAGTTATGAATTTTTAAGTAAAAAAACCCATTTTTTCACGATTTTCCATAATTTTTTAACAAACTTAACATAAATAAATATCAATAAAATCAACTCAACCTTATGAAAGATACCTTAAACTATATCGGATAATTTTATTGTAAAAAAATATTTAATAGGGGTTAAACAATACATGATTAAATATTCTGGGGTGTTGAACACTTTGAGGGTTAAATATGTAACAGTATGGTTAAAAATTATACTGTTCTAGTTGGGGATTTAAATAATTTCTTAAATTTTTTTTACATTCAACTATTTTTAATTTAAAATTATTGTTTTTTAATATCAACTCAGCTTGAAAATTCAACAATTTGGTACAAACTTCGACTCTTTTGCGGGAAATTTATGTAATTTGTTGAGAAATCATCTTTTTGGTTGAAAATTTAACTATCTGCATTTAAAAATTATATAAAAACAAGGGTAAATATAATATACATACACTTAGTGGAGGTGGTAGTGGTCGGGGTTGAGGATATTCGGAAATATCTTCATTGCAGGGTTGGTCTCCGCGACATTTAGAAGGTGGTAAATCAATGATATCATCATCAACTCGAATATGAACGCTTTCCTCTGAAATACCGGCAGCATTGGTAGCTTGACATGTGTAAGTTCCTTCATCATCCGGAGTTAAAGAATAAATCTCATAGACTGCATCCACAGGAGCTCCTTCCTTGCTGAAAGGGTCCCTAGAATTAAGAAATTCGCTCATTAAATTCGTTGAATGGCAAACCTCATTATTTTTCTCAGGGTGGCCATGGGTCAGTGAATCATCAGGGATCATCATTTTCATTTAAGTTTTTTGTTTCAAGTCACTTTTTAGTTAGAATTTTAACCCTCAAACGGTACACTGGTGCGAATTCGCACAGTCGTTTTTGAAAAGTTGATAGCCACCACGAAAAATACGTCTGAACCCTAAGGTTTCAGGCCTAAGTCCGGTTAGTTCCAGTTTCGTTGATCTCCCCAGATAGAAGGACGAGAAAATCAAATGGGTGCGAATCAGCACCTGTGTACCTGAGCGGGAATTTCTAAATATTGTAAGTATGTTTATGTACATTTATTTGTTATTTATCGAATTTTCATGATAATTTTCAATACATTTTGCAAAAATGTGATTTTTGCCATCAGATGCATGGGAATGAAATTGAATAGAGTGTAAAGTATAGAATGCTAAAAATGTCGTAAATAGTAAGTAATTCTTGTTGAGAGAATTCGAGAGAAATTCTAAATGATAATGCTAATTATCACGGGGAAAATTAATTATTATCCAAATTTCTATAGAATCAATAAATTTAGCAGGAAATTTCACACAAAAAACATGTGTTTCACATTTTTCTAGGCTCAATCTTCTTCATATTCGAAGTTGAAAATGCAAAAGCCAGATTCGCACCAGTGTACCTTTAGTAGGGACCAGAAAGGAGTGTACCATTTAAGGGTTAAGACAAAATTTCCATGAATAAACAAATAATAAATTTTTTGCGAACATTAGTTGTCTTTGTGAAATCATTTGAAATATTTCAAAATATTTGTGAATTAATTGAAATCTTTTGAAGTTTTTGAAATCTAAAATTTGGTGAAACCTTTTGAAATTGTTGAAAATGTTTTAAATATTTTGAAATCTTTGAAATATTTGTGTAATCTTTTGTATCCGTTTGATATCACTGGAACATTAGAAGTATTTTGGAGAAACTTTGAAATCTTCTACAACATTTTAAAACCGTTTCAAATTTTTATGAAATATTTGAAATAATTGCGGAATCTTTCTAAACTCTTTTGTATTAATTTAAAACTATTAAAACACTTTAAATATTTGAGATATTATAAAGATTTCAAAGAATTTTGAATTAATTTAAATAATTTTTAAGATCCCAGAGTATTTTCAAAAATTCCCAGAAATGCTTTTGTGTTAAAATAAAATGCAAAGGATTTCAAAAGATTTGAAATATTCTAGATTATTTGAAATAGTTGATTCCAAATGATTAAAAAGATTTGAGGCCATTTTTTTAAGCTTTTAAGGATTTCAAAGCCTTTCTAATATTTCAAAGAATTACAAATTTTTAAAAATAATTTCAAAGATTTCAGGATGAGATGAATAAAAAATCGCGAAAAATAAAATTCCCAAATTGGAAAAATCAACAATAAAATTTCTGAACAATAAATTTTCCGAACAGTTTATAAAATTAATGAATTGGAAAATACCCGAATAATAATATTGTCAACTGAAAATTGCTGAACTAGAATATTCCCAAATTTAAACAAATAAAAGATTTTTGTTTATAAATATGATTTATTTGTTGAAAATACAATAATCGAATATTATTGAATTTTAATTTTAAATAATAAAAATTCGAATAATAAATCTTAGTTAATATTAAAATACAATTAACAAATATTTTTATTCAAAAAAATATATTTTTAATGTTTAAAGTTCCGAACATTATGATTAGAATTTAAAATAACCAAACTTTGAAAAAATGTATCCAGAAATATATTTGTGCAGTTATTGTTATTTTTAATTTAATCAATAATTTGAGAAACTTTAAGCATTACATTCTTGTTATAAAAGTATTTGATTAATGCGTTTTCAGTAAATAAATAATACTTATTAATAAAATATTGGTTAATTCTATAAAATATCTTAAGTAGAAAAATCCCGAATTTAAAGAATTAAAACAAATTATGTTTATAAATATGATTTATTTAAAAAAAATAAAATATCATATATTTTTATTTAAAAAAATATTGTTTATGTTTAAAGTTTCCAAAATTATTGTTTCAAATAAATAATATTTATTTTAAAAAAGTTAATAATTTTTATTTGGGAATTTTCTGCTTCGGATATTTTACAATTTAACAATTTTCTACAGGGAATTTCAATATTCTGGAATTTTCCAATACGGGAATTTTATTATTTTGGAATTTTATTATTCGGAAATTTTATGATTCAGGAATTATCCAATTCGAGAATTTTGGGCGTCGGCAATTTTATTGTTCGTTATTTTTCAGTCGTCTCATTATGATATTATAAAGGTTCCCAAAAATTTTCAATTAACTTCGATCATTTGTAAGATTCTAGAGTATTTTCAAAAATTCGAAGGAATGCTTGAGAGTTTTAGAATAATTTTCTAAAACTCTCAAGCATTCATATTCTAAAGAATGTACCAGAATTTTGGGAAATATCAGATTTCATGTAATTTCACAGGATTTTTAAATATTTTAATGGATTTGAATTTTTTTATTTCAAGGTATTACAAAATATTGTAAGGAATTTAAGAGATGTTAGGATATTTCAAAAGATTCGGACGAATTTTCCATTCATTTCAGAGATTCGAAAAATATTCTAAGATGTTACCAAACATTTTATAGAATTATAAAGATTTTAGGGTGGGACGACTCACAAATAAAATTATCGAATTGGAAAATTACCAAATTATGAAAATTCCGAAAAATAAAAGTTCCAAATAATAAAATTCCCAACAATTTATAAAATTCCCTAATTGGAAAATTCCCGAGTACAAAATTCCTAAACGAAAATTGCCAAATTTAAACAAACAAAACAAATTTTGTTTATAAATATGTTTTTTTTTGCTGAAAATACCATAATCAAATATTAAAAAAAAAAATTTTTAATGTGTAAAGTGTCCAAGATCATTATTTGAATTTAAAATAACAATAATAGAACAAAAATTTCATCGAGAAGTATATTTGTCCAATTATTTTAATTTTAAATGCAAGCAATAATTGAATTTTCGATAAATAAATTATATTTATTTACAACCATTTAATTATTTAAATTCGGGAATTCTTTAGTTCAATTATTTTACAATTGTGTAATTTTGTGATTCGAAAATGTTATTATTTGAGAATTTTATGATTTGTAAATTTTATTATCCGGGAATTTACGGTGTGGGGAATTTTATTTTTCGGGATTTTTTGTTCCTCCCTTTAGGATCATATAAAGATTCCAAAGAATTTTCAATTAATTTCAATAATTTCTAAGATTCTAGAGTATTTTTAAAAATTAGAAAGGATTTCAAAAGATTTGAAATATTGTAGAGTATGCGTAATAGATTTCCGGGAATTTTGTTTAATTCTAAAGAATTTGAAAAATTCCCAGTACATTTGAAAGCTCTCAAGTTATTTTAATTAATTTTACACAATTTTAAGAAATATTATCCCAATTTGATCATTTCACGGGATTTTATCATATTTTATTGGATTTCAAAGAATTTATTTACAAGAATTGACGAATTTCAAATGATTTCAAAGACTTTCAAATATTTTAAGGCATTGCCAAAGATTTTTAAAAATTTCAGAGATTTTAGGACATTTTGTTTAATTCTAAAGAATTTTCATTACACTTAATTTATTAATTGTAATTAATCAGGGAAAATGAAAAATCAGAGCTGTCTAGAAATAAAAATAAATGATTTGCTTACTGCCTTGATAAGATGTCCGTTTGTTTGCTCCAAGCAATACTGGGTTGAGGTTTTCCCGTCGCAGAACAAGTAAGATGCACTTTATCTCCTGGCCTTGCATTTAAAATTCCGCTCTTGGGGCTGATGGTAATAACTGGCCTAGAATGCACGATAAGTTGGGAAGTCAGAGTCACCATACCAGCAGAATTTGTTCCAGTGCAGACATAGAAGCCCTCGTCACTGTAATTGACGTTCGTAAGCCTCAAAAGTCCTCCAGGAGACTGTTCGACGTTTTGAGGAAGAGGCCGTCCATCTTCACGAGACCAATGGACTTCTGGAGTCGGGGCACCTTGAGCGCGACATTGCATGTCCACTGAGCCTCCCAGGAGCACCGTTTGAGGCAACTTCGGGTATATTTCCAAAATTGGCACCTGGCGTTCTACGCAAGAATTCATAAAATTAATATACAGCTCTAGTAAAATCCTGGGGAAAAAAACCCTCACAATTTCCGGAGTTTTCCAGTCCTAATTTTAATAGAATACGAGGGTAGTTCAATAAGTCCTTAGAATGACCAACAGATGGCGCGCGAATCGCTCCAAATCATCTGTTTTCAGTCAGCACCACTCCCGACTAGATATATGGTGCAGTCACAGTCCACATCTTCTGAGTTTACGTGTTTTTATAACCAATTGAAAAAAAAAATTGTTCGTTAAGAAAAATGGAAAAAAATGAGTTCAGAGCGGTAATCAAACATTTTCATTTAAAGGGTTTAACTCCATATGAGAAAAAAAATGGATTGGACTCAGTTCATGGCACATCTGCCCCTGCCTTAGCAACGGTTTATAACTGGGTAAATGAATTTAAGCATGGTCGTACATCAATAAGTGACGAACCACG
>NC_046663.1:61153229-61156351 GCF_010883055.1 Belonocnema kinseyi | reverse complement strand
GAGCTCCAAGGAGATTATGTTGAAAAATAAAAAAAAATTTACCCAAAAAAAATTGTTTTTATACTTCATTCTAAGGACTTATTGAACTACCCTCGTATATGGAGATTCCCCCAAGATTAGCAGGGATATTTCCAAGATATTTAGGATTTCCCTGGGATTTTCTGGGATATTTAAATAACCCAAGTAAGATATTTAAAAATTTCAATATCCTGCTTGAGACATCTGAATATTCCATAAACTTCCCATGAGTAGTGTTCTAAAGAGTTTAAGTGCTCGGCGAAATTCTCACGAGCATGAGAATATGCTTGACCTTAATCTGATTTGAGAATTTAATGAGCATTTATAAACATTCTGAATTAGGATTAAAAACATTGTATTTTATATGTTTTGGAATAATAATTACATTATTTAAACTTCGTGGGAAAATGTATAGCTTCAAATAGGAAAGGGCGCCTAATTTAAATGGTAAAAGAAGTCAAAGTAATCAAAAGTTATTATTCGCATTAAACAGAACCTTATTCAGGGTTGCTACAATATACATATCTACAATATAAAACCTACCATACGCCTAGAAAATTAATAATATTAATTTAAAAAAAATTGTTTCTAAATACATTTCAAACACTTTTTACTTGAGTTTTAAAATTAAAAAAAATTTTTGAACCTAAGAAATGAATTTTTTACTGAAACCATTAATCTTCAACCAACAATATAGATTTTTAATCAAATAGTTAATTGTATTTTCAATCTAAACGATTAATTTTCTACTAAAAAAGACTCATTTTCCACAAAGTACATGAATTTTAATCTAAAAAAGATCAGTTGTCAACGAAACTTAGAATAGCTAAAATGTTAGAAAAACAAATTTTTAACAATTTTTGTTTTAATTCAAAAAAAGACTTTTTAATTTTCAAGAAAATAATTCAATTTTAAACCCAAGAGATGAATTTTCTACCAAAAAAGATACAGTTTCAATCAAATATATAAACTTTAAATTGAAAAAGATAAATTTACAGCAAAAAAACGAGTTTTCAACCAAATTAATCAATTTTCAACTAAAAATATAAATTTTCAAGCAAAAATAGAACAGTTATATCTTAAGTTGAAAAATTAATTTCTAACTAAAAAGAAACGAATTTTCAGCTAATTACATGAATGTTTAATGACAGTAATGAATTTTGAAACAAAAATATGGTTTTTTGACCAAATAGTGAAATTTTCAACCCAAAAGATGAATTTTCTATATATAAAAAACAATTTGAAATAAATATATTTTTTTTCAACGAAAGAAATGAAATTCCTAACAAAAAATAGAATAGTTACATTAATTTTAACTAAGCAGACATATTTTCTATCAAAAATAAAATACTTAAATATTCAGTTAGTAAAATAAATTTTCAACCACAAAAATTAATTTTTAACCAAAAAGATGAAGTTTCAACTAATGAAAATACTTTTCTACCAAGAAAAGACAAATTTTCAATGAATAGTTAAATTTTCACCTAAAACGAATAAGTTTTTAACAAAAAATAAAATAATTTAATTTTCAGATAAAACTTAATTTTCAATAAAATCAAAGTACATTTTAAAGGAAATGGTGTATTTTTTAACCGAGAAGATTAAACTTCTATAAAAAAGATCAATTTTCTACAAAAAATGGAAAATTTACATTTTTAGATCAAACAATTCTAAATAAGAAAAAGCTAATTCAGGATTGTTACAATACCACAATTTCTAAATTCTTCTAGATATATAAACCAACCATACACCTAGGAGATTAATAATAGTATTGCATTTTTAAACAAATATTTTTCATTTTAAATGAAAAATAATAAATGATAAATATATTTATTTTCAACAACCTACATGAATTTCCATCTAAAACAGATCAATTTTCAACCAAAATTATAATAGTTAAAATGTTATATAAATAGAGAATTAAATTTTCAGTTAAAACAATCCGTTTTCATCACAAAAGTTAAGGTACAGTTTCAATAAAACAGAGAAAACCTAAAAGATGAATTTTCTATTAAAAAAAAAAAACGAATTTTCAACTAAAATTTTATTTACAACCAAAGAAATAAATTTTTAACAAAAAATAGAATTGTTTAACTATCTGAAAACAGAACATTTTTTAACGAAAAACATGTAATTTCTATCAAAAAGGTGAATTTAAAACAAATGGAATAGATAAAGTGAATTTCCCACAAAATATTTGAATTTTCAACCGCAGCAATTAATTTTTAATCAAAAAGATGAAGTTTCAACTAATGTGAGTACTTCTAACTAAAAATAGATTCATTAAGTTTTCAGTTAAAAACATAATTTTTAATAAAATCAATATTAATTTACAACGAAATAGTATAATTTTGAACCAAGTAGATTACATTTCTATAAAAAAAATCAATCTTTGACAAAAAATGGAACAATAACATTTTCAGTTAAAAAAAAATTAATTCTGAATAAGAAAAAAAAATTTTTAACAAATAATATGAATTTTCTACGAAAATAGATGAATTTTTCACAAAGTACATGAATTTTCAACCAAATATCTGAATTTTTAAAGGAACCTTTACCCAAAAAAAAAGAATTAGTCACCAAGAAACTTCAATATTCTGCCAAATTCGAATTTTCATTAAAATACAGGAATTTCAAAACAAATCTTTGAATTTTCAACTTAAGAAGATACATTTTGAACTAGACATGGATGAGTTAAATTTTCAATTATAACAATTCTTTTTAACATAATAATTGAATTTGAAAAAAAAGGTTTTGTATCAACTAAAATGATGAATCGTCAACCAAATAAATAATTTTTTAACAAGTTAGTTCCAATTCCAGGTCAGTATTTGATATTTCAACCAAAAAAGATGAATTTGTAACAAAATAGTTTGAATCCTTAACCAAACGAGATCACGTTTCAACCAAATAGTTTCGATATTTAGCAAAAACAATAAAATTAACTTCAGCTTAAGTTTTTCAAAAATTTTCTAACTCTATCATGTTTTCCCTGACATTTCCTGACTTTCTGCAATTACTTAATTTGTAGCAACTCTGTAATTTAAAAAAGTGTATGTTTATCTCACTCTAGAATGTTTTTGTTAAAATATATGTAGTAGCTA
>NC_046663.1:61149909-61153129 GCF_010883055.1 Belonocnema kinseyi | reverse complement strand
ATATGACGCAGTCGTAAGTCGACCCTTACATTATCTTGTGTTTTCCTTAACAGTTCCGTGGCAAATCTGAAAGAGAGCGGTCTCTTATATACTCGGTTGGAGGAAAAGCAAAATAGAAAATTTTCAATTTGGTATAAATGCACTTTCTTAAAATTGTGCTTCGATATGCAGTTACTAAGAAATCCGGAAACGTACTTAAAGATAAGTAATTCATAGCAATTTATTATAATTTCACGATAAAAGAAAGAAAACAAAGGAAATTTAAACCTACAAACTATAAAAAACGCCGAGATTTTGAACCAGGGGGGGGGGCTCGCTTTCTATTGTAAGTTCAAAGATATAGGCCTAAAATAAACACACAAGAAAAGATATATATGTGTGTGTTTATATATTTATATATGTATATATATATAGCATAACTACTACATATATTTTATCAAAAACATTCTAGAGTGAGATAAGCATACACTTTTCTAAATTACAGAGTTGCTACAAATTAAATAATTGCAGAAAGTCAGGAAATGTCAGGGAAAACATGATAGAGTTAGGAAATTTTTGAAAAATTGACGGCCGGATACTAACTTCCATATATCACAACGCTGCTGAAGGCTGGTGACCTTCTCAGCATGAAAACAAAAACACAAACCCAAGGAGACTCTCTCGGTTCCAGTTCTACCTCCCCCCTCTCCCAACCCTCCCTAATTAACTGAAGTTTTTGGTGGGACTGACGTTAGAACTACAATCTCCACCATATGACGATTTGATACTTAACTTTGACAGGGTTTCGACTCAGAAAATAAACTTATTGCATAAAGGTGATAGTTGGGCGTATAATCTAAACAATGAATAATACAAATCACAAAATAGCCTCGGAAAGGACTGGAACTTTTAATGATAAAAGGCATACACACGGAAAATGTAAAGGTTATGTTTCAGGCGACGAATGGAGACTGGGTGTTTGGAATGCTAGGGGAGTAAATGATCTCAAGGCAAACGAATTGCGGGAAACTATGGAAGATAGGAAACTAGATATTTTATGTGTGCCTGAAACAAAGAAAAAGGGATGCGAAACCAAAGACATGAAAAAACGGCGTGTTGAAAGGCGGATTTGGAATATGGTCAGGAGTAGACTGTGAATCACATAGTAAACAAGAAGTATGTCTGATTTTGAATGAAGGAGCAAAGCAGCATCTCAGAGACCATGCTTTCGTATCTGTCAGACTGCTGTGGGCTAGAGTGATAGTAGGAATCAGAAGCCTATTCATTACAGCATGCTACGCGCCAGTTGATAGTGATCCTAGAGAAGTAAAAGACGCCTTCTGGGACACTTTAAATGACACAATAAATATTTGCGAACATGGGGAAAGAATAATTCTACTAGCAGAAATGAACGAAATGGTGGGCATCCAAAATCAGGATACAGAAAGAGTACTACGTCATTTTGGGGATCCAAGAACAAACTATAACGGAGATAAATTAGTTGGCCTATGCTTAGAAAGGGGTCTGTTTGTTACAACTACTTGGTTTAAGCATAAAATGATCCACATGTACACCTGGTCTAAAGGTAATAGCCGCAGTATAATTGACTTTGTTGTTGCGGATGAAAGACTTAGAGGGTTAGTCAAAGATACAAGGGTCATGAGGGGTCCTGAATGCAATACTGATCATTACCTTCTGATCTCAAAAATTAACTTAGGACGGGGTTGGAGAAAAAAGAGACCCAAGAAAGCAAAACAAACGCGAATCAAAATTTAGAACCTACAGAAACCGGATGCGCGAATACATTTCCAAATTAAGATAATCGAAAGCATAGATAGGGCAACATGGGAGGACCGTATAAAAAACAAAGATTTAGAGGGCGCCTGGACAATGTTACGGGATATCCTTGTTAGATGCACGATCGAAGTGTGTGGTACCGCAGATGTAGGAAGAATTTCTGGTGATGCGTGGTGGAATGATGAAATTCAGGCTGCCCAAAAAGCAAAAAGAGAAGCGTACAAGAGAACTTTGAACATCGCAGGTCTTAGCAATGAGGAAATAAGTAGACGTAGAAATAATTATAGACGCGAAAACAGGATACTTAAACGATTATTTAAAGAAAGTAAAGATACAATTAGAGCAGAAGAGATAAAAATACAAAACGACTTTCAAGGAAGCAGGAAACTACTTTATAAAAAAATGAAAGGAAACAAAAGTACAGAAATTGTCAACATGAGAAATAGTAGGGGGGAAATGGTATATGATGCAGACGGAATACTAGAGGCTTTCAGAGATTATTTTAGGAAACAATTCGGAGATGAAGCTATAGGACACCACAACTGCGATGTTGAACACGATGCGATGGAAAACTCAATTGAAAAAGTCTGTGTCATTGAGGTTAGGGATATAATTAAGAACTTGAAAAACGGTAAGGCTGCCGGGGTAGACGGTATTAACGCTGAAATGCTTAAACAGGGTGGCGAGTACATACCACATAGAGTTTGCGAATTGATAAATTTATGTTTAGAGATGGGAGACGTCCCAGATGATTAGAAAGAAGCGATTATAGTACCAGTATACAAGAGAAAGGGAGACAAAAGCGAGTGCAATAATTACAGAGGAATTAGCTTATTAAGCACCGTAAGTAAAATATAGTCAAAAATACTTATTCGTAGGGTAATGAAAATAACAGAAACAAAGATTTGGAAAGTCCAAAGTGGGTTTATGCCAGGAAGGTCATGTACGGATCGAATATTTAGCTTAAGGCAAATAACAGAAAAAAGTTTGAGTGTAGGAAAAAAGTTTTCTGTGCATTTGTTAACTTAGAAAAAGCTTTTGACAAGGTAGGTAGAAGTAAACTTTGGGAAGTCCTGAAAGAGTATGAAGTCAATGGATGGATCCTACAAGCTATAAAAACAATATATACAGGTAGCAAAGCGAGTGTAAGAGTGAATGGGAAACTGAGTGACTGTTTCGATATTATTCAAGGAGTTAGACAAGGATGCGTTATGTCTTCATGGTTATTTATATTATTTATGGACAAGTGTTTAAGAATGGCTCTCTTCGAGGAAGAGGGTGTGGATCTCGAAACAGTAAGGGCACGAGGGTTAGCGTTCGCAGATGATAAGGTTGTTATGGCAGACTATCGAAGACCTACAAAGAATGTTGAATAAACTAGATGCAAGCATGAAGAGCATGGGCCTCAAAATTAACGCAAATAAAACAAAAACTATGGTGTTCG
>NC_046663.1:61146976-61149809 GCF_010883055.1 Belonocnema kinseyi | reverse complement strand
TTCAGTTGCTCCGTCCACCCAAAGGTCGCGAGATACCGCCGATCCATCGCATTGAATCCATTTTCATTGGCTCCCCCAGCTCTAGATTGGTCGGCATTGTTGACCGATCCATTGTCGGGAGCCCTGCGCGTTCTGTTGTTTTGAACCGCACTTGCTACAACTATGTTTGGTGTTGTCATTGTTGTTCCCACGAGAAGCTAGGGAAAGGGATTCGTCCATCCTTGTAGAGCCCCGCATGCAAGGATAAGACTGCGTACTCTGAGAGGTCGCCCGGTATCCCAGAGTCACCGTTCTAGACACCTCACTCAGGTGCCATTCAGCTTTCGGCACGGTTTTCACACCTCCGCTTGGGGGTTAATTCCTTCGGGACCACCACTGGACAATTGTCCGTGACTGCCTATTTATTTTTATAACCATATTCAGCAGAAACCCTTGGTACAGGGACCCTCTATCCGCAACTCGAGGACGCGTTCGGTGGCGTTGTCATAGGCCCTTCGGTTTGATTCTAGCGGAATCAAATGAACCTTAAAAGGCATACTGGGTGTTTAACACCCAGCCAGTTCTTTGCGCTTTAACAAAACGTACCAAATTCAAGAAAATGGAACATATGGCGCCAGATTAACAAATGACATGAAAACCTATTTTGCTATATCATTTTCACATAATTTTGATTTTTATAGTTTTTCTACGCAGTTTAAGATCAATAAAATCGTTTAATCACACAAAGTACGTTGTTTCATTTTCCATTGAATTGAAGCATTCATTTTTTAGAATAAATACCTTCTTTGGAACGAACACTATAAGACTAATTTTATTTTTGATGCGCCGTATCTCGGAAGTAAGCAAGTGAAATTTTAAGTAAAAATATCAAAAACTTAAAAAGTTGTGAATTTTGGAGAGAAAGAAGTAATTTATTAACTTTTTTCCTTAAAAAAGATTTTATTCAACTACTTTAAATATCAAAAACTGCTATGAAACTTGTTCTCCTTAAACTAGATAGATTAAACACCATTAATTTATTTTCTTGTGAAAAAACTATCCAATACCGTCGACACAGCACACATTTAAATACCCTTGGGTGCATAACACCCAGTATGCTCTTTATGTAATTTTACGGAAGTGTGCTCTTAACGATTAAACAATAAATGCTTCAAATTCTTTTAAGTGCTCTATATATATTTTTTTTTAGTTTTGAATTTTTGATTTATATTACTGATTTGAAATGAACACTCAAATATTAATAAATATTAAGCATGGCTCTTTTTCTTAATTAAAAAGTTTCAAATTTTTCATTTTCAAATCGCAATCTAAAACAATGTTTGAAATTGAATAAAAGCCTTTAATGATGAATATTATTGTGAAATTATTTAAAATTTTGAGTAGTTTATAAAGTTTAAATCTGGAAATCCTTGAATTTTGAACTTATTTCGAATCGTCACGTACAATCAGTTAATCACTTTTGAATCCTTAGAGTTCAATTTTAAAAATCATTAATTTATATTCACAGTGGATCAAATAAAGAAGTAGGTTATCCAGAATCTTCTATTTCAGACACTTCTAATTTTAATGGCATCTAATTCACGATAACAATTAAATTATTTTTAAAAAACTGTTAAAATAAAACTTGGACAGATTTTTTTTTTCAATTTTTTAAATTCCTAGTCACAAAATAATTTTTTTTACTTACGTTCAACTTCAATCATCGCACTTGCTTCGTAACTAGTTCTCGAATTGCTGGCGCGACAAATATAAATTCCTCGATCCTGGACTTGAATATTGTAGAACTTCAATGTATTGCCGAATTCTTGAGCGTTGGGGCCGACAGAAGTTTCTCCGTGTTTGGACCACTTGTAATTCATTCCAGACTCTCCAGAAACAATGCATCTGATTTCTGCACTCGTTCCTTGAGACACCGTTTGTCTTTCGGGCTGGATCTTCAGACTTGGCACCTGCGGTCTTGGGACGATTTTGATTTTGGCTGTTTCGTTGGTTTCCAATCCCTCGTAACTGATAGCCGTGCAGATGTAAATTCCAGAGTCTTTAGGTGATGGATTTCGAATTGTCAGGACTCCACTTTGTTGGGATGATGCATACGGAAGTGGCACATTTCCCGAACGGCTCCATGTTAGTCGGCTGGATTTGGCTGCTGAGCATGTTATCTGAACTGTGTCTCCACTGTTTCCGACCCATTCTGTAGGATTGAGGGTAATTCTCTGTGATGAGATGGTGGGCAATTCTTGATTTTCTGAAAAAAAATATTCCGTTTAAGAATTTATCACGCTAATTTCATTATCCGGAAGTCTGGGCTCCCTCTTTTTCAAGATCTATTAATTTTTTTCGACGGGAAACTGGGAGGAAATTTAAGAATCCTCAAAAAAAATCCCAGTTCGGAGAACCCTTTTTCTGGTATAACTTGACACACCTTGAAATACACCCAGCAAACACGTTCTGTAACTGTTCCAGATCAAAAAAGGAACTGTATTCTATAACAGTTGTTGCAAGATGGTGACAGAACTGTTCTAGAACAAAAAGTTAACAGAGTTCTAGAACACTGACAAAATTGCGAACGAACTGTTCTAGAGAAAAAAGGTGACAGTGTTCTAGAACACTGTGGCAAAATTGTTACAAAACTGTTCTATAACTATGTGACAGCACTGTTCTGTAGCAGTCGATATGGAATTGTTTTGGAACAAACTGATCACAGACGCTCTATAACATTTGTTAATCAAACAAGCGGTAATCAAACATTTTCATTTAAAGGGTTTAACTCCATATGAGATAAAAAATGAGTTGGACTCAGTTCATGGCACATCTGCCCCTGCCTTAGCAACGG
>NC_046663.1:61136232-61146876 GCF_010883055.1 Belonocnema kinseyi | reverse complement strand
GTGTATAGAGCTCCAAGGAGATTATGTTGAAAAATAAAAAAAAATTTACCCAAAAAAAATTGTTTTTATACTTCATTCTAAGGACTTATTGAACTACCCTTGCTGTGAGGGGTACATAACACAATGCCATATTTAATAAATAACAGTTCTAGAACTCTTATAGAAATGTTATAGAACTGTTAAATAATTGTTCTAGATTTTTTTGCAATTCAGCCTACTAAAGTTCTAGAATTGTTACAGAACGGTTGTCACAGCGTTCTAGATCTGTTAACGATTTGTTATACAACATTTGTAATTGAGTTCTAGAATTGTTCTAGAAATGTTATAAATCGGTTTTCATAGCGTTCTAGAACTGTTACAGAATTGTTCTAGCGTATAGGGGATGACATACTTATTCACGTGTTCGTAACCTGTTACTAACTTTTTCTAGAACACGTTCTTTTATGTTCTAGAACAGTTAAAGATCTGCTCTGTAACCGTGTTTGCTGGGCAAAGTATTTTATTAAAGGTAGTCCGGCTATTGGATCGATCAGATGAAAAATCATGAAAATTATTATTATTTTTTTTTTGTGGAGAAATGTGTTCTCTTTCAAGTAATGCCTTTTTTAGGGGCCCTTTCCATGTTTAATTTTGAATTATCACTGTTTAAAGTCGTGTCAAAAAACATGGTATCTGGAGACCTTCCGCGGGCTCCAAAAATGGTTAATTTTGGCTTTAAAACACGTTGAATATTATTAGAAAAACTTTTTTTCAGACAGAAAATATAATGAAAAATTTGAATTACTGCTCATTTATACTTACATCCAGGGTATTTGAGCTTAATTTTAGCCAAATGTGGCCTAGAATAAAAAATGTAGCTAGAATCGAGTCAATTCAACATTTAAATTTACATTTTATCATTATTTAAAAAATATTTTATTTATATTGATCAGCATAAAAATTTGTTTCCTAATTTAGTAATTGATATCCTGGCCAAATTTTGTATTTAATTCCAATTTCCAGAAAAAAATAATGGGCATAGCTTTGACTAGCTTTCCCAGTAGCCGGACTACTTTAAAGTCTTTAAACTAAGCAATTACAGATATTTTTTCACAAATAAATTTTTTTTATATGAATAATACTAAATAATTTTAAAAAATATAATAATAATAATATAAATAACTGGTCAAAAATAAATTTAAAGCTGTAAAAATTGAAGAGTTTTATTTTCAAATTGAGAATCTTTAAATAAAATTATTTCAGATTATAATTTCGAAAATAGAAATAATTTACAAATTGAACACTTAAAATTTAAAGGAATTGAGATTGCATTAGCGCTTTTAAATAAAAATAATTTTCAATTTGATACTACTTTAAACTAGACTGAATGTTTCAAAGACAAAGCTGCTTAAACTGTAGAATAAAAACTTTTTATTGCATTTAAAAAAAAATTAAAATTGATTCCACAAATTTTTCTAAAATAAAAAAATTAATTTTTCGTCATTTTACCGTTCAAAATTAAAATTTTTTGAATTATAAACCTTTAAAATTTAAATATCTAAAAAAAACTTTTAAAATAAAAAGTAATTTTTAATTTTTAATAGAAAAGTGTTGAAAAACACTATCGCAACTGAAGGGCGAAAATTCTTTGTATTGGTATTAACAGATTGTAAAAATTGTAATTTTTTTTTTTTTTGTATATCTGTTAGACGTAATAAGTTAATAAAATTATTTTAGTCCATTTAACAATTTTATAAACTTTTAATATTGAAAAATTTGTTATTATGGATTTTAAAATTGATTATGCTTTTAGTATGAGGTAATAGAAACCCAAAAACGCGTGAATTTCTTGCTACTTTTTAAAATTATTTACATTATTTGAGTACGAAATTATTTATTTTTTAATCATATAGAATTCACAGCCCAAATTTGTTCTACGAAGGAGGGAAATAGGGTTCTTATAAATGAAATTAATATAGATAGAATATTGAATTCAGTATGAAACGTTTTATATCCCTTAGATGTCAAGTAGAAATATACTGCATTTTCAACAAAATAATTTTATTTTGAAGCCAAAAAGGCAAATTTTTTAAATGACAGTTCGATTTTTAACAAAAAATATCAATTTTAACAAAAAAGATACATTTTCAACCAGATATTTGCATTTGTAACCGAATGGAGAACATTCAATCTAAAGAGACGAATTTTCAACAAAATTGATAAATTTTTAACCACACAGTTGAGTTTTCAATCCAAAAAACGCATTTTTTAGAAAACAGTTGTATTTTTAACAAAAAAGTTCATTTTTAACCAAGAAAAATGAATTTTTAAACAAGAAACAAAACAGTTGAAATTTTTATAAAAAGGATAACTTTTCCAAAAAATAATTCTCAACCAAATAGTTGAAGTTACAAGCGGAAAAAAAATTTTTAGAATGCAATAGAAGTTTTGATAAAATTAATTTTTTTTGCCCAGAAAGATTAATTTTTAATAAAAACTACGACTTTTCCAAAATAAAAGACGAATTTTCAATCCATAAAGAAAAATTCTCAACAAAAAATAAGAATTTTTCATCAAAAAAGATAAAATTAAAAAAAAATTAAATTTTCAACAAAATTGTCAAATTTTTAAATATAAGAGATTAAACGCAAAACAAGAATAGTTGAATTTTCCACACAAAAAGGCGAATTTCTTAAAAGACAGTTAAATTTTTAATCATAAAATATGAACTTTTGACCTAAAAGAAGAATTATTTACGATAAAAGATCCATTTTTAATTCATAAGGACGAATTTTTTTAACCAAAAAGAATAATTCTCCACAAAACCGTTCAATTTTTTACCAGAAAAAATCGCCTTTTAAAAAAATAATTAAATTTTCAACCAAAATGTAGAATTTGCAATTAAAAGAGATTAAACTTCAACCAGAAATAGTTGCATTTACAACCAAATAGTTAAATTTAAAAAAAAACACAATTTTTTAGATGACAACTGAATTATTGAGGAAAAAAAGATATTTAATAGTATAGTTGCATTTTCAAATGGATAAATTTTCAAAAAGAAAGGTCGACCTTTAAGAAGACAATTCAATTTTCAAAACAAAAATAATTTTCAGCCCAAAAAGATTAATTTTTGGTAAAATATTTGCATTTTCAAACAAACAGGTGAAATTTTATTCTAAAGAGATAAATTTTCAACCTAAAAAGACGAATTTTTTAGAAGCAAGTTGAACTTTTAACAAAAAGGTTTACTTTCAAGCAACAAAGATAAATTTATACCAAAAAAGTTTGTTTATCTACCATGAGAGATGAATTTTTAATACATAAGGACGAATTTTCTATCCAAAAAAGAAGAATTCTGAACAAAACGGTTAAATTTTTTACCTAAAAAGATTACTTTTCGAAAAAAAAAATTTAATTTTTAACCAAAATGTCGAATTTTCAAGTCTAAAAGACGATTTCTTTTAGACGAAATTTGAATTATAATCTTGAAAATTTAAATTTTCAACAAAAATGTGAGTTCCAATCAAAAAAGATGATGATCTTTCTACCAGAAAAGAGGAATGCTTGATGAAAAATTATTAATTTTCTATTTATGATAGCAAATGTTTAACAAAGCTGGTAAATTTTCAACGAAGAAAGATAAGTTTTAAGAAAAAGTTGCGTTTTGAATCAAATAGTTGAATTTTCAAGCCAAAAGGACGATTTTTAATCTAAAGATTAGGTACATTTTCGTATTGAGTTCTATTATTTAAGTTCGTATTTAAGCGAAAAAAAAAATTAAAAAATTAAAAAATTTCCGAATGGATTCAAGTGATTACGAATGGTTAAATTTTAAAAGTTCTTGAATAAAAATTCTCCAAATATAAATTTTAATGAGATATTCCATTTTTAATTTTATCAGTTAAAATATCACCATTTTCTATATTCCTAAAATTTTCCATGATTCGAGCCCTGAGAAGGTCAATTTTTTAATTAATTTACCTAATACGTATAAGATGGCTGTCACTTCATTTACACCGAAATTGTTCATGGCGATACATTTGTATTCGTCTGAATCGCTTCTGCGTACTGCTGAGAATCTTAAAACTGAACCATAAACCTCGCCATAAACTCTTGTCTCCGGGCTCAAAGGTCCGTTGGCACGTTCCCATCGTACTTCCGGTTGAGGACTTCCTGTAACTTCACAATGGAATTTGAAGGGACGACCTTCGATGACTTCCTCGTATCGGGGTGAGATTACTGCTCTAGGTCCAGAGGGGCCAGGACCTAAAAAAAGTTAGAAAATAATAGATCAATTTCTTTGCAAAATCTCAATTTTGAAGTCGCAATCGAGGTGGCCGCAAAACTTTATTTTCGAAATTCTCCGATTCTCCATGATCGCTAATTTTCTCTAAATTTTCAATCTTCGCTTGTCAATCTTGTAAGATTTTTAACAAAACAGTTTAATTTTTTAAAAAAGAATTAAATTTTCAAGAAAATAGTGCATTTTTGAATAGAATAGTTAAATCTCCAAAAAAATAGTTAAATTTTCGGGTAAACAAATCAATTTTCAAAAAAAAAAAACAAAATTTCAACCAAAGGGAAGAAATTTCAACGAAAATGATGAATCTCAACAAAAAAACTTAACTGTTAATGTTTCAAAGAAAAAAAAATAAAACGTCTACAAAAAAATAAATTTTAAAAACATAAAGACAACTTTTCAACCAAAGAGATGAATTTTTCACTAAAATTATGAATTTTTAAGCTAAGAAGACGAATTTTCAACAAAGAAAGAGTTTTCAGTTGAAAAGAAAAAAATTGCATCCAAAGTCTATTTGCATTTCAACACCAAGAAGACGAATTTTCATCCAAGAAGATTAATTTTCTACAAGAAAAAAACGACTTTTCCACCAAAGGGATGAGATTTTAACGAAAATGTAATAATTGATATTTCAAGGAAAAAAGATGAAATTTCTATAAAAAGTTATGAATTTTAAAACTAAAAAGATAAATTTTCAAACAATGAGATCAATTTTACAACTAAAAAGACGAATTTTCGAGAAATAAAGATTTTTCAGTCAAGAGAGGTAAAAAGTTCATCCGAATGGTTGAACTTTCAATCCAATAAACCAACAATTTTCTATAAACTAACCTGAAACCAATTAGTTCAATTGTTAATTGAAAAAGATGATTATTCAAGGAATAATTTAATAGTAGATATTTTAACCAAGAAAGAATTTAATGAAAAATAAAAAATTGATGTATTTAACAAACAAAAAAAAAGAAAGAATTCTCAATAAAATGGTTAAATCGTCAACCAAACAGTTGCTTTTTTATCTAAAAAGTTGAAATTTGTACTAAAACATGATGAATATTTAAATCGAAAAGACGAATTTAAGAAAAATTAAATTTTTAATAGAAAAATATTCTAGTTGAATTTGTAACACCAAAATGCGAATTTTCAATAAAAAGTGAAAATTAATTTGTATAAATAAGAAGAATTTTTCGAAAATAAATAAATAATAATTAATTAATCAATTCTATTAATGTTAATTAGTGCTAACTAAATAGTTTATTTTCAACCAAAGAGATGAAATTTGAATGAAAGTTAAAAATCTGCACAAAAAAAAAAGATTTTTTAACAATGTAGTTAAACTAGTTAAATTAGTAGAGTTTTTTAACTAAGAAAGATTATTGTTCAAAGCATAATGCAATACTTTATTTTCAACCAAAAACGCCAAAAAAGATGAAATTTCTAATAAAACATGATGAATTTTTAAACCAAATGGAAATTTTTTTTTAAATCTAAATTTGTAACCAAAAGATTTTGGTCGAATTTTTAACACCAAAAAACACGAATTTTCAACAAAAAGTTAATTTTCTACAAAAATAGTGGAATTTTCAACCCAAAAAGAAAAATTTTCAACAAAACAATTAATGTTCAAATATCAGAATTTTACTCTTGTAACATTTTAACATAAAATATATTATAAATGGAAAAATTGCCTCTACAAGATTTTTTTGTTGAAAATCCCTGACTTTTCCCTGATTTTCAGGATTTTCCGGACCTACGGCCACCCTGGTTATAATGTAAGAGATGCTTGAGCCAGAAAAATACCTGGTAGTTTGTAATTCTTCGGAAAGTCTGCAGCCGAATAATTGTTAAGAATAGAGTTAATTTAACATTATTTTTCAGCAATAATTTATTTTCGACTAAATTTTTTTGTTTTTTTACCATGAACGTCAAGTGTAACGTTTCTTGTTGCAACTTCTCGTCCATCAGTGACATTGCAAATGTAGATGCCACTATCAGATATAGTCACGTCGCGAATGATCAAAAGACCAGATTCGTCGTCGATACTTCTTCCAGGTGGCAAAATTCCGCCAGCCTTCACCCATTTTATTTTTACATCATTCTGAAATCAGTCAATTTTATCGTACTTTATAGTATCAAAACTGGAAATAAAAACCCACAATAGATTAGAAATAATAAACGAGTTTAGTGAAAAACTTACGGCTTGTCTAGATTTTACACTGCAGTGATATCTGACGCTGGTTCCAGTTTGAACAATTTGGAATTGCTCTTCCTTAATTTCAACAATAATTGTTGGTTCGGGAGGAGGATTTTGCGGATTTGGCGTATCTGTGGGATCGCGACCACCTGTTACAAAAATGAAAAATCGAATTTTATTATAATTCCAAACAACTTTTACCAAAATCGGAGAAAGGTACACTTGATAGAGTAAAAGCCACCTAACTTGAAAAGTTTAGTTTCTTATTAGAGAAGTCTTATTCGAAACTTCAGTCAAAAAGCAGGCCTGAGAACGAAAGGAGCGAAAGCTACTTTTATGCTAAATTACAAATAATGATTTTTATAACTTTTTGAGATTATAGGAAGTCGATTATATAAAATCATCACATAGAAAACGATTACAGGATAATGAGAAATCGAATAATTTATATCAAAATATTGAAGGAATTAAGGTTTAAAGTCGGCAGATTAGATTTTCAAATCTTTCAAATCGCCTGAAATTTCATAGAAATCCTTTGATACCTTTAGAAATATTTTTTAATCCACTTAAATCCCTTGGAATTAATATGAATTAAATTTATCTTCTTAAGTTTTATGCAAATTCTTTTAAATTTGTAAAATGCTCTAAAACCTTTTAAATATTTAGGGGTTTACTGAATCCTAGAGAATAATTTTACATCCCTTCAAATTATTTAGAATCTTTTAAACACTTTGACACTTTTGTCATTACTATGATTCCATTGAAATCGTTTATTTTATTTTCTAAAGGTTTCTAGAAATGTATTAAAATTCATTAAAGTCTTTTGGAATCGCAATAATCCATTCAAACGAACAGAAATCACTTGAATGTAAATTAAACTGATTTATTAAAGTTTTCTAAAAACCCAGTCAGATCACCAGAAAGCTTTAAAATCCTTGGAGATTCAATAAAATTCTTTAATTTTTGAAATCTCCTGTAGTTCTTTAATATTTCTAAAAATGTTTAAAACCACTTGAAATCTTGAAAAATAAAAATAAATCTTTCAAATCCTTGGAAATTTTATAGGTTTCTTCATATGCCTTGAAACATTTAAAATAGTAGAAATTCCTTATAGTATAATTTTTTATATTTCCTAAAGTTTTCAAAAAATAGCTGAGATCACCCAAAATCCTTTGAAATCTTTGGAAATGGTACAAATCCCTTAAAAAAGTGAACATAATAAACCCTGGAGATTCAATAAAATCCTTTGAATCGTATAAAATTGCTTGAAATATCTTAGAATCCTTTACAATTTTAAATTTTTTAAACCTCTCGGGATTCTTTTAAATCTTTTTTAATGGCCTCAAATCTTTACAAAAATTTGAATATTGCAATTTTTCAAAATCTATTGAAATAAGTAGAATTTTGATCCCTAGAAATCTTTTAAATCCTTGGAAATAAAAAAAAAGCCTTTAAATCTTGTGAGGCTCCTTAAAAAACCTTAAAATTCTTTAAAATCTTCGAAATCGCTGGATTTTTATTAATTTAATTTATTTATTATTCCAAATGAGTAAATATAATTAGAAATCCTTGGATATTAAATCAAATTCGCTGAATCTTAAAAAATGGCTTGAAATACCTTAAAATCATTTAAAATTTCATTTATTTTCTATAGTTCTCTAAAGATATCTTAAAATTAGAGCTTAAGATCTTTCAAAATCCAACAAAATTCTTTAAAATCTCTCTTGAAATTTTGTAAATTTCTTAAAATACTTTAAAATCTGTTAAGGTAGATTAAAATCTCTTTGAATCATTTGAATTAATTGAGGGTATTACAAAATTTCTTAAATATTATGTAATACTTTGAAATCCATTGAAATCTTTGGAAATACTACAAAATTATTTGACATCTCTTGAATTTGGTTAAATCTCTTGAAATACTTCAGTGTTTTGAAATATATAAACTTAAAAATCTATTAAAATAATTAATTTTTTTTTTGAAATGCTTTGAATACAAATTAAATTAAACTTATTCATTTGGGACTTCTCAAAAAAACCGTTCAAATTTTCAGAAATCTTTGAAATCCCTCGATATCTTTTTAAATCTTGAAGATTTATAACAATCCTTTAAATCTTGTCAAATTTATTTCAATTTTTTAAGATTTTTGAAACCGATAGAAGTCCCTTGAAACTTCATTTATTTTCCAAAGTTCTCTTTGACAAATAATAAATTCTTTTATTCCCTAAGATTAATAAAACCTTTAAAAATTCTTAGGAATTCAAAGAAGAATCTTATACCAATTTTAATACTTTAACCTTTTGTAATTGAATAAATAAACATTTAAATTTAATCTTTAATATTTGTATTTCTTTGACGATTCTAAGTACAGCTTCAAAAGTGTTGAAGTTATTAATTATTGGGACCATCATTTAAGACATCTATTAAAGTTATGAGCAAAAATTTCAAACATTGTTTTTTACTTTTTCACGTCTATAGGCACTTGAAAATTATATTTTTTTCTAGTGATTAAAGCATTTTTTTCAAAATAATACTATCATCAAACTGTGTTAATCGGTTCCTAATGTACTAAAATATTGATTAAAATTTCAAAAACGTAAAGAAAATTTGCTAAAGAATTCGTCATTTAAAATTGATACTCTTAGCTCCTTACAAATAACAAAAAAAATCGAGACATTTTTTAAACCATATTTTTAAGATCTAATGTATGAAAAGTTTACTTAATCGATATGAAATTTTTAGAAAGCTGTTTAAACATGAATTAGAACTTAAAAATGGAATTCAGCAAATTCCACAAATTTTTGGCTACTTGTAAGGGGCAAAATTTTCTTTTCGTTTACAAAATTTTGAACTTCTAATCAATGTTTTAGTACATCAGAAATCAAGGAAAATAGTCTTCTGGAAGTGTTACGCTGAAAAAAAATCATGCCAAATGGAAGTCTTTAATTATTATTTTAAAAACTAATACGGTACAAACCCATTTAAGTTATCAAATGATGAAAAAATTCTTAAAATAAAAAATAAAAAAATACCATAAAAATGTGATACACTATTTTGTAAAATGAATGGGGGATGGGCCTCAACGGCTTCCATGCACTCTCAGGCCTGCCTAAAATTGAAATATCCCATTTAGAATTTCCAGCTGAAATATCCAAGACGAACGCATGAACGATCACAAAAGCAGACATTGAAACTGCCCAAACAATTAATGAAAAGGAAAAAAGTCGAGAAAAGCAGATGCTTCATCAATTTCGGAAAATAACACCACCTGACAAGGAAAATCTTGAAAATAGTTGGTAATGATTTTGCTGAGAATCGGAAAGATTGCGAGATACGATGTCCATCCGGAAAGTATCCGACCTTATTTTATACCAGGAGTAAAATTTAATTCTGGTTTTACCAGAAATAGATGAATAAGCTGCAGTAAATTGTCAGCTGCCGTGAAACGAATTTTTCAGCCATGCGGCTCATCCCTAGATCTTGGCTCAAAATTTCCGAAACAATAGTGGCTGGAATCCTGAGATCTGCCTTTAGCCCTGTTATATTGTTAAACAGCAATTCACGTTAATTAACACTAGAATTTTTGCAGTTTTTTACGCAATTTCGGACGTTGCGGGCCTGCCAAAGCGAGGATCAGTTTCTACTGAAGTAGGACCACTTCTAAATCGCTTAAAACAGTCTTTAATTTGAGTTTCACTCATAGACTTATCGCTATCTACTTTCCGAATCATCACGATGGTTGCCGAACATGAATGTCCAAGTTTTTGGCCGAATTCGATGCATCCTCTTCGTTCGATACGTCCCGTCATCTTGAAATTGGACGCGTACGTCCATTCGCTGGTCCGTGTCACTCATTAGAGGGCATCACGTAGGTCCTCCCTGAATGCTCAATACCTGTTCTTGATACTAGCCCAACTAAGTATAAAGTTAGAGCGCAAGTTCGGATTAGAATTTTTAAGTGGCCAAGAATATATTTTGAGTAAATGTTCTCGAGAATATTCTTAGAATTTAATCCCGAAAAGAGCATTTAAAGAGAATTAAAAAGAATTTAGAGCATTTATTTTTTAAACAAAGATATCATACGAGGGTAGTTCAATAAGTCCTTAGAATGAAGTATAAAAACAATTTTTTTTGGGTAAATTTTTTTTTATTTTTCAACATAATCTCCTTGGAGCT
>NC_046663.1:61132626-61136132 GCF_010883055.1 Belonocnema kinseyi | reverse complement strand
ATCTAGTCGGGAGTGGTGCTGACTGAAAACAGATGATTTGGAGCGATTCGCGCGCCATCTGTTGGTCATTCTAAGGACTTATTGAACTACCCTCGTAATTGCTACAGATATTTTTACAAAAACATTCTAGGGTGAAATAAATATATAATTTTTTTAAATTACAGAGTTGCTACAGAACAGGTTATTCCGGAAAGTCAGAGAATGTTTGGGAAAACCTGACAGATTAGGGAATTCGAGCAAAAATAAAGGTAATTTTATTATTATGGGTAAAAATCGCAACTATTTGGTTGGAAATTAATCTTTTTTAGTAAAGTATTCAAACTATTTTGTTGAAAATTCATCTTTTTTGGTCATATTAAAATATTTTTGATACAAAATTAAAATTCTTTTTGGTTGAAATACAAAATACCACGTATTTCTTGATTGAAAATTCAACTGCTAAGTTGGAAGTTCAAAATGTAATTGATTTGTTGAAAATTATTTTGTGTAGTTAAAAATTAATTGTTTTAACTGAAAATTTAAACCGTACATATGAAAATTTATCTTTTTGGTTGTAATTTGGTTTTTTTATTTAGAATTAATTTTGTTAATTGATAATGTAACTGTTCCATTTTTTGTCCAAAAATTGATCTTTGATAGAAATTTAATGATCTTGGTTGGAAATTATACTATTTGGTTGAAAATTTACTTTGATTTTACATAAAATGAAGTTTTTATACTGAAAATTTAATTATTCTATTTTTATTTAAAAATTCTGCTTTAGGTGAACATTTGACTATTTTTTAAAAATTCGTCTTTTTTGGTAGAAGAGTATTCTCATTAGTTGAAGCTTCGTCTGTTTGGTTAAAAATTAATTTCTCTGGTTGAAAATTTAACTAATTTGTCAAAAATTCTTTTCTTTCTTGGTTCGAAATTTATTTGACTAACTGAATATTAAAGTATATTATTTTCGGTAGACTATTGATCTTTTTGGTTAAAAATCCATGTATTTGGTTGAAAATCAAAGTTTTAGTTGAAGATTTATCATTTTTGTTGAAAATTCACTTTAACTATTTCATTTTTTCAGTAAAATTGACCTTTTTTGATGGAAATTGAATCTTTTTCATTGAAAATGAAACTATTACGTTGAAAATTTATATGTTTTAGGTGAAAATTCAACTATTAGAAGAAAATCAGTATTTTTTAAAATATAAGAGTACTCTTATTAGTTGAATCTTCATTTTTTGGTTAAAATTTAATTTCTGTGGTTGAAAATTTAAACATGTTAAAAATTCCTTTCTTTTTTGATTGAGAATTTATTTTACTAACTGAAATATTTCGTGTTTTATTGTTGATAGAAAATTTATTTTTTCAGTCAAAAATACATGTATCATGGTTAAAAATCAAAGTTTTTTTATTTCAAGATTTATGATTTTAGTTGAAAATTCACTTTAACTATTTCATTTTTTGATAGAAATGTGATCTTGTTCGTTAAAAATTGTTCCGTTTTGTGGAAAATTCAACTATTTTTATTGTTAAGAATTGATTTCTTTCGTTGAAACAAAAATTCAATTAAAAATTGCTTTATTTTATAGAAAATTTATCTTTTGGGTTGAAAATTCCACTATTTGGTCAAAAATTCATATTTTTGGTAGAAAATTACTTTAAAAATTTTAATGTTTAATTTATAATTATTTTTAAAAATGAAAATGTAATTTTAATGTAATTTCAATGTAATAACTATTAAATTTAAGTGGTAAATTGATCTTTTTTTATACAAATATAATATTCTTAATTGAATACTATACTATTTCGTTGAAAAATTACATTGGTTTTATTGAAAATTAAGTTTTTAGTAAAACTTTCATTAATTTAGTTTTAGTTGAAAATTGAACAATTTTGTTAAAAACTCGTTTCTTTTTTTAGTTGAAAAATTATTTTGGTAACTGAAAATTTAAGTATATTATTTTTGGTAGAAAAAGTATTCCTTTTTTTGAATAGAAAATACATCTGATGGGTTGAAAATTCAACACCATGATTAAAAAATAATATCTTTGGCTGAAAATTCGTTTCTTTTTAGTTTAAAATTAATTAATTTTGCTAAAAACTCATTCTTTTTTTTGTTTAAAAGTTGAATTTTGCAAATGCAAATTAAACTATTCTAGTTTTGGTTTATAAATCTATCATTTTTTAAGTTCAAATTTATATATTTTATTGAAACTGTCTCTATTTTGGTAGAAAATTCATCTTTTGGTTTTATAATTGATTGTTTTCACTGAACATTGAACTCTTATGTTTTTGTTTAAAAAATCCTTTTTCTCTTTAAAGAAAAATATTTTGTTGAAAATTCTTTGTTTTTCGTTGAACGCTTAGTTTTCTAAAATATTAAGTATTCTAATTTTGGTTCAAAATTGATATTTTTAGATGAAAATTTATCAGCTTTGTTGAAAATGACTCTTTTTTTTTATGAAGATTCATCATTTTAGTTAAAAATTAATTTCAAAATTGATCTTTTTGATTTTTTAACTCAACTAAAAAGTGTTAAAAATGTATTTAGAAACAATTTTTTTTGCATCGATATTATTAATCTTCCATGTGTATGATTGGCTTTATAATTAGACGAATTTAGAATTTGAAATATTATAGCATCCCTGAATAAGGCACTGTTTGATACGAATAACATGTTTTTGATTACTTTAACTTCTTTTACCATTTAAATTAAGCGCCTTTTCAAATTTGAAGCTACACCTTTTCCCGCGAAATTTAAATAACGTAATATTTACTAATAAAGATAGAAAACACTATTTTTTAAATCCTAATTCAAAATGCTTAGAAATGCTCATTAAATTCTCAAAGCACACAAAGGTCGAGCACATTCTCCAGCATTGCTCGTGATCATTTTTCCGAGCCAGTAGGTCAGATACTTTCCAGACAGACATCGTAATTGGGAGATAATTTCGAGACAGTTTCGAGACGGACAAATACGAAACCCCCGGTCATCCAGTCCGCCAAACCTGGAATCACTGATGTCATAATCATCGCCAGTTCTTTTCCCTGCATGTCCAATATAAAACATTCCACATGACAGGGAGTATTGCCAATGTTGACTGTCCAAACCCGATATCCACCAGATTCGGTCCAGTGCATAAGACCGAGATCCAAACCGGTGGCTGTTATGGGCTTTCCCTCGTAGGACGAAAAATCGAATATAATGTTAAATCTGTCCATTTGGGACTCATAGTTGCACGTGAACTTGACTTTGGTGTTCGGTGACTCTTGAACCTCCACTGGGACAATACCTACCCTGAGTCCATCTGATGCATGCAACATATTAGGTGTGCAAAATTTCATGAAAAAAAGTGCTCAAGCTCATTTTTATCAATTTTAGCACTCACATCCGACGCTTTCCAGGTCAGAAATATCAAACCTGGCACCACTTTCATCGGCTTTGATGAAACTTCGTGTAGTTTTAATACACTAAACTCTCGCTTTCAGTCAAGGGTCGGGATTTGTATTTAAAAGGCCTT
>NC_046663.1:61126054-61132526 GCF_010883055.1 Belonocnema kinseyi | reverse complement strand
AGCTACAAGCTATCTAAGGATGGTACTATAGAATGCCACCTCAAGGTAGGCCTAGTGGCGCCATCTCTTGGTCAGGCCGGAAACTTATCAATCCACCCTCGTGTATATATATATATATATATATATAAGGTCGTAACCGCTCTCGCCCGACTCTCCTGAGAAACTGCTTGAGCCAGCAGTTCTAGCAAGGCCAAAAACGGGGTGACTGAAAGCGAGAGTTTGGGGGATTCTCATGAAACTTATAGGCACTTCATAAAAGAAGATGCTGTTTTATGTTAAATATTGTAAAATTTTTGTATACATTTTCTCAAAATAAAACTAAAAAAAAATATCGATTTGGTTTTTGACGGATTTTTCTATTTTTTTTATTTTTTCGTCGAATTATATTCCTTGTTCTTTTATCTTTAGTTTGAAAAAACCTTATAACCGCTCATCTGGTTCGCAAGTTATGAATATTTAAAGAACAGTAGAATCTATGAGTCTTGCTGGAATGTTGCGTTTTAAAAATATTCTTAACTCGCAAACCCAGATGAGTGCCCATTAATTTTTTTAAATCAAAGATAAAATAACAAGAAATGTTATTTTACACAAAAGTGAAAATGGCGAAATCAGTAAAGACTTGAGTCAAACTCTTTTAGTCAAAATTTTAAGAATTTGCTTTCTTCAATATTTTATATAAAACAACATCCTATTTTACAAAATGCCTGTAACTTTTATTATAGTCTGAAACTAAATGTAAAAAATATTACAGTTAAAAAAGTCGACCTCAAACTTCAAAATAGTATAGCTGCCAGAATTTTCAAAATTTTTGAAAATCCTTTCACCAAAAACATCGCCTATAAAATACTACAACTACACTAATGTAAGTTTCAATAAAATCGATGAGATGGCTGCCAGAATTAATATTTTTGACCTGGAAAGCCTCAACCTACAAGTGAGTGCTCTACTTTTGATAAATATTAATGAACCAATAATAAAGGAGAAAAAGCTTTAAGTCTTGTCATTTTCGGGGCTCGGACTCAGTACCAAAGTGGCAGCAAAACGTTATTTTCAAAATTTCATTTTCCCTGAAGATTAATATTTAAAGACCAAAATATTATTTTATAATATTTTAATATAGAATCTTTTATAAATGGAATAAAACAATGTTGGATTTAAATTTATAAATTTGAAATTTATTATTCTCCCAGCTGTCAAAGCCTAAATTGCTTTAAAAAAGTGACCTATTTAAACAGATAAAGTGACTAGAAGTGAATAATCTGCCTAACTAATGTTCTTTTGAATTTCAAAGAATTCAAAAGAATCCGGTTCATGAGACTTCAAAAAAATTCAAATGAATTGGAAACACTTTTAAAAACCAAAAAAATTCCATTGATTTCAGTAAATTTTTTGAATAGGCGCAAAGAATTTTAAGGGAAATGAGAAGAATTCTTGCATACATATAAAAAGGTGAATTTAACCCTTATTGGCCCAGTTTGTCCGTTTTTGTTCGTCAACTTAAGGCACGGACAACTTTGTTATTTCTGCTTGAAAAAATCTGCAAATTTATGGGCGGGTATTTTCAAGTGTGCTCTTTCAGAATCTGACCCGAAAAATTCTAAAAAAATCACCCCTTCCCACCCTATTTATCAATTTAAAAAAAAACTTGATTTTTTTAAATCGCATTTTCGATGCGAAAGAGGTCATTGGCAATAGTTAAAACGACAAAAAATCGGGCTCGAAATGTCCAAATAATGAAGCTATACACACATAAAATTAATTTTTCATTATTAAGGGCTGTACGACCACCCATAAAGTAACATATTTACAAAAAACCCCTATTTTACGGATTTTTATGAAAATAAAAAAAAACAAAAAAAAACAAGAAGGTTCTTTATAAATATTTACCTCTACGCGGTAAGAACTTTAAACATGTTTATTGAAGAAATGGCTAAAAACGTTCCATACGCAAGCACATACAAAAATTTCGAACCTGTTTATCAAAAAATCATTGAAATAAAATTCTACGTGAATCAAATTCTACAGATTTTCAAAATTTCAACCTAACTAAACTTTTATTTATTTTTATAACTAAATTTATTTTCAATTGTTTGGTATTGAAAATAGTGCTTTTGAAAAACTGCCCGTTTTCATCCGTTTGGGCTATTTTATGGGATGTTAACAAAATTTAACGTTAAATAACAAAAGAAAAAATGTTTTCTATTATCTGTGATCTGTTTTTCCCCATTTTTATATGTTTTAAAAAGCGGAAACAACTTTTTTTAGAAAAATCCGTAAAACAGCGATTTTTCGGAACAATGTTATTTTTTAAATTGAAAAATAGGATGGGAAGGGTTAGTTTTCTTCGAAAATTTTGGATCAGATTCTGAAAGATCATACTTGAAAGTACCCGCTCGTAAATTTGCAGATTTTTTCAAGCATAAATTTTTTCAAGCATACGAAATCTTCTAATATTTTATTGTATACCTTTTAAACCCCTTGAAATAATTCAAATCCTAAAATATATTATAATATTTTATTTGACATTCTTAAACTCCCTTAAGATCAGTTTAAAATCTTAGGGAATCCTAGAAAATACGTTGGAAGTTTTTAAAATAGCTTAAAATCTTATAGTTCCGGTAAAATAATTTCATATCTTCGGAAATACTACGAAATTCTTTATAAACGAATACAATTGTTTTCAAATCCCTTAAAATTAATTAGATCCATGGAAATATCTTGAAAATTTAAAAATCGCTTTAAAAAGCCTTAGAATTTTTTCAAATACCCTTAAATATTTAAAATCCTCTAAAATCCCTTCAAATGATTGAAAACAGTTAAAAATGTCTTTGAACAGTTCGAAATTTTCTGAAAAATTTTAAATTCTTGGATAGCGTTCCGAATCGGTTGAAAGTTTTTAGCTCTTAAAAATGCCTTGGAGTCTGGTAAAATCTAAAATTGTTAAAATCCCTTAATATCATTAAAATCCTTTGAAATTGATTAAATCTTGTAAAAATTCTTTAGAATTTTTGTTATAAAACCGAAATATTCAAAATCGTCTAAAATCCCTCCAAATTATTGAAATAAATTTAAAAGTTCTTGGATTTTTTTTTAATTTTCTAAAATATTAAAAATCTTTTGATATTTAGGGAATCCCGTAAAAGTTTGTAAAGCTTGTGCAAATGCCTTAGTATCCTGTAATATAATCTAAAAATTATCAAATCCTTTGAAATCTTATAAAGCACATTGTAACTTTTCGAAGCTTTTGAAAGTTATTTGGAATGTTGAAAAATAAATTAAAATCTTTAATAATGAAATTAAAATTTTACGAGTTCTGCATATAAATTTATTATTGTTAAAATTTCATGCCACTATCGACTCTTATTTTTATCTCTAAAGTGAGCCCGAATCCTGAATTTTTATCAAGCTAATCATTTCTATTAGTGCAATTTAAACTCTGCATTAATGTATGCTTCGAAATAATAAAAAAAATCGCCACGTGCAAAAAATAAATACTTTATATACAAAAATTAATTGGGGGCCGTTCAAAAACAATATCACACTGTCAGGGGGGGGGGGGACAAAATTATTCTGTTAAGTTTAAAAATTCTACTATCAGCAGAGTTTCTCTCTGCTATTAGATTGAACTATTTTGTTGCATTTTTTTATTGGTTAAAAATTAATTTTCATAACTGAGAATTTATATCTCTGAGAATGCGTTTTTTTTAATCAAACTATTCGGTTGAAAGTTGAACTACTTTGTTAAACATTCATTTTATTAGTTGAAGATTTAATAATTTTGTTGAAAATTTGTTTTTTCTTTAGCTAAAAATATTCGGAAAATGTAACTATTATATTTTTGGTTGAAAATTGATCATTCGTTCTTAAAAATTAAACTACTATTAAACTTCCCATTGTGAATTTATATTTCTTAATATTTTATGAATATTTAAGCATGTTATTTTCGGTAGAAAATGTATCTTTTTAGTTAAAAATTCATATATTTGGTTAAAAAGAATTTTTTTTTAGTTGAAGATTTATCGTTTGAGTTAAAAATTAACTTTAATTATCATTTTTTTGTGAAAAATCTACCTTTTTTAATCAAAATGTAATTTTTTTCGTGAGATAATGTTCTGTTTATCAGAAAATTTAACTATTCTATTTTTGGCCAAATATTCATTTTGTTTAGTTGAAAAAAAAATATATTTAGTTCAGATTTCGTTTTTTTTATGTATAAAAAATCCATCTTTTAGGTTGAAAATTCCACTATCTGGTCAAAAGCCCATATTTTTGTTATAGTTAGTTAGAAATTAATTTTTTTAAACTAAAGATGCAACTATTCTATTTTTGCTTGAAAATTTATATTTTAAGTTAAAAATTAATTCATTTTACTGAAAACTCGTTTATTTATTTCAAATTTATTTTTCTAATTGGAAGTTGAACTATTCTAGTTTTAGTTTGTAAATTTATCTTCTTCAGTTGAAATTTTTAATATTTTAATATTTATTATTTAATATTTGATTGTTTTATCTAAAGTTGTGATTTTTCTATTTTTTGTTTAAAATATTTTTTTTTATGAAGAAAAAAATATTTTGTCAAAAATTCTTTTCATTTTTTTGTTGAAAATTTATTTTACTAACTGAATATTTAAGTAAGTTATTTTCAGTAAAATATGTATCTTTATAGTTAAGAATGATTGTATTTGGTTAAAAATAACATTTCTTTCAGTTGAAGATTTATCGATTTAGTTGAAAATTCATTTTAATTATTACATGTTTTGTGAAAAATTTACCTTTTTTGATAAAAATGTAACTTTTTTTCGTTTGAAAATATTCTGTTTATCAGAAAATTTAAACTATTCTATCTTTGCCAAGTATTCATTTTGTTTAGTTGAAAAAAAAGATATTTTTTAAACTGAAGATGCAACTATTCTATTTTCGCTTGAAAATTGATATTTTTAGTTGAAAATTAATTAATTTCGCTGAAAACTCGTTTTTTTTTAGTTTAAAATTTATTTTTCTATCTGCAAGTTGAACTATTCTAGTTTTGGTTTGTACATTTATCTTTTTCAGTTGAAAATTTATATATATTTTTTAAACTGTTTCTTTTTTGGTAGAAAACTCATGTTTTTGGTTGAAAATTTATTTATTCCGTTGAGAATTCTTTTTTTTTTGTCTAGAAAATTTATTGTTCTATCTGAAATTGTAATTCTTCTATTTTTTTTAATATTTTTTTTTTTTTTAAGAAAAAACCATTTTGTCAAAAATTCTTTTATTTTTTTTTGTTGAAATTTTATTTTACTAACTGAATATTTAAGTATGTTATTTTCGGTAGAAAATGTATCTTTTTAGTTAAAAATTAACTTTAATTATTTCATTTTTTTGTGAAAAATGTACCTTTGTTGATAAAAAATATAATTTTTTTCATTAGAAATTATTCTGTTTATCAGAAAATTTAACTGTTCTCTTTTTGCCAAGTATTCATTTTGTTTAATTGAAAAAAAAAATTTTTAGTTCAGAATTCGTTTTTTTTTTGTACAAAAAATCCATCTTTCGGGTTGAAATTCCACTATTTGGTCAAAAATCAATATTTTTGTTTTGAAAATTCATTACTGTCATTATTAAACATGACTGTCTTTGGCTGAAAATTCGTTTCTTTATGGTTCGAAATTATTTTTTTTTAAACTGAAGATGCAGCTATTCTATTTTTGCTTGAAAAATTATATTTTTAGTTAAAAATTAATTAATTTTGCTGAAAACTCGTTTTTTTGTGTGTAAAATTTATTTTTCTAACCGCAAGTTGGGAATACTTTTTCTTTCTTGAAAATTGATTATTTTAACTGAAGTTTTAATTTTTCTATTTATGGTTTAAAATATTTTTTGTATGAAGAAAAAACTATTTTGTGAAAATTCTTTTTGTTTTTACGTTGAATATTTATTTTTCCAAAATTTTAACAATCCTAATTTTGATTAAAAAATTGATCTTTTTTAGATGAAAATTCATGTACTTTGTTAAAAATGAGTCTTTTCTGATAGAAAGATAATCTTTTGGCTTGAAAATTCAACTAACTACTGAGTTAAAAATTCATATATTTGGTTCAACGTTTATCATTTTAATTAAAAATTCATTTCTTAGTTTCAAAATTGATTGTTTTGATTTGGAAACTCAACTAAAAAGTGTTTAAAATGTATTAAGAATCAAATTTTTTATACATTATTATTATCAATCTTCTACGTTCATTTTTTGTTTTTATATTGTAGATATTGATATTGTAGAAACCCTGAATAAGACTCTGTTTAATACGAATAATATGTTTTCTATTACTTTGACTTCTTCTACCATTTAAATTAAGCGCCCTTTTCAAATTTGAAGCGATATATTTTCCCGCGAAATTTAAATATTCTAATTATTACTAATAAAGATAGAAAATACGATTTTTTCTATTCTAATTAAAAATGCTTATAAATTCTTTTTAAATTCTCCCATTAAACTC
>NC_046663.1:61121602-61126044 GCF_010883055.1 Belonocnema kinseyi | reverse complement strand
CCCCCCCCCCCCCCTCCCAAATGAGTAACGTAGTTTATGAACGGCCCCTTGTAAGCATTATTGGATGAATTTAAAGGGTTAAAATAATATTTACAAGGTTGTATTATTTGAATATGTACAATAATTTTGATTTCTAAGACTTTTTCACTTACTGAGAGGTTGAGAGCAGTCTTGTCCAGTGTATCCTGGTGCACAGTTGCAAACAACTTGACCAGTTCGGCTTATGTCACAACTCAATTCGTTGTTGTTGCAAGGACATCTTTCGCACTTTCCAAAGAAACTTTCGAAACTGCTGTGCCTGTTTCTGTAATATCCTCTCTTGCAATTCTCGCAAGAGTTCCCGTCGTAGCCTTCGGGACAGGTGCAAACTTCGACCTGGGTTGCTCTAGGTGTATCTTTTCCATTAACTTCGCTGGCGAAATCAAGGATGATGTCGCTGATGTAAGTAGCTTCCATTTGATCGCTGTGAGTTGCTCGAACTAAAATTGCTTCGACGTCAGCCAAAACAGTCATTAAATCAATTCTTGAAGCTCGGCGAGGTCCATCTGGGCTTAAACGATTCCACTCAGATTCCCTGAATGGGATGTTGTAGGTCTGGAAAAAAATTCAGGAATATCTGAAGTCTCTGATGATTCCATATTGTCAGGGTTGCTACAGAAGTTTTCTTTTTTCCAAATTCCATGAATTTTCCAGGTTTTTAAGATTAACTTTTTAAAAAATCGAGTAATTCTAGCAGAGTGGCAGAAAAAGTTCAATTTTGGAATTTCCTGAATGTGCCCTAATTTTTTCCTGGCCAGTATTTCATTTTCCCTGGCCATCAATACTCAAAGAAAAATATTTTAATCTTGTGATATTTTTAACATAGAATGTTTTACCTAGTTTTACAAAAGAAATAGAAGAATAAAACTATTATATTTACAATTTATTCCATCCGAAAAATATTACTTTTCTACCAGTGAAGATTAATTTTAAATCCAAAAGGAAGAGTTTGCAACCAAACAGTTGAAATTTTGAACAAAAAAATGGATTTTCAGTCAAATAGTTGGATTTAGAACCTACAAGTACGATTTTTCGAACAAGAAATGATTAAATTTCAACAACAAAAAACAGTTACCTTTTCAACAAAACAAGTGAATTTTTCAGACGACAGTTAAAGTTTTAACAAAGAAGATGTGTTTTCAACCCATAAAAATAATTTTTCTGCCCGAATAGATAAATGTTTTTAAAAAAATGCTATATAATTTTCTATAAAAAAGATAACTTTTTGAAAAAATACTAGAGTATTCAACAAAATAATCGAGTTTGCGATAAAATATGTTAATTTATGACTCAATAACTAAATTTTTAACCTAAAAAGATCAATTTTTAACAAACTGCTAAAATTGTCAAAGAAAAAAGATTCGCCTTAAACCAAAAACAGTTGAATTTTCAATTAAATAATCGATTTTTTAACCAAGCAGTTGCAGTTTCATCTCAATAATTGAATTTTTCAGAAAACACTTGAATTTTCAACAAAGAAGATAAATTCTCAATCCAAAATGACGAATTTTATGTCCGAATAGACTAATTTACAAATAATTAATTTCTTTGGAAGACACTTGGATTTTCAAAAAGAAAGATGAATTTTCAGTTCCTACAGTCAAATTTTCGAGAAAAAAAATGCAACTAAAAACAATAGGTTTTTCAACAACAAAATTTCTTGGGAAATATCTTTTAAAATGTCTTAAACTATTCAAAAAATTTTTAAAAATCTCTCAAAAGTAGATACAAATTTCCCATTAATTTTCCAAACATTTTCGACATTTGTAGAAGTCCTTTGAAATATTTTAAAACTTTTTTCAATTTTCTTTGAAAAATAATTTTTCAAAATAAGAGCAAATTTTCCCAGGAATTTCAAGAAAAGCTTTTTATTTTCTTAAAGCCTTTGAAGCTTCTTAAAAGGCGCCGAAATTTCTTTCGAAATCTACAAAATATTACATTTTGTTTTGAATGTTTGTAAATCTTTTTAAAAAATATCTTCGAATATTCGAGATTATTTTTTGACAATTATGGAAATCTTTTGAAATCCTTTAGAGTAATTATTCATTAAAAATCAATTTGAACGAAGAAAAAAATCTGTTTAAGTTATCCTATAAATTTTAAGAAATATATTTTACTATCGTCAACTTTTCAAAATACGTATGAAACTTCGAAAGTTTTTTTTTCCAAATGTTCACAAATTTACGTTTTATGAACTCACAATTTTTTCAGTTTAAAATTAATTTTTAGTCTTTTCAAAACTTCTGAATATCTCTTAAACTTAATCGAATTGTTCATAAAGAAAATTTGACAACATGATTGAAAGTTAATTTTCTTTCTAACAAATTTAACTGTTCCATTTGAAACTTTAACTATTTTGTTGAAAAATTGTTTTTATTTTGAAAATGTATTTTTTAACAGGAAATGTAACTATTTCAGTTGAATATTTGATCATTTTAGTTAAAAATTTATATCTTTAGTTGAACATTAACATTTTTAACTAAAAATTTAACTGTTTTTTAGTTGAAAATTCGTAACACTAATTTTTTCAACCTTAAGTTTAATTATTCAATTTCTGGTTGAAAATTTATCTTTTTTACTTAAAAATCCATGTATTTTGACCCAAATTTATCTTATTGACAGAAGTTAATCTTCTTGGTTGAAATTCAACTACTCCAGTTAAAGATTGATCAATTTAGTATAAAATCATTCTTTTTTGTACGAAATTCAACTATTCTATATGGAGATTCATAATATTAGTTGAAAATTTATATATGTTTATTCGTTTTTAAGGTTTTTGAAATATCGTTTTCGCAAGATTCTTGAGAAAATTCAAAAAGATTTTTGAAGATTTCAAATATGTATGTCGTAAAAGTATAATTTTTCATTTTACAGGACTTTGCAAATTGTAGGAAAAATTCGAGTCAATTTAAAAGATATTTCGGACTATTAGAAATTTGAAAAAAATAGCTTTTAAACTGACTCGAATTAACTCTTATAGTAAGATTTTTAACCATTTTTGAAAAATAAAAAAATTAACCTTAAAGCTTTGAATTTTTTTCTACATTTGTAAAAATCTTTTGAAATGTTTAAAAATAAATTTTTTTATTAAAAATAAAATTATGGAGAATGTTAAGAAAAATTTTACATTTTTTAGAAGCGTTTCAAGCTTCTTTAAAAGCTTTCATTTTTTATTTCGAAATCTTAAAAAATTTACATTTTTTTATTTTGAAAATATTTTTTAATTTCAAATTACTTTTAATCGTTTCCAAAGTTTTAAAGTATTTTTTTAAATATTCTCTTAAAATTAATTTTTAAAAAATCAGTTAAAAATCTTCCATTGATTTTAAGAAATATTTTTTATTATCGTGAAACCTTTTAAAATTAGTATAAAGATTAGAAACTTTTATTTCCAAATATTTAAAAATATAAATTTTTTGAAAACTTTTTTGAAGGTTTTAGAATTTTTAATTAATTTGCAATCTTTTCGAAACTTCTAAATATGTCATATTACTACTCGAATTTTTGTATAAAACTTGGTAATCACGCTAATTAAAAAATTGGCTTTAAAATCGTCTACATTATTTTTCGAAATATTAGGAAATAATTGAGGATGTTTTGAAATCGTGGTCAATTTTTTCTTAAACTTAATTTTTCAAAATAAAAAATCAGTTTAAATTTTCCCATGAATTCTAAATTTTTTTGTAATTGTGAAACCTTTCAAAAACTTGAAAAAGCTTCAAAAGTTGTACTTCTAAATATTAAAAAATGCACGCATTTCCTAACCTTCAAAAAATGTTTTCATGTTTTAAATTAATTTGAATCTTTCTTAAACTTCTTAATGTCTCATAAAGAATGTCTTTCATGCTGCTAATTAAAAAGTTAGACTTTAAAATCGTCCCCATTCTTTTTCGAAATGTTAGTAAATGATTTAACATGTTTTAAAATGTACGAGGGTAGTTCAATAAGTCCTTAGAATGACCAACAGATGGCGCGCGAATCGCTCCAAATCATCTGTTTTCAGTCAGCACCACTCCCGACTAGATATATGGTGCAGTCACAGTCCACATCTTCTGAGTTTACGTGTTTTTATAACCAATTGAAAAAAAAAAATTGTTCGTTAAGAAAAATGGAAAAAAACGAGTTCAGAGCGGTAATCAAACATTTTCATTTGAAGGGTTTAACTCCATATGAGATAAAAAATGAGTTGGACTCAGTTCATGGCACATCTGCCCCTACCTTAGCAACGGTTTATAACTGGGTAAATGAATTTAAGCGTGGTCGTACATCAATAAGTGACGCACCACGTTCAGGAAGGCCCTTAGAAGCAAGTACTCCCGAAATTATCAATAAAATCCACGATATGGTGTTGAAGGATAGAAGATTAAAAGTGCGTGAGTTAGCTGAGGCCACAAGGATATCTA
>NC_046663.1:61116175-61121502 GCF_010883055.1 Belonocnema kinseyi | reverse complement strand
TGTAAGTGCTTATTTTGAGGAACTTCCGAAAACGCACTTTTCTGAAGGATTAAAAAAACTTGAAAAGCGATTGACCAAGTGTATAGAGCGCCAAGGAGATTAGGTTGAAAAATAAAAAAAAATCTACCCAAAAAAAATTGTTTTTATACTTCATTCTAAGGACTTATTGAACTACTCTCGTACGACAAATTTCTCTTCAAATTTATTATTTTAAATAAATAATCAATTTAAATTTTTATAAATCTAACAAAAAGTTTCTTTTCTTTATAAATATTAAGGACCTACACATCATATTTTTATATCCAAGTGCTGGGCACCTTTGTTCCACTGATTATTATTATTACTATTAATGAATGTATTATTTAGATAACCTTACATTTTTCATAAAACTGTAGGAAAAAGACACTGCAGCTTCTTTCAATCATAAGGGATCGTCCATAAATTACGTAACGCGTTTTTCTTTTGTTTGAATAAAGACGAGCATGAAATTGATGTGAAGTTGAGAAAGACACAACGATATAAACAAAAGAAAAAAGTGTTACGTAATATATGGACGATCCCTAACCTTGGGTTTCCCGATAACAATACCTAGATAACAATTCGTGCGTGCACTTTTCGCGCACGTCGATGCGCGCACGAAATGCTTTCAAGAATGATCCACATCAAAGAGCATTCCGTGAATGCGCCTTTAGGGCATGCACAAAGCGTCGCCAATGGCAGCATGTGTACAATCACCCCGTGACGGAATTCCGAACTAACCAAAGAGAGTTAAAAAAGTTATTTTGTGCAAAATAAAAATATTTTTTTTTAAACATAAAATTAAATGAGGTAAAAAATAACATTAAACAGAAAGATACAAGTTCATTCAAAAGCACGTAAGAACTTATTATTAACTAAGTAAAATATATGAAATCGAAACACAAAAAGAAATTTTGTAATCAAATAGTTTAATTTTAAATAATAAAAAGCTAAATTTACAATAAAGATGGAATAGTTACATTTTCAGCTAAAAAATTAATTTTTGGCTAGAAATAAAAAACGAATTTTAACAAAAAGTTAAAATTTCAGACAAAATCATGAATATTCGATTATGCATTTTGTAATTACTATTTATTTAATAAAATGATTTTTTTTTAATACCCATTTTCAATTTAGCGCCAACCGCGGACGCTTTCCATGTTTTTGCATATTCGACGGAGATTTATAATGATCTTCCATTTAAAACAAGAATATTATATAGGTTAGTATCCTCTATGCTTGCGAAGAAGGCCTTAAAATTGTTTATTTGTAATAAAATAAAGTACAAAACATATTTAATTTGAAAGTTTTATTTCAGAAATGGAAAATTATGACATATTTATCTTTAAACTCAGACAATTGGAACCCCCTCGGTATTTGGTTCCATTACCCTGTTGAATATGTCATAATTTTCCATTTCTGAGATCAAACTTTCAAATTAATTCTTTTCCATACTTCCATTTTATTATAAATCTACAATTTTAAGACACTGTTCGCACGCGCACTGAATGCTTGGATCATGCGCACATGCACGTGCGTTACACGACATGCCTGGCATATGCGCCTCAATTAACGATACATCTGCTTTCTGATCTGAACGCACGTCGTGCGTGAAAATATGCACGGCGTGCCTCCTCCATGCGCGCAGTGTGCGATAGAATTGTTATCTGAGTAGTTTCAAATTTTTTCGAGTTCGAGAATTAATCAAAAATTGCACCATGCGCTTTTTAATTGTCCCACAGATTAACAAATGATAGTAATTATTCTTACCACTGCAACTCCAGGCGTCAATTCCCGAGGATTCTTCCAATAAAGCGTGATACCATTTCCAAAGAGGATAACATCCTGGTCAGAAAAGGTTCGAGCACCAGGAGCAGTTATAATATGCTGAGTCAAAGACAAATTCGATCCATAACTAGTCAATTTATTCCCTGTATATTCCCTAGGCAGAGACCAGAACAATCTCTCGCTGCGAGAATTTGGATAGTGATAGCCGATTTCATTTGTCCCTGTATTCACCTCCAAGTCTGCATTGACTATCTTACGTCTTGTGCTGCAAATTTAAATTAATATTTAAATTATCATTTCATCTCGATTAATATTAGGTGTGAGATCACATGGAGGCCTTATTTTTCAGAAAAAGAAGACATTGCATGTTTTGTTTTTGTACATTCTTTTAGTTTAACAGATTTTCCAGAATTTAAAAAAATATTATGGGATGTTATAGGAATATTTAAATTAACTATAGTCGATAATGATTTCCTTGAAATTTTTTATTCACAATACTAGAAAAATCATTATAGCAAATCATTAGAAGAAACTCAGAATAAAAGGGACTAATATTCAAATATTGAAAAGTGTGATGAACAGAATAGAGAAACTAAAAACAAATAATTAATTTATTTACTTTACGTAGGATTTTAAATTATTAAGAGATTTAAAAAATCCCAAGGAATTTAACAATTTTTTGTAGCATTCCCAAAGATTTTCAGGAATTTTCAAGAATTTTACAATATTTAAGGGATTTTATAGGATCTCCAACCATTTTAAAGGGTTTGCAGAATTTTTAAATATTTTAAAATGTTCAGAAGAATTCCAAAATATTTCTAAAATTGGAAGGGACTTCAAAGAACTTCGCAGGATTTAAAAAAAAATGAAAACTTAATTTTAAGAGATTTTCTAAAAACTTTGAGATATTTGAAGATATGTTACCAGATTTAAAGGATTTTATTATTAAATCTTCAAATTTGGGGGGATTTTAAGGCATTTCGAAGAATTTCAAAAGTATCAAAGAATCTTTTTGAATCTTCAAGAATTTAAAACATTTCGAGGGATGTCAAACAATTTTTTTTTGGATTTTTAAAGACTTCAAACCCGATTTTAAGTGATTTCCACAGAAGTTTGGGAAATAAAATAAATAAAATTTTAAGGGTTTTTGCAGAGATTAGAAAAATTTTATAGGATTTCAAGGATTATAGAACTATAGAAAACTTTCATGAATAATTTTAATTCAACTTATGTTTAAATAAGTACAAATAATTTCTATCAATTTTTATGGATTTTTACGATTATATATATATATATATTTTTTTTTTTAAAGGTTCCAATGAATTACAATATATTAAACAAATTTTTAAGAATTTTGGAAAATTATATAGCATTTACAAAGATTTTAAAGGATTTTAAAGAATTTCTCAAACTTTTAAGCTTACATGATTTTAAAACATTTGAAGGATTTCAAGGGGTTTTCACAGCTCGCAAAAAATTACACGGGATTTCGAAATTTTCAAGGGATTTATAAGAACTTCGTAGGATTTTCAAAAAGGGTTTTCACTCGTTTTTAATCGATTTCTTGGGAACTTTGGGATATTTTGAGATATTTGAAGATATTTCACAAGATTTAAAGATTTTTACTAATAAATCTCCAAAGATTACAAGGACTTCAAAATATTTCTAATTATGATAATGGATTTGTGCGATGATCGAAAATTTCTGTAAAACTTTAAGGAATAAAATTAATTTTATTTCAAGAGACTTCAAGTTTTTAAAAAAGATTTCGAAGTATTTCAAAAGATTTTTGAAATTTCAAGCTATGTCAAGGAATTTCAAGGATTTTCAAATATGTTTAGATCGATTATAAGAGATTTCTCTAGAATTTTTGGAAATAAATTAAATGAAATATAATTTTCAAAGATTTTAACAAATTTCAAAGAGTTTTATAAGATTCAAAGGATCTTCAAGGATTTAAAACATTTCGAGGTAATTCAAAGTATTTTATTAGGATTTCCAAAGATTTTAAAATCAATTTTAAGAAATTTCTAAAGAAGTTTGCAAACTAAAAATTTAATTTGGAGGGTTTTAACCTTTTTTATGTCATGTAGAAAAATTCAAAAGAATTTCAAAAGATTACAAAATTAGGAGGCCTTTTAAAGAATTTTATAAGATTTCCAAAAATCTTAACCTTCATTTAAAGGGATTTCTCATTCAGTTATTTTAAAGGATTTACAGGATTTTAAATATACTGATCTATTTTTATAAATTCCGAAGAATTTTCAGATATTTCGAAAACTTCAAAGAATTTAAAATAATTTCATAGTATTTCCAAACATTTTAAAGAAATTCCTTGAGAAGTTTGGAAAATAAATTATATGTAATAAAATTTCAAGCAATTCCTTCAGTGATTCCAAACATTTCAATGGATGTTGAGGATTTAGAGAAATTTTACAAGATTTAAAGGATTTTATTCCTGGGATTCCAAAGATTTAAAGGTTTCTACTTATTTTAAAGGAGTTTTTCGATATTCAAAGAGCTCAGTGATCTTAAGGGATTTAAAGAAATTTTTATCAGAAATTAGGGAATAAAATCAATTTTATTTTAAAGGAATTCTACGGATTTCAACGATTGCAGGGAATATGAAGGAATGAACAACTTTACAAAGATTTTAAGTTATGTTAATCCTAATTCGGCACACTGGTGCGAGTTCGCACCGGAAAAATTTTGAATATGCTGGTATTTACGCAGACACATTTGCAGCTACTTAACCCCACTATATTAAACATGTATGTGAAACTTGCGTAATATATTCTAGACGTTTATTATATGTTCAATACGTTAATTAATATTTATTAACATTGCAAAAAGATTAATTCAAATTAGTATGCCGTTTACGTATGCCGGGTTGAAGTGTGCCATTAGAGTACTATAAGATTCGAAAGAATTTCAAGAAATTAAAATAATGTTAAGATACGAGGGTAGTTCAATAAGTCCTTAGAATGACCAACATATGGCGCGCGAATCGCTCCAAATCATATGTTTTCAGTCAGCACCACTCCCGACTAGATGTATAGTGCAGTCACAGTCCACATCTTCTGAGTTTACGTGTTTTTATAACCAATTGAAAAAAAAAATTGTTCGTTAAGAAAAATGGAAAAAAAACGAGTTCAGAGCGGTAATCAAACATTTTCATTTAAAGGGTTTAACTCCATATGAGATAAAAAATGAATTGGACTCAGTTCATGGCACATCTGCCCCTGCCTTAGCAACGGTTTATAACTGGGTAAATGAATTTAAGCGTAGTCGTACATCAATAAATGACGAACCACGTTCAGGAAGACCCGTAGAAGCAAGTACTCCCGAAATCATCAATAAAATCCACGATATGTTATTGAAGGATAGAAGATTAAAAGTGCTTGAGTTAGCTGAGGCCGCAAGGATATCTATAGGTGCAGTTGCTTCAATTCTACATGAAAAATTAGGCATGAAAAAGCTATCGGCAAGATGGGTGCCGCGTTTGCTCTCAGCTGAGAATA
>NC_046663.1:61098315-61116075 GCF_010883055.1 Belonocnema kinseyi | reverse complement strand
ATTTTGAGGAACTTCCGAAAACGCACTTTTCTGAAGGATTAAAAAAACTTGAAAAGCGATTGACCAAGTGTATAGAGCGCCAAGGAGATTATGTTGAAAAATTAAAAAAAATTTACCCAAAAAAATTGTTTTTATACTTCATTCTAAGGACTTATTGAACTACCCTCGTATGGCAAAGAATTTCGAGGGTTTTCCAAAGTATTTTAAAGATTGTAGGGAATTTGACAAATTTTAAGAATTTTCTGGAGAAATTCAAAGAATAAATTTAATTTTTGTATACTAAGGGCATTTTATATGATTTATCACTATTTCAAGAATTTTTAAGATTTGAAAGAAATTCAAAAGGGGTTCAAAGATTTCAAGGAACGTCTAAAAATATAAGATTTTAATGGACTTAAAAATATTTTTAATTTTTTCAGTTTATTTTTTAAATTGTATTTAAAATATATTAAACTAGATAATAATTGGGTGTATTTCTATTTATTATTTATAAACATTTTATTATATTTCCCTTTTTATTAATAAGTAAGCCTCAGTGAAATATGGAGAATTCAAGAAATGAAAATGCTGAAGGAGGACTAAAAATAAGTTTATAGTAAGAATATTTTTTACTATCTCTATTTTTAGTTCTATTACATTAAATTTAAACTACAAAAAAGTAAAATTTAGAAAACAAATAGGGAAATATTTCTCATCATAAGAACGCGTGGAGAATAACCACTATAATTATTTTCTATGTTGAATTGTGAAATATTTGTTTGCAAAATATTTTTTCGTGGCGGCATTTCGCAATTATGAAAGTCGCTTTTGTTTCTTTGCGGTGATGGTCGTGCGGTGGGTGACGACTATGTGTTGGCCATTCGGTTGCAAAATGAGGGAAGTGGTCGTGCGGTAGGCGGCGGTGGTTTAATGGCCGTGCGGTGACAAAAAATTGCTTACCTATCAGTGAGTTTGAATGATGATTTTTGATCAAGAATAAATACTGGGAGTTGCTGGATGTACAATGAGCTTTCGTGACATTGGTTGGAGACTCCACTGCAGAAACATTGGTTACATCCTTCGATATTGTTGATCGAAAGACCAAAAGTGTACGGACGACAGCGGTCACATCTTGGCCCAATAACGTTTCGTTTGCATTTACATTCGTTTCCAATCAACAATGCGCTTTCAGAGCCCGCGGGATCGCAGACAAGAGAAACGATCGAAGATCTATTTTGTTGACAATCGTATGAAGAACCGCGAGTCGCATCTCCCTCGTATCCGATTTCACAGTATTCGCATTGGCTGCCATAAGTATGATGAGCACAGTTCTGTGAAAATCATTTAATCAAAGATTATTTTAATTTCCAAAAGACTTTACACTCTTTTCCCAATCCCCAACTTTGTCCCTTTTTACATTCTCATTCATGAGAATGTAATGTAATCGTCTAAATTTTCTATCTCTGGTTTTTAACGGATCTTTACATTTCAGCACTCACAGAATTCGAAAATCAAAACATTTTATCGGTGTTCGTCTGTATGTATGTCTCTCTGTATGTCTGTCTGTTTGTGTGTCTGTATGTCTGCCTGTGAGGCTAAGTTTGTTAAGCAGATATTCCCAACCAAATTAAAAAAATTTAGAGCATTCTCAAAATAATAAAATAAAAAATGTTTAATAAAAATTTTTTGGTCAAATTTCTTATAGATGGGCAGAAGACTTGCAAATAATCCAAATAAAAATTTTAATTTCGGTAAAAATTAGAAAAGTTATATACTCTTGAAAATTTTGAAAATGTTTAGAAAAATAAAAAATAAATATTTTTCGAAAAAATTAGAAAGTTTCATTTAAATTCATCACTAGATATCAAAAATGCATTTAGAAACTTTTTTTAATAGGATAAGAAATATCAAGCCCAATTTCTACTAGGGGGCCGTTCACATATTACGTAACGCGCCAGGGGAGGGGAGGGGGGTCAAGCGATTTGTTACGAAGTGTTAAATGGAGGGAGGGGTCATCAACTGCGTTACGTAACGTCGATTTTATGCAATAATCGATTCAAATTTTAGCGCGGCTTTTATTAGCCCAGTGGGCACAAAATTTGGTGAGGTCTTTACGACATAGCTACGACATCTTTACGACATCTTTACGATATCCTATGTCCATGTCGTTAAGACACCGAAACGACACAGACATAGGATGTCTTAAAAATGTCGTGAAGATGTCGTAACGATGTCGTAAAGACGTCGCCAAATTTTGTGCCTACTGGGCCCAAAATATAAACTAATAATATAATATAATATAAACTATAAATAAATATAAACTAATAATTCTGAGTTTAAAACTATTAATGTAGAAAACACCAGGCAGTAATGTTTGAATATTCTATAAGTGCTATTAGGGTACAAATTGTTTGAAACGCTGTAAAATAGCAAAATCAAGATTTGTTACATTACCGGGGGGGGGGGTAGGATTTGTTACGATGCGTTATAACCGGGGAGGGGGGTCCAAGATTAGTTGAAAATTGCGTTACGTAATATGTAAACGGCCCCTAGATGTAAAATATATGTTTTTCGAAACTATTATCATGAAATTTTTTAATTAGGCAAAAGTTCCAAAAGTTGGATCATTTTCAAAAATATGCAATTTAGATTTTTTTAAGAGATCCATAAGTTTAAAACGTTGTTTTGAGTAGTTTTTAACTAGATTTACAAATTATCTTGATGAAGTTTTTCAAGTCGACACGAATTATTGAGCGCGAAGCGCTAGTTTTGTACTGAGAATGTAATCTTCAAAGCCATAGGTGCTTTAAGAACCTTCTTTTAAATAAAATCGAAAAAACTTCAGTTACAATTTATGGCTGTAATTCCTCAGAAGTTTAAATCTAAATTTAAAATCTTAAATCTTCTAAAATTTAAAATCTTCCTGGTGGAAAATTCCTCTTTTTAATTAAAAATAAATTTGATTTAAATTCACCTTCTTTGGTTAAAAATTCAACTACTTTATTGGTTTTTTTTTTTTTTTTTTAATTAATTTTGTATCTCAAAGTTTAAATATTGCATAATTGGTTGAAAATGTATTTTGTGGAAAACATGTCTCTTTTACTTTAAAATTCAACTATTCAGTTGAAAATTTAATTATTTTCTTGAAAATTTAACTATTTTGTGGCAAATTCTTCTCTTTCGGTAAAAATTTCATATTTTTTAGTAAAAAATGCAACTGGTTGGTTAAAAATCTTGTACCTTATTGATTTTTTTGTTGTTGAAAATTAATCTTTTGGGTTAAAAATTAATCTCTTTGGTTGAAACTTCAACAGTTTAGTAGAAAATCCAACTATTCAGATGAACACTTAAATATTTATTTGAAAGTTTTACTATTTAACAGAATAATAATTGGTTTGTGGAAAACTCACATTTTTGGTTGAAAATTCAACTTTTTAAAGAAAATTCTTCATTTTTGTTTGAAACCTCGATTAGTTGATTAAAAATTAATTTTCTTAATGGAAAACTCATCTTTTTAGTTAAAAATTTAACTTTTTTTCTCAAAAATTCACCTTCTTTGCTTGAAAGTTAAACTACTTGATTGAAAATTGCACGAATTTGTTAAAAAAAATTCACCTCTGATTTAAAATTGTACTAGTTTGTTTAAAATTTATTTTATTTTAATTGATTTTTATCTTAAAATTTAACTATTGCATTTCATGTTGAAAATGTATACTTTATGAGTTGAAAATTCAACTATCTTGTTGAAAATTCGTCTTTTGATAGAAAATGAATCTTCTGGATTAAAAATTAAACTATTGATTAAAGTTTATTTCTTATTTACTTAAAAATTCTACCATTTGATTGGAAATTCATCATTTTAGGTCCATTTTGTCCGAGAATTCAACTATTTGGTTGAAAATTTAATTAATTTCTTAAAAATTCAGCTATTTTTGTAGGAAATTCATCTGTGCTGTTAAAAATTTCACTTTTTTTTTGTTAAAAAAAGCAACGGTTCGATTGAAAATTCTTGTACTTTCTTTATCTATGTTTGCGTGAAAAGTTAATCTTCTGGGTTAAAAGTTAATCTCTTTGGTTAAAAACTTCAACAGTTGGGTTAAAAATTCAACTATTTGGGTGAAAATTTATATATATTATTTGAAGGTTTTACTATTTAACAGAATACTGACTTATTTGTTTAAGTCATATTTTGTTGTTGAAAATTCCACATTTTAAAGAAAGTTCTTCATTTTGATTTAAAAATTCTACTAATTGATTGAAAATTAATCTTTCTGGTGAAAAATTCATCTTTTGGTTAAAAATTCACCTGTTTGGTTGAAAGTTAAACTTTTCATGTAAATTTCTTCTTTTTTGTGTGAAAGTTCGACTAATTAATTAAAAATTAATCTTCTTAATAAAGAACTCATATTTTTAGTTAAAAATTAAAATTTTTTGTTAAAAATTCACCTCCTTTGGTTGAAAGTTCAACTACTTGATTGAAAGTTGCACAAATTTAAAAAATAAATAAATAAAAATAAAATAATTACCTCTGGTTTAAAATTTAACTACTTTGTTCAAAATTTATTTTAATTGATTTTTTCTATCTCAAAATTTAACTATTGCATCTTCTTGGTTAAAACTTTAACTATTTGTTTGAAGTTTATTCTTTGTCTGATAAAAAATTGTACTATTTGGTTAGAAATTTATCATTGTAAGTTACAAATTCAACTTTTGGGTTGTACATTTATTTTTTGTTGTAAAAAATTCAACCATTTTGTAGCAAATTCATCTCTTTCGGTAAAAATGTCACGTTTATTGGTAAACAATGCAAGTTTGTGGTTGAAAATTCTTATAATTAATGAATATTTTTTTTGTAGAAAGTTAATTTTCGCGGTCAAAAATTAATCTCTTTGATTGAAACTTAACCAATTGGGTCGGAAATTCAATTATTTAGGTAAAAATCTAAATATTTATTTCAAAGTTTTACTTTTTAACAGAATATTAACTTTTTGGTTGAAAAATCACATTTTTTGGTTGGAAATTCATCATTGTAGGTTACAAATTCCACTTTTTGGTTATAAATTTAATTCTTTTTGTTAAAAATTCAACTATTTTGTGACAAATTCATCTCTCTCGGTAAAAAAGGCAAGTTTGTTGGTAAAAAATGCAACTGTGTGGTTGAAAATTCGTGTACTTTACTGATATTTTTTGTAGAAAGTTAATTTTCGGGGTTAAAAATGTATCTTTTTGGTTGAAACTTAACCAATTGGGTGATAAATTTAAGTATTCAGGTGAGAATTAAAATATTTGTTTGAAAGTTTTACTATTTAAGAGAACATTAACTTTTTGTTGAAAAGTCCAATTTTTTCGTTAAAAATTCAACTTTTTGAAGAAAATTCTTCATTTTGTTTTCAAAATTCTACTAATTGATTTAACATTGATCTTCTTAATGAAGAATTCATATTTTTAGTTGAAAATTACAATTTTTTGTTAAAAATTCACCTTCTTTGGGTGAAAGTTCTATTACTTGATTGAAAGTTGTACAAATTTGTTAGAAAAAAAAAACAAATAAAAAAAATAATCACCTCTGGTTTAAAATTTAATTACTTTGTTCAAAATTTACTATTTTTATTTCAAAATTTAACTATTGCAGTTAAGGTTGGAAATGTGTGCTTTATGAGTTGAAAACTCATCTTTTGGTAGAAAATGAATCTTTTAGGTTAAACATTCAACTGTTTGGTTAAAGTTTATTTTTTTTTTTTGTTAAAAAAATTCTACTATTTGTTTGGAAATTCATTATTATAGGTTACAAATTCAACTTTTTGGTTTAAAATTTAATTATTTGGTTAAAAATTCAACTATTTTGTATCAGATTCATCTCTTTCGTTAAAAATGTCACGTCTATTGATAAAAAAACAAGTGTGTTTTTGAAATTTCTTGTACTTTATTGATATTTTTTTTGTTGAAAGTTAACTTTTCGGGTGTAATAATTAATATCTTTGGTTGAAACTGAACCAATTATGTTGAAACTTCAACTGTTTAGGTGAAAATTTTAATATTTATTTAAAAGTTTGACAATTTAACAGAATATTAACTTTTTTGTTGAAAACTCACATTTTTGGTTGAAATTCAACTTTTTAAAGAAAATTCTTCATTTTGGTTTGAAAATTCTACTAATTGATTAAAAATTAATCTTCCTGCTGGAAAATTAATCTTTTTAATAGAAAATTAATCTTTTCTCTTAAAAATTCACCTTTTTGGTTGAAAGTTCAACTTTTTATGGAAAACTCTTCTTTTTTATTTAAAAATTCGACTAATTGATTGGAAATTAATCTTTTTAATTAAAAAATCGTCTTTTTAGTTAGGACTTTAACTTTTTTGTTAAAAATTCACCTTTTTTGGTAGAAAGTTTATAGAGAATGAATCTTCTTTGTTGAAAATTCAGCTATTTGGTTAGAGCTCAATTTTTTTTGTTTAAAAATTCAACCACTTAGTTGAACACTCATCATTGTAGATTGAAAATTCCACTATTTAGTTGAAAATTCAATTGTTTTGTCGAAAATTAATTGACTTTTGCTTGAAAATGCAACTATTTGGCTGTGAAATTTGTTATTACCTCGCAAATTCCTGTGCCTGGATCGCATTGATTAGAATGTCCGTTGCATTGGCAAGGTTCACAGCTTCCAAGGAATATTCCTTCTGCAACTCTCGTGTATCCAACGTCGCAATCTTCACACGAAAGACCTTTGTAACCAGTTGGACAGCTGCAATGTTCCACTTCCTCTGCTCGGCCTCTTCCAGTGTTGGATCTTTGCGCTTCATCAAGAGATACCATCGACAATCTGAGAATTTAACATTTATTTTGTGATCATTTAGTCTGAAAATGAGTTGATATTCAGAGTTGCTACGGGTCAGGGAATTCTGGAAATATCAGGAAAACCCTGAAAGAGTCGGCGGATTTTCGATAAATTGACGTTGAAATTAATTTTAATTTTTCGTTTTAAAATTCAACTGTTTTGTTAAAAAATCGTCTCTTTAGCTTCCAAATTCAACGATTTTTATTATAAATCCAACTATTTTGGTTATGAATTCAAGTATTTTGGCGAAAATTGAACTAATTTATTGAAAATTCTTTTTTTGGTTGAAAATATTTTATTTTTTAAACTGAAAATTGAACTGATCCATGTTTGGTGGACAATTTTTGTTTTTTAGTCGATGTTTCGACTTTAGTGGTAGAATATTAATCATTTTAGTGACTCATTTTTCTTTTTGATTAAAAATATAATTGTTTGGTTCAAAATTTAACTATTTTGTTGAAAATTCGATTTTTTTTTGTTAATACTTTCTTTTATTAACTAAAAATATAACTAATCCATTTTTTGTTAAAAATTAATATTTTTTAGTTGAGACTTCATGTATCTTGATGAAAATTCTACTTTATTGGTAGCAAATAAATCTTTTTGGTTGAAAATTCATCTTTTTGGTCGAAAATTCAACTGTGCGCTTGAAGATTAATTTCTTTTGTCTAAATAGTGATAATTGTAGTAGAAAATTCATTTCTTTATTTAAAAGTTAAATTATGTTGTTAAAAAATCCTCTCATAGGATAAAAAATGTCTCTTTTTGGTTAAAAATTCATTTCATTGCTAGAAAATTTTATTATTTTGTTCAAAATCATTTTTTCTATCGAAATCCATCTTTTTTGTTAAAAATTTAATGCATTTCCACGAAAATTAATCTTTTAGTAAAAAATTTGTCTTTATTGTTAAAAATTTACCCTTTGGTTAAAAATTTGTTTCTTTTTATTGATAATTAATTTTTTAACTGAAAATGTCACAATTATATTTTTTTGAAAATTTATTTATTTATTTGACTTAAAATTTCACTTTTTCGGTTAAAAATTTAATTAGGCGCTCCATTGAAAATTCATTTTTTGAGTTTAAAATTAAGTTTTTAAACTATGCATATAAGTATTCAATATTTTCTGGCAAATGACGTTTTTTTTGTTGAAAATTAATTTTATTAAATGAAAATTTAACTATTCAATTTTTGTTGAAAGTTTATATTCTTTAGTTGAAGATTTGACTTTTTTGTTACAAAATTAATATTATTGGTTGAAAATGCATTCCTTTCATCGAAAGTCCAACTATATGGTTACAAATTATTTCATTTGTTTGTTGAAGATTCTTCATTTTAGTTGAAAATTCATGCAGTTTGTTAAAAATTCATCTCCTTTAATCAAAATTAATCTTCTTGGTTAAAAATGGTTATTTTTAAATAAAAATTAATTTAATTTGTGGAAAATTCAATCACTTTGTTCAAAATTTGTGTTTTTTATTGAAATTAATTTTGATGAAACATTATGTTTTTTGATAGAAATTCATCTTTTTAGCAGAAACGTAATATTCTTGGTTAACAATTGATTTTTTTGGTTAAAAATTAATTTATTTGGCTGAAAATCTAACTATTATCTTGAAAATTCAGTTTTTTTGTTGACAATTTATTTTTTAACTAAAAATTTAAATATTCTATGCGTGCTTAAAAGCTTGTCTTTGTTATGTTGTAGAAAATTCAACTTTTTGTTTAAAAATTAATTTTCTTGTTTTGACATTCATTTACCAAAATCTGTCTTGCTTTTGTAGAAAATTAATCTTTTTGGTTAGAAATGTAATAATTTGGTTCGAAATAAATTTCGTTCTGTTAATATCGTTTTAGTTATAAATCCATTTTTTGGTTGAAAATTTCACTATTTTCTTTAAAATTCGTTTTTTTAGTTAAAATTTTTTTTTAACTATACATGTAACTTGTAACTATTCAATTTTTAATTACAAATTAATTTTTTTAGCTGAAAATTTATTTATTTAGTTGAAAATTAATGTTATTAACTAAAATGTAACTTTCATTTTGGTTGAAAACTCATCTTCTTCAGCTGAAAATTCACCTATTTATAGAAAATTCAACTATTTGGTTGAAAATAAACTTTTTTCGTTGAAGGTTCGTCATTTTAGTTGTGAATTCATGAATTTTCTTAGAAGTTCTTCTTTGATTAAAAATTAATTTTCTTGATTGTAAATTTAATATTTTTATTAAAAATTAATTTCTTTTGCAGAAAATTCAACTATTTTGTTCAAAATTATATTTTTTTGATTGAAAATTAATTTTGTGGAAATTCATGTATCTTGATATAAATTTAAATTTTTTGGAAGATAATTAATTTTCTTGTTTGAAAATTTATCTTTTTGGTTAAATACTTCATTTTTGTTAGAAATTCATCATTTTACTTAAAATTTCATTTCTGATGGAAAATTCATTTTTTGGTTACAAATTTGATTATTTTGTTGAAAATTCGTTTGTATAGCCTAAAATTCATTTGCTTGGTAGAAAATTTAACCATTTTTTAAATTAGTTATTTTTTTATTGAAATGTAATTTTAATGAAAATTCATGTATATTGATAGAAATCCAAATTTTGTAGTAGACAGTTAATTTTCTAGGTCGAATATTTATCTCTTTGGTTAAAAACTTCATTTTTGCATAGAAACTGATCATTGAACTTGAAAATTTATTTGTTTGTTGGAATTTTTTTAAAAACTATAATTGTAAATATTCCAATTTTAATTCTAAATTGATCATTTTTAACTGAAAATTAATTTATTTAGTTAAAAATTTATATTTTTTAGGAATAAAAATTCAATAATTTTGGCAGAAAATGCAATTTGTTTGTAGAAAATTCAACTTTTTGCTTTTAAAATCCAACAATTTTTTTAACGGGGCGGAGGGATGACTCAAATGTTTTAAAAAATTCGTCTTTTCGATTTGAAAATTCAACATTTTTGATGATTTTTTTTCTCTTTACTGACTGGGTAACCTTTCTATCTTGATAATTGAAAAATTGACTTGATAATTCCACTATGTTGTTGGAAAAAAATTTTTTATGGTTGAAAGTTCATCATTTTAGTAAAAAATTAATTTCTCTTTTCTTTTCCGTTTTAGGTAAAAAGTCAAAAAAATGTCGTTTGAAAGTTTATTTATTATGTAGAAAATCCTCATCCATTTCGTCCAAAAATTAAGCATTTGGTTAAAAATTAACTTATTCTGTTGAAAATTCAATACCTCTAATTTGTAATATGTGTGGATTCATTCAAAGTCTTTCATATAAATTTAATCAGTCAAACTCAAAAATTGGTTCCAGAAAAGTCGGCAGAAGACGAGTATTTACGAACTTGGGATTTTGTAGCAACTCCGATGTTTAAAATCCAAAATGAAAAAAAAAGAAAAGGGTTTTAACACTCACGCAGCTTCGTCAGTATGTGTAGTATAAGTAGCTTTAATTCTGATCGCCTTGACATCAGCCAAAGCCATCATAAGACTCTGCCTATCAGCTTTGGTGCCATCTTCTCGTTGCCAATAATCTTCAATGAATGGAACAGTGAAAGTCTGTTGAGTGTTGAGATCCGCTGCGCCAGATCGGTTGCTGTGGGCGTAGTGGAGTAAAGTCAGGCCATTCTGCTGCTTAGCGAAAGAAAACAAATTAAAAATCCCTCTTAAATTGATTCCGAAACAATCGTTAAAATTCGAAGCCTTACGCTGATTAAGACGACATCGGCTGCGCTGTTTCTGGAACTCTGACCTCCAGGAGAAGGCACATATCTGACCGTATACCTGAGGTTTCCTCCGTAAGAGGTAATTCTGTTACCCAAGAAGTTACTTGGCAGCTGCCAGTAGTAGACATCGCTATTTCCGCGATTAGGGAAACTCTTGTAAACCATTTCTCGAGAAATAGCGTCTACTCTTAGATCCGAATATATGGGTTGAGCATCAGGAGACCTGGATTCGACGAGAGCAAAGTCTCGGGTGGAAGTTGAGAATGTTGCTCGGATCTTGAAAAGCAAAAGAAACCAGTGTCAATTTTAGCCAGGGAATAGCCAAATCAAAGAGAAATGATTTGAGCGCCCCTGTCTCTTTACTTTTGAATTCCCTCGATTTAGGATCAAGGCCAAGGCAAGCCCGAAACCGGCTTATATCGGGAGCTAAGTTAAAATATCGAAAGATAATTTTTTATTTAGGATTTTGTAGTTGATATTTTACGTCCCTTTTATTCCTAGATTTATATAATTTTTTTTACTAATAAGAGCGCATAATAAACTTATAATTTAGAGATACTCTAAATGTTTTGAAAATAAATTGAAAAACATTTCGAGAAAAGCTGATGTAATCCTGGTTAAAAAAACCAGGACTATCTCCTAAATTATGATTGCCAAAATGGATAATTTTTTTGCGGAACTTCAGAATTTATATTCTGATCTAACATCAGCTGCTTTCTTACGTAGAATTGAAACTGCGATTTATTGAATAACAAACTTCACTATCTTTACCCTGTCCCCCTCTTACCTTTTTTAAAATAATTTCTGATTTTTTCATGAAAGTTCATTCTTTTTAATTTAAAAATCTCCTATTTTATGTTGATTTCAGAATTCATTTTTTGTTTGAATCAAACTGTTTCGTTGCTCATTTGTATTTTTGAATAAAAAATTCGTTCTTTTGCATTGAAAATTCATTTTTAGTAAAAAAAATCATACTTTTTAGTATAGGAATTGATCTTTTATGGTTAAAAGTTTATTTTTTTAAATTAAACAGTCTACTATTATATTTTTGGCCTAGGATTCACCTATTTTGTTTGAAGGTTCAACTACGTTCTTGAAATTTCATCTTATTTGGCCAAAAATTAAACTGTTTTGCTGAACATCCGTCTTTTTGGATAAAAAATTTGTAAATTTAAATTGAAAATTCATCAGTTAATGGTTGAAATATACTTTTTGTAAATTGAAAAGTCTATTGTAATTTTGGGCAAACATAATTTTGGGCAAACATTCTTCTATTTCGGGTAAAAATTGGGCTATTTAAGTAAAAACTCAATTACTATGTTAAGAGTTCAACTATTTTCTTAAAAAGATATTTTTTTTATTCAAAATTAATTATTTTTATTTGAAAAGTCCAGTATTATATTTTTGGTCTAGAGTTCATCATTTTTTTTAAGTTCCACTATTTATTTGATTAAAACTTAATTATTTTATTGAAAATTCAATTATTTTCTTAAAGTCGTCTTTTTTGGTAAAAAATTTTACAGTTTTGTTTAAAATCGATACTTTGGTGTTGAAAATTCGTCTTTTTGTTAGAAAAATAATATTCTTAGTTTGGAATGTTCTCGTTTTAGTTGAAAATTCATCTTTCTTGGTTGAAAATTAACTTTTTAGTCCAAAATACATCTTCTCGAGTTTAAAAGTCCATTTTTTTTAGAAAAATGGTCTTTATAGCTGGAAATTTAACCAAAAGTTATTAATGAATTTTGAAAATGAAATTTTTTGGCCACCCTGATATAATATTCTTGATGGTCATTTTTTTTGCATCGCTTTTTCCAGGTAATTATATTTGTAGTTAAATGTTTATTATTTGTTGGAAAATTCAAAAATTTTGTTTAAAAATTCATCGTTTTTAAATGAAAAATCAACAGCTTCGTTAAAAATTCGTATTTTGGTTATGAAAATTCAACTGAAATCTTTCTTGGTAGGGAAGTCAGCTATTTGGTTGAAAATTGATCTTTATTGTTGAAAACTCGTCTTTTTGTTAGAAAAATCATCTTCTTAGTTTGAAATTTCTTCGTTTTAATTGAAAATTGATCCTTCTTGGTTTAAAATCAACTTTTTAGTTTAAAATTTATCTTTGTGGGTTTAAAAGTAATTAAAGAATTTTGAAAATAAAATTGACAGTAATTTATTTGTTTTAATTAATTTTATTTCTATTTCTGTTTTTTTTTTCGTAGTTGCTTTCTCTAGACGATTATATTTTTTGTTAAAAGTGTATTCAACAAATACAGTTCAAAAATAGTTTTAGAAATCATCCTTTTTGGATGAAAATTCAACAGCTTTGTTAGAAATTTATTTTTTTAGATGAAAAAATTGGTTATTACAGTTTACAAATTCATCTTTTTATTAAAAAGTAATATTTTTTGGTTGAAAATTCATCTTTTATGGTTGAAAGATAACTTTTTTAAATTGAAAAGTCTATTATAATTTTAGGCAAAAAATATTCTTTTTCAGTTAATAATTCCGCTATTATATTGCAAACTGAATTATTTTGTTGAAAGTACAACTATTTTTTTTAGTATATCTTTTTAGATTAAAAATGAATGATTTTGATTTGAAAAATCTGCTATTATATTTTTGGCCTGGAATTTATTTTGTTGATGTTGAAAATTCGTCTTTATTTAGAAAAATAATCTTCTTAGTTTAAGATATTCTCGTTTTAGTTGAAAAATTTTATTTCTTGGTTGAAAATTAACTTTCTAGTCGAAAATTCATCTTTTCGAATTCAAAAGTCAAATCTTCTTTAAAAAAATGGCCTTTTTAGCTAGAAATCTCATCTTTATTATTGAAAATAATATTTTTATGTTGAAAATTTAACCAAAAGTTATTAAATAATTTGAAAAGGAAATTTTGTGGTCACTCTGATATAATAATTTTGATAGTCATTTATTTATTTTTATTTTATTTCTTTCTTTGCAGTTGCTTTCTCTAGACGATTCTATTTCTAGTTAAAAGTTTATTATTTCATTGAAAATTCAAACTTTTCGTATTAAATTTTATCTTTTTTGAATGAAAATTTAATTGTTTTATTGAAAATACACTTTGGTGTAGAAAATTCCACTATTTAGTTGAAAATTCATATTTTTAGGTGAAAATTCGTCTTTATAGTTAGAAAAATAATCTTCTTGGTTTGAACTTTCCTCGTTTCAGTTATATATTGACCTTTCTTGGTTCAAAACTAAATTTTCAGTTTAAATTTATCTTTTCGGTTTTAAAAATAAATTGTTTTCTAAAACATTTGATTTTTTAGCTAGAAAATTGAAACTTCTTGTTGGAAATTTATATTTTTTTATTGGAAATCCAACAAAAAGTTATTTAAAAAAAGTTGAAAATGAAATTTGATAGTCACTTCCATATAATATTATTCTTGATAGTCATTTATTTCTTTATTTCACTCATTTATTCATTTTTTTGTAGTTATTATCCTCAGATGATTATATTTTTAATTAAAAGTTTATTATTTGATTGAAAATTTAACAATTTTGTTCAAAAATCATCGTTTTTGGATGAAAATTCGTACTTTGGTGTTGAAAATTCATTCGACTTTTTAGTTAAAATACTCAAATTTATTGTTGAGAATTCCTTTTTTATCGTAAATTCAACAAAAAGTTATAAAAGAATTAAAAAAATAAAAATTTGTTCGCCGCCATGATATAATATATTTGATAAAAATTTATTTGTTTTATTTTTTAATTTCTATTTATTAGTTTGCTGTAGCTTTCTTCATAACATTATATTTTTAGGTTAAAGTTTAATATGTGATTGAAAATTCAACGATTTGGTTAAAAAGTCATCATTTTTAAATGAAAATTCAACTGTTTTGTTGAAAATTTGCACTTTGTTGTTTAAAAGTCAAATGATTTCTAAAAAATTTGACATTTTGCATAAAAAAACTCAAACTTATTATTGAAAATTTCAACAAAAAATTAATTAAGAATTTTGAAAATATAATTTTGTAGCCACTTTGATATAATATTCTTAATAGTCATTTGTCTGTTTTATTTTATTTTTCTTTCTATTTCTTTTATGCAGTTGTTTTTTCCAAATGATTATATTTTTAGTTAAAAGTTTATTATTTATTAAAAATTCAACAATTTTTTTGAAAATTCGTATTGTTGTGTTGAAAATTCAACTCTTTGGTTGAAAATTGATATTTTTAGTTGAAAATTCGTCTTTTTTGTAAGAAATATAATCTTCTTGGTTTGAAATTTCCTTGTTTCAGTTAAAAATTCATCTTTCTTAGCTTAAAATTAACTTTTTAGTTTTCTGGTATGAAAGACATATGTCTTTTAAAACATTCGACTTTTTAGCCAGAAAACTCCAATTTATTGTTGAGAATTCCTATATTTTGGTGAAAAATTCAACGAAAAGTTATAAAAGAACCAAAGAGAATTGATTCAAGAGGCCCTGTCTGTTTACGTTTCGATACCCTCGATTTAGGATCAAGGCCAAGGCGAGCCCGAAATCGGTCTTATATCGGGAGTTAAGTGTACTTATCAGTGTTATCAACCATCACCGTTTAAATAAAGAAAGATAATAATTTATTTACGATTTTTAAATGAGCCTTTTTTTAAAAAATATACGTTCCTTTTATTCCTAAATTTATATAATTTTTTACTAATAATAGCGCATAGTAAAGTTATAATTTAGAGATACTCTAAATGTTTTAAAAACAAATTGAAAAACCATGTTTTAAAAAAATACTGATTTGATCCTGGATTACAAAAACAGGAGTATCTTCTAAATTATGATTGCCAAAATGGGCCACTTTCTTGCGGAACTCAGCTTTTTTGTTAGAAAAATAATCTTCTTGGTATGAAATTTCCTCATTTCAGTTAAAAATTCATCTTCCTTGGTTGAAAATAAACTTTTTATTTGAACATTAATCATTTCGGGTTTAAAAGTCAAATGTTTTCTACGACATTTAATTTTTTAGCCAGAAAGCTCAACTTTATTATTTTTAATTGATATATATTTTGGTTGGTACTTCAACAAAAAGTTATGAAGGATTTTAGAAAATAAAAATTTTTAGCCACTCTGATTAAAAAACTTAATAGAAGTTTATTTGTTTAATTTAATTTAATTTTTTATTTTATATTTATTTTTTCGCAGTGTCTTTTTTTTAACCATTATATTTTTAGTTAAAAATTATTTCGTTATATTGCATATAGTATATTTTACCTCAGAGTTATAAAATGTTTAACTCTTTTCAAAATTTATACAATGAAGGTATTAGTATTGAATAATTAGTGCTGTAAACCCTGAAAAATTAAGTGGTAAAAATATTATTTTTGATTAGGAAAGCCGGGAAATAGCATTGATTTATTTACAAGTTTGAATTTTCATCCTGGAAATTAATATTTAAAATATCTTGATTTGATCCTTACATCGTTTCTGTACCAGTTGGAAGCGGTACATCTGTCGACAACACCCATGCAGAAACATGTGAGACATCCATGCGGATTTGATGAAGCTAGGTGGAAAGCATTGTCCTTACATTGGTTGCAAAGACGACCAGTTGTAAATTTCTACAAAGAAAAAAAAACAATTAACAAAAATAAAAAAGGGGCACGAACCACTGATCAAAATTTGTATGAAAAATGGAGATTTTTAATGAATACTGATAAAGTTTTATGATTACAAAATGTTTTATGAACTACAAAAATTGCAGCTAATATTCAAATTGGTGAAAGAGAATGTGGATTCAATACTTTATTCCAGAGAAAATAAAAAAAAATAAATTAGTAATATTTGAAATATTACAAGGACTTTTAGTATCATAAATCAGATCTGCGAAAAAATAGGCTTTCTATTTTTCTATACCATTTTTTTTAAATTGAATTTTTTCTTTCTATCATTTTATACGAATCTAAAAAAAACGGTGAATTTAAATAAATTTTGGCTTTTTTCTGGTAAATGGTTTTCTTAAACTCTACATGTCCTGATAAATGAGGACGTCCGGTCATCCTAAACTTACACCTATTGACCCTACAATAAATAATCTTTAAAATACTCACGTTCACAGTTTCCGAATATCCAAAGATAGGAAGCATTGAGAATAAATTTGGGATTTATTCGAAAAAGGAACGAATTCTAGATATCGGATAGTTGAAAAATACAAAAATAAAATAATAACAATGACAGCGTAATACCTTGCATCGACAATAGCCTGTGGCAGGATCAACGTAGCTACTAAGACTGCCAGCAGGATCGCATCTTTCGATTAAATTTGGAATACAGCCGCTTCTGTAAGGATCACCCTGATATCCAGGGGCACATTGTTGACATCGGTCTCCAATATATCCAGGTGGGCAGTCACAGATAGGTTCGTTGCCAGGCCCAAGGTGACAAGTTCGAGCATGTCTAGAATAAAATAAAAATAAAAATAATTATAAAAATCGAATCACAGGCCGCGGACTATTCGCAATTAATAATATTTGACACTTTTTTTAGCATATTTTTGTGTAAACTATGACTTATGATGACTATGTGAAGCTTTTCGCCTGGGCTTATTGCTAGAGAGATAGATCAGTGACCTGAGTATAATAATAAAAAGACGCGATATTCCGACAGTTGTCCGCTAATTACACTATTTGTTTAATATTAATTTAAATATATTTTTCATTTTCTGCAATAATCAGCTGAAATAAAATGCCCGGTAACTCAATGAATCAAGTTATACCGGCAAAAATTAGCTTTCATAAAGGTTTTCAACAAAGAAGATGAAGTTTCAACACAAAAAATTAATTTTCTACTTAAAAATAAGACATTTTTAACAATTTACATACATTTTAAAATAAATAGGATCAACAATTAATGGAATGTTAGTCCAAATTTGATTTGATTAATTTTGAGTTTATATTTCTCATTTTTCTTACATTTTTAACTTAATAGTTGTATTCTTAAACTAAAAAGATCAATTTCGAACAAAAAATGGATTGGTTAAATTTTCATTTGAGATAATGAATTTTGAATTTTAAAAAACTAATTTTTTACACAAAAGTTTAATTTTGTACCAAATAAATGATTTTTCTACGAAAGTGTTGAATTTCAAATCACGTAGTTAAAGGGGGAGGGTCGGTAAGGCCGGTTTTTGGCCTAATTTATTTTTGGACCAAAAAATCTGAAAAAATCATGGTAGTATCTTATAAGTATCCCGAG
>NC_046663.1:61095569-61098215 GCF_010883055.1 Belonocnema kinseyi | reverse complement strand
AATTGACTCGGGATACTTATAAGATACTACCATGATTTTTTCAGATTTTTTGGTCCAAAAATAAATTAGGCCAAAAACCGGCCTTACCGACCCTCCCCCTTTTGTACCAAAAAGACTAATTCTCTGTACACAAAATGAAACTTCTACCAAAAAAGGTGAATTCTCAATCAAATACATATTTTTTATCCAATGGTTGTCTACCAGAAAATATGAATTTGCAACCAAATAAATAAATTTTTAAGCCAAGTAGTTGAATTTTTAAACAAGAAGATTAACTTTCTATGAAAGAAGCTGAATTTTCAACAAATAACATAAATTTTTTAATACATAGTTTGAATAATGAATGTGATATTAGTCCAAATTTGATTTGATTAATTTTGAGTTTATATTTTTTATGTTTCTTGCATTATTAACTTGGTAGTTTTATTTTTAAACTGAAAAATATCAATTTTGAACAAAAACGGAGTGATTAAATTTTCATTTAAAAGAATTAATTTCCAGTAAAAAAACTAATTTTCTACGAAAAAAGTGTGAACAATCACTGTGATCTTAGTCTAAGTTTTATTTGATAAATTTCAAGATTATATATATATTTTCTTATATTTTTTAACGTAAGGGTTGAAGCTTTAAACTAAATAAGATCAGTTTTTATCAAGAAATGGAGAAATTAAATTTAAATTTGAGAACATTAACTCGCGATAAAAGAATTAATTTTATAGAGAACAATAAACAAAACAACTATTTTGTACCAAACAGTTGAATTTAACATCAAACTTTGAACTTTCATGCCAAAAAGACGAATTTCCTATATCAAATATTTGAAATTTTAACCTAAGAATATAGATTTTTAAAAAGGAAATTAATTTTAACCGAAACAATTGAGATTTCAAAAAAACAGTTAGGTTTTCACATGAAAAATTAATTTTCAACCAAAAATGAAAAAGAATTTTCAATAAAAATTTGTTAACTTAAACAGATTAATTTTCAACCTAACAGTTGCATTTTTAATCAAAAAAGAACATGGATTTTCTGCCAAAAATAAGACGAATTTTCAACAAAATATTTGTATAATAAAATAAAATGAATTTTCTAACTATAAGTAAAATTTTCTACCAAATTTGTTCATTTTTCAAAGCAGTTGGATTTTGAACCAAAAACTGTGGATTTATCATAAAAAGGTTCAGTTTCATTCGATACAGATGAATTCTGAATCAGAAAGTTTCGTTTTGAACCCAAAAAGATGAAATTTCTGCAGAAATAGATGATTTTTCAAATAAAAAAGTACATGTTTAACAAAATAGTTGAATTAAAAAAAATTATTAGTCAAGAAAGAAAAAAAATTTTAACAAATTGTTGAATTTTCAACAGAATAATTAAATTTTGAACCCATTAATAAAAATTTTAAACCCAAATATGAATTCTTTACCAAAAATTAAAAAAAGACTATTCAGCTGGCAAGAAGTAACTGTTGACAAAAAATGATTGGATTTTCTTATTGGATTCCATTAATTCTGTTCGTATTTAAGGGGAAAATAAGAAAAAGAAGAAAGACCTTGAAGTCTGCGATAAATAAATAAGGATTTTGATAATTTATCGATTGAAGATTATTATTTTTTATTTTAAATAACGGTTAGGTAAGAAAATACGAAATTTTGCTCAAGGCTGTACACTACGCACAATCAACCTTAAACGTTGCCAATCTTTAACATGATTGATAAAATCGACAAAAACAGACCCATTATTAATTTCTGTTAATATTGATGGAGGCTTCTAAGCTCACTTCAGAAAAAAATAATTCAGGTTAAAATTCTTTATTTAACAGTAGTTATTGTTAGAAACAATCATGGTTTAAATTTTAATTAACACCACGCGTGTAGAAATAGCCCGGTTTGACCCAACCAGAAGAAGGTTTCTGGCCAGTATCTGGCCGGGTCAAACCGGGATACTATTTTGTTAATTGCCCGCCCGTGATCTGACAGAGTTCCCACCGGGACCCAGTCGGGCTAAAAATGTTGCATAATAGAAGTATCATAACCTTAAAAGCATCTTAAGAAATATCCACAAACGAATGCCGTAATTGGGTTGTTTATGAATATCTGATAGGTGAAAGACCAATTTTTGGTGTTTTAGATGTTTTTTTTATCAATTATGAAAGAAAAATTAAACTAATTTTAATTATACTAGGCAGTCTAATAAGTCCCTGAAAAATGAAACACGGAGACGTTTTTTTGGCCAAAGTCGGTTTTATTTTTCAACATACTCTCCTTTTAGGTCGATACAGCGAGTCCAACGATTTTCTAACTTTTTGATACCGTCCGAAAAGTACTCGATCGGAAGGTCTCCAAAATACGCCTCAGTTTCAGCTATGAGCTCCTCATTTGAGTAAAAACGCTTACCGGTGAGCCATCTCTTCAGGTTAGGGAACAAGTAATAGTCGCTGGGGGCCAGGTCTGGTGAATACGGTGGCTAAGGAACCAATTCGAAGCCGATTTCATGCAATTTTGCTTGTGCAACTAAGCATGAATGAACAGACGCATTGTCGTAATGATAAAGCGGTTTTTTCTTCTTCAAATGCGGACGTTTTTCGGCGATTTCGATTTTCAATCGGTCCAATAATGATGAATAGTATGCTCCGGTTATGGTTTT
>NC_046663.1:61051367-61095469 GCF_010883055.1 Belonocnema kinseyi | reverse complement strand
AGCTACCTCCCTCAATTTCACTTTGGGATCATTCAACATCATATCATGGATTTTTTCGACATTTTCTGGTGTAGTGACCTCTTTTGGGCGCCCAGATCGTTCGACATCAACTGTCCTCGTACGGCCACAACGGAACTCGGTGAACCACTTATGAATCGTTCCAATCGACGGTACAGAGTCCGGGTAATACTTATCCAGCTTGGCCTTGGTCGCGGATATCGTTTTCTTGCGAAGATAGTAGTGTTTGATCAAAACGCGAAACTCAGATTTTTCCATATTAAAAAAACTCGGAGGTTCGTCGTTTCTCAGTGCTGTAACTTGTAAATGCGTAAACATAAATGGCTGAAGTTTTGACAGGCGTCATTTGAAGGATCACGCTCGATGAAAATGGTTCACATTAGTGAATAATAATGCCATCTCTTAGAATTTTCAGGTACTTATCAGACTGCCTAGTATGGTTTCCCACTTTTGGTCCTGCGGTTCCCAGACTTGCCATGACTGCGAAATCGTTGACCAACTTCTTTTTTATTTTCAAACATAGTTTCCCAGTGAAATTATACTTATTTTTTTTGTGATAGGATTTTTGCTTATTTTAAATGTTTTTATATATTATCTTGAATAACCAAAAAACGTAATAAGAAGAGAAGTAACTTTTTTCGCACGAGGTTTTGAATCACGTTATCATGCTTTCACGTAATAACGATTCGGCGACTTCCGGAATCTTTAATGCTAAAAACGCAGTAAAACGTCGGTGGACGCCAGGTTATCCGTTAAGAAATTTGTTAAATTTCACAAAATTGTATCCAATTTTCTGGAGCAAGCGGATTATTTATAAAGTTAAGTGAATTATTATGTTAATAAGTAAGCATTATTAATATTCTTCAACGTTAATGTTAAATCAATTTTCTAAACCGGTTTCATAGGTTAGGATGTCACTTGGAACCTCTGAAATTTATTTTATCTCTTGTAAAGAAACCTATGCAAACTAAATTACGCTTAAGGTAAATTTGTTATGCAATTTAACTTTAATTTCTTACAATGCAATTTCTTGCTGAAACTTAAGAATCATAACCTATATTTTACTACTTAAATTGAATCAATGTTTGTAGTTAATATACTTATTATTATGAATGCAGTTCTTAAATTAAAATTCGAACATCTTTTTACAAGTGGAAATAAGTGCTGACAAAGATTCTTATCTCTACCAGTTGGTAGAATATGTTCGCTGTGGTAAAAAAGCTCCAGTAAAATGGGATCGAGGAGCCCAGTCAAAAATCGGTCGGATTCCGATCGGGTTACCCTATTTGTATCCGGGATCCGATCGGGTAACTCGGCCGGAAGCCGACTGGATACATCCGGCCCGAATCCGACCAGCGCAGCGTGACGAAACCAACCAGAATCCGACCGGGCAGCCTGACCATATTCCGGATACAAGTAGGGCAATCCTGTCGGAATCCGGCCCGAACCCGGTCATAATTTCTACAGGGCACCCAAATAGAATTGTAGAGAATGCTTCAAAGAATAAAATTAAGCGTGGATCATTAGGATTAAATAAAAATTGTAACTTTTCCCTAAAGAGAAAAGAAAGACTAAACCTTTAAATAACTACTGTTAAATAAACAATTTCAACCTATATTATTTTGTTCTAAAGTGTCCTTAGAAGCCTCCATCAAGATTTATAGAAGTTTATAATAGATTTTTTTTGTTGTCGATTTTACAAATCATTTTAAAGATAGGCAACTTTTGGCATTAATTGTACGTATTCATCCTTAAAAATAAAGATAATTTTCCACTGCACACATTTTAATCCAGGGCTGCACTTGAAATATAAACTACTTCTCGAAAAAATACAATTTAATTAAAAGTTATTCATTAGGTTGGATAGAAAGTGTGCTTTGTATTTTTTTAGTACCATAATTTTTAAAAATCGAAAAAACCAACTGTAGAATTTTTAAAGGAAAAAGATCATGTATTTTTTTTAACTTACTGATTGGCGGGATTTGGAAGAGGACATAGACAGGCTTCGCATCTTCTCGTCCTTGGGTCACGATAGAATCCTGGTTGACAAATGACTTCCTCTGAAACGCAGTGTCCCAAAAATTGACCATCTCCAATTCTCGTGTGGCCAGAGGCACAGGATTGACACGATGTTCCAGAATATCCTCTCGGACACATGCATTCTTCAACGAAGGCTGCTGAACCGAGTCCGGTGTTTGTAGTATCAGCAGAGTCGAAAACGATGCTCGTGATGGTCACATCCACCTCTGATGAATCTTCATACTTGGCTCTGGAAGAAAATTCATCTTTATCGGGCAATCCTAAAATTTAAAGACGTTTTTCGAAAAATTGTTCGTGGTTTTTTGCGACCCGCAGTAAAATATTAGAATATATACAATCTTCTTCAGGGTGGACATTTTTTTTTAAATTTTCATCTCCCGATTTTATTTCAATTTTCTCCCGATTCTCCCGGTGCTGTTTCGTGATTTCTCCCGTTTTATAAAAAGTTAAGATTTTCTTTGCGAAACCCACGGGTTTTTCACATATATTATAAATTTCGGAAGTCGATAAATATCAGCAAACCTTTTTGCAAGAAATTAATTGATTTTTAAATCATATAATAATGATAATGAAATTGTGTCTAATAAAGGAAAGTACAGATAAGCATTTTAATGCACACTAGCAGCAAATGCACGCGCGCAAATCGCGCGTTCCTGTCTCTGAACCTCTTTACAAATGTGAAAATATGCAAATTCAAAAATTCATTATTAAACCAATTTTTTAATAGAAGGTTTTAAATATTTTTGAAATAATAGTTAATGGTGAATAATTTCGAACTGCAAGCTCTTGAATTTAAATAATATATACCAACGATTTTGAATAATTTAAATAGAAAAAGGAGTTGAATTGTATAATTTCTAAGTCGAAGCCTTAAACATTAAAGAAATGTTATTTGATTTGGAGAATCACGAAATTAGAATGATCTTATATTAAAAACTTGAAAATATGACAATGTAAAAACGTTGAAAATTGCATATTTAAGATTCAAAATTTGAAATTGGATAGTTTAAAATTAAGAGTAATTGAAATTGTATTCTTTATAATTAAAAGCATTCAAATAAATAATTGAAGATTGAAGACTTTAAAATTTGAATAATTTGAATTTAAAGCAAATAAAATTGGACAATTTAATATCAAAAACTAAATTGAATCTTTCAAATGCCAAGATTCTGATATTCTAGAAATTTAAATCGTCATGACATAATAAAATTACAAGTTAACATTAAGACTGATTAGAAGACGTTTTCTAAAATAAAAAATGAATTAAATTATTAAAAATAAAAGCCTTTTGAAATATATAGTAATTCTAAATGGGAAACGTTAAAAATAAAATATGCATACTCCTAAACGTTGAAACTTAAACGAATGAGAACTTCATTTAAAACTGAACAAAATCTTAGTCACAAAAAATTGTGTTATTAAAACTTTTTTATACTCAAACATTTAAAAATTTCAATTATTGGAAATAAATTAAAATCGCTTAAAATTAATTTTGTCAAATCAAAAGTCATTACTTTCACCATTACAAATTGCAGAATTTTAAATAATGCGAGAAATATTGTAAACTTTTAAAGTTTAATTATTCTAAACGCTTTAAAAATTATATAATTTTTAGTCGGGAACTTTCAAGAATTACAAAATGCGCAAATTATGAAATACGGGAAATCTCCAGGTGTTGAACTTTCAAGCAAAAGAGTCGAATTTCTAACAAAATAGTCAAATCTGCAAGCCAAAAAGGCCACTTTTTTATAAAACAGTTAAATTTCTAACCAAGGACTTTTCTACCAACAAAGAATTTTTAACAAAATAGTAGAATTTTTATCAAAATAGTTCAATTTTTAACCAACTAGTTTCATTTTTAACTTAAAACGATGAATTTTTAACCAACTGATCGAATATTGGGATTATACAAAAATATATTTTAAATAGTTACATTATTTTCATAAAATAATAAAATTTTTAAATAAGTAGTTTAATTTTCAACTCAAAAAGACAAATTTTTACGCAACTGGTAGAGTTTTTAAACAAAAAAGATATGATCTTTTTGTTTAAAGTTAATTTCTGTGGTAGAAAATTTAACTATTTTGTTGCAAATTTATTTTGCGAAGTGAAAATTTAAGTATTTTATTTTTAAGAAAAAATTTATCTTTTTAGTTGGAAATTCACAATAAATATTCCATTTTTGTGTGGAAAATTTAAATTTTTTGATAGAAAATTAATCTTTTTCGTTAAAAAGTGTTCTGATTTGTAGAAAATTTAATAATTATTTTTTTATTGAGAACTCATTTCTTTGATTGAAACAAAAATAATTAGTTAAAAATCCGTTTTTTTGGTAGAAGAGTACTCTCATCAGTTGAAACTTCATCTTTTTGTTAAAAATTAATTTCTGTGGTTGAAAATGTAAATGTTTTGTTGAAAATTGTTTTTTTTTTGGTTGAAAATTTATTTTGCTGACAGAAAATTTAAGTATTTTATTTCTGATAGAAACTGTATCGTTTTAGTTCAAAATTCATGTATTTGGTTAAAAATCACATTTTTTTTAGTTGAGGATTGATCATTTTAATCGAAAATTCACTTTAACTATTCCATTTTTTGTGGAAAATTCACTTTTTTTTAATCAAAATATAATACATATTTTTATTTGAAAATTCATTACCGTCAGTGAAAATTAATTTCTTTAGTTGAAAATTCACTTCTTTATGCTCGAAATTAATTTCTTTAATTTAAGATGTAACTATTCTATTTTTGCTTGAAAATTTAGATTTTTAGTTGAAAATTAATTTATTTTGTTGAGAACTCGTTTTTTTTTTAAATTTATATTTTTAATTGAAAATTTATATATTTTATTTAAAATGTATCTCTTTTGGTAGAAAATTTATCTTTTGGGTTTAAAATTGAAATATTTTCTGGAAAATTTATTTTTCTGATTGAAGGTAAATGGTTTTAACTTAAAATTTAATTCTTCTGTTTGTGGTTAAAATTTTTTTTTTAAACCAACTATTTTGTAAAAAATTAATTTTTTGGCTGATTATTTAATTTTCTAACATTCCAGCGATTCTAATTTTGGTTGAGTTTTGATTTTTTTTAGATGAAAATTCATGTATTTGGTGGAAAATCAGTCTTTTTGGTAGAAAATTAATGTTTTGAGTTGAAAATACATCTAACTTTTTGGTTAAAAATCTATACTTTTGGTTGAAAATTAATTTCAGTGGTTGAAAATGTAACTATTTTGTTGAAAATTCGTTTCTTTTTTGGTTGAAAATTTATTTCACGAAGTAAAAATTTGAGTATTTTATTTTCGATAGAAAAAGGATCGTTTTAGTTCAAAATTCATGTATTTGGTTAAAAATCACATTTTTTTAGTTGAGGACTGATCATTTTAGTCGAAAATTCAATTGAACTATTTCATTTTTTGTGGAAAATTTCTATTCTATTTTTCAGAAAATGTAACTATTCTATTTTTTGTTGAAAATTCATTTCTTTATTTGAAAAAAAGTTCAAAATTAAGTTTTTTTTTTAAATAGAAAATTCATCTTTTGGGTTGAAAACTCCACCATTTGGCCGAAAATCCATATTTTTGTTTGAAAATTCATGACCGTCATTAAACATTAATGTCTACCCAAAAATTCGTTTCTTTTTACTTAGAAATTAATTTTTTTAACAGAACGTGTAACGATACTATTTTAGCTGGAAAATTTATATTTTTAGTTCAAAATTAATTAATTTTGTTCAGAACTCGTTTTTGTTTTTGCAAATTTATCTTTTGAATTGAAAATTTAAATACTTGATTGAAAATTTAAGAAATTTAAATTAGACTAAAATCCAAACTAAAAATCCCATTGAACGTTCAATAATAAAATTGATGAAAACTCCTGTTACAAAAAAAAAACAAGAATCCAACGACCAAATTTGGACCACAACGAACAAACAAAAAGAAAAAAATAGAAAACTCCCAACCAGATCCCTTTGTTATTTTGAATGTTATTTTATTGTAATTTTATGATAATAAAAATAAAAAATACGAAAGAAAAAAAGAAGGAAGGGGATGTAGTGAGCAGCCTTCTCATTTTTCTTTCCTTTCTTTTATTTTTGTCCGCAAATTATTTTTATTTTAAATGAAAAAACAACTATTTTGTTAAAAATTCGTTTGGTAGAAAATTAATATTTTTGGTAGAAAATTCAGCTAACCATTTGGTTACATATTTATATTTTTTGGTTAAAGATTCATAATTTTAGTTTAAAATTCACTTCTTAGGTTCAAAATTCATCTTTTTGATTTCACAAATATTTCTTGCATTAATATTATTAATCTTCTACAGTGGCGTGCAAAAGTTTTGGGCCACCTATTTTTTATGACTGAATAAATTCTTTTAATTTTAATTATACCGGAGCAAAAAAAAAAGTCTCTTTAAAAGGTTGATTGTTTTCGAAATTCTGTTTAAAATAAGCCCAGAGTGAAGCCAACTTGTCTAGTTTTTAAGTAGATACTGCAAAAATACTGTAAATTTCAATGTTTTCTTAAATTTTCAATAACTTCACAAATAGTCAACATTTTTTAATGTTCCTGGGCTCATTTTGAAACTTTTTTTTCAACGTATCGAAACAACTTACGAGTATGAATCGTAAAATATTTCTTTTCGAATTGCAAGAACTTGAAGTTGTAACAAAAAAGTCGGAAAAATTGAAATATTATTTTTAGTAACAAAAATATTGTTGTAAAATATGTAAAACATATAATCATGAAGTTTCTATGTAATTTCACCAAAATATATATTTATTTAACTTTTATTCTGATTTGCCTACAAATAAGATGTTTTCAAATTTATCAAACTTTTTTATTACAACTTCAAGTTCTTGCAATTAGGAGAGAAAATTTTACAATTTATACTCGTAAGCTGCTGTGATACGGTGAAAAAAAGCTTCAAAATGAGCTCAAGAACAAAGTGTGAAAATTTTAATAAATTTCGGCTACAATCGAGTTCAAAGAAAACTTGTTGCAAATCTTGTTTGCGGTTTTTTTATATAAACTATCAATCAGACGCGAAAATGTGCCAAAGAAATTGCATGCGTCTTAACACAATCAAACTAATTCTGAAGACAAATCTTCAAAAGACTCATAAACAATAAATAAACATCAATTATTATATTATACTTTTTTTGCGTTTTTTGCAAAAAATATGAGGCAGACAAAAAGTTGCGCATGACAAAAATTGTTTATTTCAATAAGACCTATACTGTTTCAAGAAATAATTTCCTAATATGTCAATAATTTTCCAAGATATAGCATAAGTTATGTAAAAATGTTTAATTAACAATATCTCTAGAACGACCGTCAGTTCGCGAAAGCACCTCATACCGTTGGATTCAGGAGACCATTCTGCACAATATCCATTAAAAAATTTCGGGGACCTATTTCCGCGGACTAAACGGTTCCTGGCTCTTGCACTAATGAGACATTTTTGTAGCTCCGGTATAATTAAAATTAAGAGAATTTATTCAGTCATAACCAAAGAGGCGGCCCAAAACTTTTGCACACCACTTTAGGTTTATGGTTCGTTTTATAATGTAGATATTGAGATTTTTATGTAATTATTATTAAAAAAGATAGAAAATACAATTTTTTAAATCCTAATTCAGAATGCTTATAAATGCTCATTAAATTCTCAAAACACATAAAGTTTGCATCAACTAGATTGTACTTACTTGATCAGAATATTATCAACTCTTTGAAGAACCATCATGATATCAACTCTCGTCGCAATCTGCTCGTATCTTCCCACTTTCTTATACCAATACCCCTCAAAGAAACGAACACTCTCTTCTGCTTCATAATTCGGAAGGATAGTTTTACCCTTGTACACCAAAGTAATATTATTTCCAGTTAAAATAACAGCCGGTGCATCATTTGGAACCCCGTTTCCACTGTACCGAACATTATATTTCAAATATCCACCGTAAGAATTAAGCTGTTGACCGAGATAGATTTCAGGAAGAGCAAAATAGGGAATGTTGTAGGAGTCGAGTTCATTGTCCAAGGATGCTATTATCCTGACACTATCGGATCCGATTGGTTGAATTCCAAATTGATTTCGATCAGCCTCTCCTCGTAATAAAATTTCCGATGAGGTCTCAACATTGACGACTCTGTGTCGATCGAAAGGCGGCGGGATGTGATAAGTGAAGAGGTTCGCACTTCGACACTCGGTAGCCACCCCGAAACAGAAACAGGAAATGCACTCTTCGGGGGTTTTGGCTTCGGAGTTGAATTTTCCTGGTGGACAGACAGAATCCGTTGGGTTGACGATGAGGATGGCGTCCGGCACTGCGAAAACGAAGCCGGCGATATTCAAAGCTTCACAGGAATAGGCGCCTTGATCCGAAACCTGGATATCCTTGCAGGTCAAAGTTCCGGTTCCATTGACGGAAGTTGTGGTGCACTTGGCAGGAATGTGGCCCCAGTTTAATCTCCAGTTGATTTCCGGAACTGGGATTCCGGTTGCTGTGCAGGTGAGGAACATCGTGTCTCCTGGTTGAAGATTGACCATCGGTTGAGGCGGGTCTGTAATGATGACGGGAGCTGAAAAATAAAAAAAAAAATGGTTTACTCGACTTACGAAGATTGTATAATTTTTGAATTTTAGGGGTAGAAACCCTTATAGTTTTTCCTATGAGGTGAAGTATTTAGGGGGTCTGCTTACATTTTATTATTCATATTTATTATATCCATTATGAATAATGCTTTCTTCAGTCCTTGTAAATATCTAATTGTGTAAGAATAGAGAATTTGTTTTCAAAATCGATGAATTTGGATAATAACACAGGACCATAAATTTGTTTTGAGAGTCTACTGGGATTTTAATAGGTATACTTTATGTTTTTGGGATCGCTAAACACGAATTCATTCGCAGAATTGAACCAGTACGCCCCAAACCCACAAACCGCAAACCAAAAAGCTCCTAACCCACAAGCCCCATATCAACAAACCCACAAACTCGAAATCAACAAGCTCCAAACCCACAACGTCCAAATCCAAAAGTTCCAAAACCACAAACTCCAAATAAACAAGCTTCATAACCACAAACCTACAAACCCCAAATCCACAAGCTCCATATCCACAAACGTACAAACCCCAAACCAACAATCCGAAACCCACGAACTCCAAACAAACAAACCCACTTGCTCCATATCTACAAACGTACAAATCGCAAACAAACAATCTCAAACCTATGAACGTCAAACCCACAAACGTCAAACTAAGAAACCCCAAACTTAATTGGTATTATAAGATGTGAGGAATTTGGGTTTGTAGAATTGGGGTTGGTGGGTTTGAGGTTCGTGGATTTGAGTTATGGAGTTTGTGGGTTTGGAGTTTGTAGATTTGTGGATATGGAGCTTGTAGATTTTGGGTTAGTGGGTGTGGTTTTTGCACGTTTGTAGATATGGAGCTTGTGCGTTTTGGGTTTATGTATTTGGGCTTTATGTTTTGTGGGTTAGAGGTTTGTAGGTATGTGGATATGGAGCTTGTGTATGTGAAGCTTATGGGTTTGGAGATGATTTTTTGGGGTTTGTGTGTTTGTTGATATCAGGCTTGTGTGTTTGGGCCTTGTTGGTTTGAGGTTTGTGGGTTTGAGTTTTGTTTGTTTGTCAGTTTAAAGCTTGTGAATTTGGCGTTTGTATATTTGGAGACAAAATTTATGTAGAAATTCCAGGTTGTCAACCATTTTTAAAATTTTATTGGAAATCCCGACATGCTCGCTCAATTCGGCGAATGGATTCGTGTCCAGCAACCCCAAAAACATAAAGTATACCTTTTAGAATCCCAGTAGATTCCCAAAACCATTTTTTGATCCTGTGTAATCAAAAAGAATTTTTGTTTTATCATCTTGTACTCGAAACTAAATGCATATTTAACATATTAATATTGGTGGCAAAAGATATTTTTCAGAAGTTGTATAGACACCTTGGAACAGCAACGGAAATGAGATTTTTCATGAAAATATATTCTTTTAGGTAAAAAATAAACGAATTAAATGTAAGCTTTTAACTAAAAATTGAATAATTGAATTTTTAGTTTAAAGTATTAATTTTTAACCAAAAACAAGAACGAATTTTCAATAAAAAAGTAACATTTCCAAACGAAGTAATGAATTTTTAACTGCAATAGTTGAGTTGCAAACCAAAAATATGAATTTTTAACTAAAAGTAAAAAGTAACTAAAAACTAAAAAAAGTAACTAAAATCTTTGAATAGAAAGTAGAAAATTCAAGAAAGATGCAGTAGTAGAATTTTCATTTCAAAAAATAAATCCTTAAGGATAAATGTAAAAGGAACAAAAAATATTTTAATTTTAAATAAAAAACCGTAGAATTAAACTAACAAAAATCAATGTTCAGCAAGGTAGTTGTACTTTTAACCAAAACAGATTCAATTCCTACCAAAAAACTGTATTTGTAACCAAGAAAGATTTTTTCATTCACGAGAGAAAAAAATATCAATCAAATTATTGAATTTTTCATAATTATCTATAAAGGTGTTAAATTTTAAAGACAAAAAGACCAGCTTTTGGGAAACAGTATAATTTTCAAACCGAAAATGATTAAACAAAAAATGGAATAGATGAATTTACGGTTCAAAAAATTATTTCTCGACAGCAAAAAAAAAACGAATTTTCGACAAAAGAGTTTAACTCTCAACCATGTAGTTGTATTTTTGACCAAAATAAATAATTTTCTACCAAAAAGAAAGAATTTTCGATTAAAGAAATGTATCTTCAACTGATTACATGAATTTTTAAAAAAGCAGTTTCACTTTCATCCCAGTAGTTTAATTTTCAATCAAGAAGATTAATTTTCTACAAAAAATATTAATTAAAACTTAATATTTGATTTTTCGATTACAGAAGATAAATTTTCAACTAAAAAGTTTATAATTAAATTTTTTTAGTTCTAAAAATTAATTTTCAACCAAAGGAATGAATTTATAACCAAAATTGTCGAATATTCAACTAAATTAGTTAACTTTCCCATTAAAGAACTAATTTTCAACAACAAAAAATGAATTTACAACAAAATAGTTAAATTTTTAACCAGAGAGACCAATTATCCATTAAAATGATGAATCTTCAATAAAAAAAATATATTTTTTAACAAAAGAATTTAACCTTCCACTGACGTAGTTGAATTTTCAACCAAAAAAGATGACCTCTTAACAAAAATGTAATAGTTGATATTTTAAACAAAAAATATTTTTATTTAAAATTTAATACAGCTAAATTCAAGAAAAAAATATAAATGTTTAACTAAAAAAATTTTTTATTCAAAAGAAGAACAAAATTTCAATTAAACTGTTGAATTTCAAGCAAAGAGATTAAGTTTCATCCAAGAAGACTTATTTTATACCAATAGAGACGAATTTTAAACAGGATACATAAATTTTTAACTACATAGTTGAATTTTCAACCAAAAAGATTAATTTTTTACCGAAAAGGATGAATTTTCAACCAAACAATTGAATTTTCAATCAAAGAAATGTATCCTCAACTAATAAAATGAATTTTAAACAAAGTATTTCAAATTTCAATGTGGAATTTTCAATCAAGAAGATGAATTTTCTACCAAAAAAACATTAATTACAACTTAATATTTTAATTTTCGACTAAAGAAGATAAATTTTTAACCAAAAAATGAATAATTAAATATTTTTAGTTTAAACAATTAATTTTCAACCAAAGGAATAAACTTTTAGCTGAAATTGTCGAATAATCAACTGAATAATCAACTGAATTAATTAAACTGAATTAAAAACGGTTTGATTTGATAAAAAATATAATATGAAAATAACTTCGGGATTTAAATATTTTTAACTTAACGTCTGTAAAACAATAAAAATAGAATTTGTCAGGAACCCCCGTATTTCTTGGAAATTTTCCAGACAATTTAATAAGTCATTTCTAGTAAATAATAATTCAGAAATTAAAATTAAATTGTCTGGAAGAAGTCGAACAAATAAGGTTTACCCTTCTAAAATAAAACAAAAATAAGAATTTTTAACTGAAAAGATTTTTCATTCAAGAGAGGACAAAAAATTCAATCAAGAAGTTACTACCAAAAGAGACAAAATTACAACTGAATATATGAATTTTCGACTAAAGAATATAAATTTTCAACCCAACAGAATCAACTCTCAAGAAAAATTTTTAATTTGAATGAATATAACAATTTAAAAAAAAAATTAAGCACGCTCTCAAAAAAATTCCTTGGGTTTAAAAAAAAAAATCCTGACATTTCCGTGGTTTTCAAGTTATACAAGAGCTCTCGTACGATTTCAGTTTTTCCTGGTCAGTAGACACCATGCACGGCTAGCCTCTGGTTATTTTGAGACAACGAAGAAAAAAATCGCACTACGCGTTTTTGAGAAAAAAGATTTTTTTAATTTTAACTATTCAAATTCTAATTTTTCTCGCAAACGACGTAACATATGAATATCAGTTTTGAGCTTTGTTTCTCGAAAACAAAGCAAAATAGGAATAGCAATTCATAGTTCAAAATCGTTCCCCTTCCCAAACTCTAATCGAGAAGATGAATTTTCTACAAAAAGACATTAATTACAACCTAATATTTGAAATTTGGACTACAGAATATAAATTTTAAACTGAAAATTAAATTTTTTCAGTCTTGAAAAGTAATTTTCAACAAAAGGGATAAATTTTTAACTAAAATTTTCCAATAGTCAACTGATGAGTTAACTTTCGCACTAAAAAATTAATTTAAAAAAAGGAAGAATTCCTTACCAGATCCTTACCAGATGTGGATCTAGTGTAGTTTAATAAAAATTCTAAAAAAAGTATAAAAAATACATTAAAGCGACTAAAATAGCATTTGGTTTGACGAACTTCAAGAGCTTATTTTTTAAAACTTTTTTTAAATTAAACAAGATAAATATCTGGAAAGGGTACAATTTAATATATTTATTTTGTTAGAAAAATTCAATTTCCCATTAAAAATTGTTATTCTCCTGGATAAATTCCAGTTCCAAATCATAATTGGTTCAACATTGACTTTTCGAAAATTTTCCGTTTCAAATAAGAATTCGAATTTTTGTAAAATTCCCTGTTCCAATTCATAATTTTAATTTTTCTCGAAAATATCCCGTTTCAACTTAGAAATAGAATTTATTCTAATAAAAAATTCCCTGTTCCAGCTCAGAATTTATTTAAATTTTAACATTCCCTGCTTCAACTCAGAATTTGTTAAAATTTGAAAATTCCCGGTTATTATTCTGGATAAATTCCAGTTCCAACTATAAATTGGTAAAAGATTGAAAATTCCCTGTTTAAATCTAAGTTAAATTATTTTTATTTAAAAAAATCTAAAAATGCGTCGAAATTTTATTTCAAGATCTTGACAGATCTACATGTTGCTTCAAATTTATTCAAATTTAAAAATATTATTAAAAAATGTTCACAACTTCTAACTATCACAGGTTTCCTAGCAATCTGAAAAAATGTTATTATTCTTTTGAAGCGTATTAAAATTCTTGAAAAGCTTCTAAATTTTTGGTTCGGAATTGCCCAAAATCTATCTTTGGTTTTAGATTAGGCTGTCGAATATTTGCACCGAAATTTTGGTAAGAATAGCCGGATTTTGTCGGTACACGTAGACACTTCGATTAAATTATTCAAAATCATTTCAAATTTTTAATTAATTTTGAATTTTTTTAAAACTTCTAAATATTTTTTCAACTTACTCGATTTCTTTCAAAGAAAAATAGGTGTTCAACTGTTATTTATGCATCAAAATTTAACAACTTGACTTACAAATTAAATTTTTTTAAAGAGAACAATTCAAATCGTAATGTTCAAAGTTTTGTTTTTTGTTTAGGTTTGGTTATTTTATTTATAATTACTGATTTTGCATGTAAAACCAAATATTTCTAAATATTAAGTAATTGTTGTTTTTCTTAATTGAAAAATGGAAAATTACGTGGTTTAAAAATGGAATATTTTAGAATAAAATTTAGAAAAATCATTTAATTATAAATATATTATTTAAAAGTTCTTTTTAAATTAAAAATAGTTTATAAAATTTCAATAGGGCGTTCACATTTGCTTAAGGCTTTCCAATTGCAACAATTTAATTTTTAACTTCAAAATCTAGAAATTCTAAAACTGTGAACTGATGCCGAATCGTTTTGTACAATCAATTATTATTTATTTAAAAAATTTCTAGAGTTCAATTCAAATTTAAAAATCATAATTCAATTCATATTCAAAGTTGATCAACTAAACATTTTTTTTATCAGAAATCTTCGATTTTAAACGGTTCTAATTTTTAATTGTTTGAGTCTTTAAAACTGCATTTTGACATTCATTTAATTCAAATACGCATCCTAAACTGAATGCTATCATAATTGAAAAAGATCACAATTTAACTAATTATTCAAGAAACAGTTGAAATCAAAGTTGGATGGATTTTTTTTTAAATTTGTAAACTTCGCGGTAAAAAAATAAATTCACGGTAATTTCTCGGTTTTTCCCGGTCTCATAAGATTCCCGGTCGAGCGGCAGCCCTGCTTAACCAGGCTAGCCATGTATGGTAGGGGAATTAATGGAAGGTAAGGGGAAATAGTGGAAGGAAGAATTAACGTAAATGAGAAGAAAAGATGGTGGGTCAGTGAGGGGAAATGAGGGGAGGGTAAGTATGGGAAGCTCGAGCAAATAAGGGGTGGGGAAATATGGAAAGTGAGGGGAAATTTGGCGAAGGGAACCATGGTATGAGGAGTGTTAGTTAAGAAAGTGAGGAGAGGAAGAAAAAGAGGAGAAGAGTTTGGGGAAAGATGGGTAAGTGAAGGGTGAAGTGTGGGGAGGGTATGCATGGAAGATGAGAAGGATGTAAAGGAAGTAAGGGAGGGGAAGTGAATAGGAAAGGGAAGTATAGGAAGGGAAGTGTTGGCTGTGAAAGTAAGAAGAGAGTTAAGAAGGTGAGGAAGAAGTTAGGGAAGGGAGGAAATAGCGAAGTCTGAAGTAATGAGAGGGAAAGTAGGAGAGTAGACAAGAACGTGGGGGAATATAGGATGAGTAGGGAAGGGAAGTGAGGGCTGGAGAAGGCAAGTGAGCGCTGGAGAAGGGAAGTACGAAAAGGTTAGTGTTACCTGGGAAAGTGGAGAGACGAGAGAATAGAGAAGTAAGTTAAGGAAGGGAAAGCGAAAGGTGGAATGAGGGGAAGGAAAGTAGAGAAGTAGAGAAGAACGTGGAGGCATGTAGGGGTAGTGAAGGAGGTGGAGTGACATCTAGGAAAGGGAAGTAAAAAAAAAAGAGAGTATTATCTGAGGAATTCAGGAGAGGGTGAAGTAGATGAGGAAGAAATTGAGCAAGAGAGGGAATGTGGGGGAGAAGAGAAGAACGTAGCTGCGGAAGTTAGGAGAGGAGGAAGTTGTGGAGAAAGAGTTTTGGGAAGGGAGGGGAAGCGATGAGTGAAATAAGGAGTGGGGCGCCGACTTTGAGTAATTTTTAATTTACTGATACTCACAACATCCAAATTCGTCACTTCCGTCTTGACAATCTCGTTCACCATCGCAGTGGAAGCTTTTTGGAATACATTGATTTATGCCCCTACATTGGAATTCGCTGTTGCGGCATGGAGAACCTGGTGGATTTGGCGCACAATTTTCTTCGTCGCTTCCATCCTGGCAGTCTCGATCTCCATCGCAACGCCATAATTTACTCACACACTGCTTATTTGCACAGCGATATTCATTGGGCTCGCATCCGAGAGGGTCTGTAATTGAATAAAAAAAGTTTGCTAATTCAATGTTCAAGAGTTTCCTTTGTAAATTATTTTACATCAGGGGCATTTTAAGGGAGAGTGCGGGGCCATGTCTCAGATTTTACACTCATTTGGGCTAAACAATGCATTCTTATAAAGTTAAGTTATTCTAAAAACTTTTAAAATGGTATGATTTCTATTTGGGAACATTCATTATCAATAAACTCAAACTTGAAGCATTAAAAATTAAGCATTTGTGAATAAATATTATTTTAAAAATTGTGCGTCACTATTTTTCAAGTTCAATAATTTTAATCTAAATTGCTAAATTAATAACTTGAAGACTAAGTCTGTTATTTGGGAAATCGAAAAAAATATCGATTAAATTATTCAATTATTTAAGAAAAAATATTTACTGCATCTCATTTCGTCAGATCCGTCAGTGCAGTCGTAGGCACCATCGCAGACTTTTAATTTCGAAATGCAGTCTCCATTGCTGCAAGTGGCTTGATCGAATCCACAAGTTTGGGGTGGTCTCGCTGCAGGTTGATCAACTAAAAATTAATCAGAGCATCTTTAAATAAAAGGGAAAAAGGTGAAAAAAAATCAGTTTTCAAACAAAAAATTACAAAAATTAAATTTAAAATCCTATCTTATAAAATTGATGGAACGAAATTCTTGAAAATTTCGCATTCATTGTTGTTGTAAATTTAATTGTAAATGATTCTTTAATAGTAAGTACAAAAATTCTGATCTTAACACATGACAAAATGTTTTTTAATATTGGTTGATAATTATTTTTCCAACATTATGCTACCAGACTTTAATTTGTAAACTTTTTCACATATTTGAAGAGCTGAGAAAAATGAAATTATAAAAAAGAACTCAAAATATCTTAATTTATGAAATATTTTTTCTATACAAAAAAATTGTCGGTACCGCTAACCAAAAAATTGAATTACCGACAAATTTTAAACAAATTGAAGATTTCTGAAATTTTTGAACTAAGATTTTGAAGATCTTTAAAAATACTAAAGGTTTCAAGGTATTGACATTTTTTCTTGAGATTAAAGACGAAAATTACATTAATTTTTCTTTAATTAATTAAAATAAAATATTTAAAAATATTTCAAATGATTTTCTAAAATTTCGGAAAAGAATGTAGAAGATTACGAAAATAAATGTTCAATTTTTCATGATGACAAAATGATAGAAAAATATTCAAATGAAATTTAAGACAAAACGTAGATATTTGAATATTTCGGACAAAAAATGTAGAAGCTTTTTAAGAGCTTTGCAAGGTTACAAGACAGTATACAATTTTCATAAGATTTCTGGAAAAATTTGAATGCTTTTTTATTTTATAATACCTATTTTAAGAGAATATTTAAAAAGATTATGAAACATTTCAAAAGATTTTAAAAATAGTAGAAAAAGAATATGGAAGATTTAAAGACAATTTTTTTAATTTCACAACATTTTTCAAACTATTAGAAAAAATTTATATCATTTTTGAAATATATTTAAAAGTATGAAAAAAATGTCAAACAACAAAATGTCGATTTTTTAAGATTTTGACATAAAGAATTAATGTTTTTAAAAAAGATTTTGAAAGGTTTCATGATAATAATTTTTTAAAAGATTTAATTACATTTAATTAATTAAATTATAGTGTTTTTTGTTTTAAAGTACCATTTTTTGCATAAATTGATCATAAATTTTTTAATCTTTGAAATGTAATAACTTTTTATTAAAAACATCCATATTCAATGTAAGACCCTAAAATAACCTGAAATTGTTGAAAATTTGGAATATTGGTGATGATTTTCGTATAAAAATATACATTTTATTTTATTTTAAATTTAGGACAATTTTGGTTAATTACTTACGTTTCTCAACCTGGAGGTGTACAATTTTTTGACTTCCTGGACCATGATAGTTTCCAACGGCTTCGCAAATATAAGGTCCAGTATGATTAAGTTGAATATTTGGAATTTCGAGACGCCCATCTTTATCTTTACTTCCTGCAGGTAGGGGCAAACCATTTCCTCGGAGCCATCGTACTTTGGATCGAAGAGGTCCTTCATCTCGACATTGAAATACTACCTCCCGACCTAATTATTAAAAATCTTATTAATTGATCTGAAAAATATGATCCCTTTAACCCTTTTTCTTGCTATAAATAATAATAAATAATAAAAAACGAGGATAAATAGAAACATAAAAAAGTATAATATAAAGAAATTAATAAAATAATAAAAAGCCTATATACAAAATAGGGTAGAAAAAATATGTATAAAAGAGATTTGAGCCCAAGAAATAAAGAAAAAAAATTTATTCAGTAATTAATTTACTGAAATCGGCAATTTTATTATTATGTTCTATGTCCATTAATTAAGTAAGGATGATTTTTGACATTTTCTACGCTCTCCCCTTATTGTAAGGATTTGTAATATTTTTATGATACGTCCCCGTGTTAGATTTCTAGTAATTTGAAAGTATTTCAAAGGATTAGACAGTATTTCGAAGAATTTCAGAATAATTACAAAAAAAGAAGAATGTTTCAAAATTTCAAGGAATTGCAAAAGTTTTAGAGTAAAATATCAAATTATTTTGAAGTATTTCAAGAGCTTTTCATTAAATTTTAATCAGATTTCAAGAAATTTTACTAGCTTTACCAGATCCAGTACATTTTTAAAAGAATTTCGTCACGAGATTTTAAAGGATTTTAAAGGATACCAGGCGATGTTGAAGTATTTTTACGATTTTTTGTCATAAGATTTCAAAAGATTTTAAGGAATTGCAAAAGATTTGCGAAGACTTCAAAGGACTTTAAGGGATTTCAACGGATTTCGAAAGTTTTAACAAAATGTTAAAGGATTTCTGAATATTTTACGGGATTTCGAGGCACTTGGATTTTAATATAATGTAAAGGATTTCAAGAGATTCGGAACGATTCTCACGGTCATAAAAGATTTTAATTGATTTTGAAGAAATTTCCAAGATTTTGAGGGAAATCGTAAGATTTCAGAATATTTCACGGAATTTCAGAGGATTTTCTAAGATTTAAAGGGATTTAAAGATATTAATTTAGATTGCAAAGGATTTCAAAAGATTTCTAAAGATTTCGAAAGATTTTGAGGGATTTAAAAGAATTGAACGTAATTTCAAAGGATTTCTGAAAATAATAATATACATAAGGGTTTTTAAGATTTGAATTTTAACAAATTGTAAGGGATTTCAAGAGATTTGAAAAGATTCACACGAATTTCAAAGATTTTAATGAATTTTTTAGGAATTTCAAAGCTTTTAAGGGACTTCGTAAGATTTCTGAACATTTAATGGAATTTTAAAGTATTTTCGAATAGTGCAAAGAATTTAAAGAAATTAAAAAAAGTCACGGGATTTCAAAGGATTTTGAAGAATTTTAGTACAATTCCAAAGATTTGAAGGGATTTAAACAGATAGCAAAAAATTTTAAGAGATTTCAAAAGAATTTCAAATCTTTCAAACAATTTTAAAGGACTTCGAGGGAATAACGGGGGTTTCGACGATTTTTCAAAATTTTCATGGATTATGAGATATAAAGAATTTGAAATGATCTCATGTGATACCGAAATATTTTCACGAATTTTGAAGGATTACAAGGATTTTAATGTGATAAAAAAATCACGGAATTTTAAAGGATTTTAAACATTGTGTAAAAAATGTATGCGGATTTCGTAATATTATAAAGTGTTACAAAATATTTCAAAGATTTTGACCATGTTTGAAGGGTTTCAAGGGATTTGGAGATTTCAAAATAATTGACAGCATTTCAAAGAATTTTAAAGCATTTAATTGCGATACGGAAGTATTTTTACAAATTTGAAAAGATTTTAGGAAATTTTAATGAGACTTAAACGATGAATTTCCGAAGATTTTAAGAGGTTTCAAAATATTTAACAGATTTTAAACAGATTTCCGAATATTCTGAAGGATTTCAAGCCATTCTAAGGATTTTTATAGTTTCTAAATTGTTTTAAAGGATTTTAAATTATGTTCTGGCATTTCAAACGATTTTAAAGAACTTCATGTGATCCAAAATCATTTCCACGAATTTTGAAGGTTATCAGAGGATTTTAATTAGATATAGAATATTTGAAGGGATTCAAAACGAGTTGGAAAGATTTAGAAAATTTTTAACGGTTTTTAAAAGATTAAAAAGGCTTTATAATTATTTTAAGAAATATAAAGGTGTTTCGATATAAAGGAAATCCCATTCCACGGGAATTCAAAAGATATGTTGTAAAGGATTTCAAGAGATTTAAAAATATTATAACGTATTTTAAAGACTTCGATGACTTTTAAATAGATTTCAAAGATTTAAAGTCATCTCGCAAGATGTTAAAATAATTCACGGAATGTCAAGAATTTTCACAGTTTTGAAGATTTTAAAGGGATTTCCAGGATTTGATCAAATCCAAAGTATTTTATAAAAGTTCCATAAGATTTAAACAATTTTAAAGGTTTTAAATAAGTTAAAAAAAATTCATAGAATTTCAAAGGATTGGAAATATTTTCAGGGACTCTATATGGATTGGACATACGTATGAGACGACTGCAAAATTCTAAACAATAAATGTCCCGATACAATAAGATTCCAGAATTGGAAAATTACTGACTAATAAAATCTTCGAATATTAAAATTCCCTAATTTAAATTTTCCAGATCATTTTACAATATTACGGAATTGGAAAATCCTCTAATAATAAAATTCCGGACAGAAAATTGCCAAATTGTAAATTTCCACACTAAGAAATTCCCGAATTAGGAAATATCCGAATTAGAAAATTCTCATAGTTAAACAATTAAAAATATTTAAATTATTACCTTAATTAAATTATTACATTTAAAATTATATCCCAATTGTAGTTCTTTTTATACAAAGTTATTAAATTGTTTATACTCGGAATTTTCTAGTTGAAATATTTTATAATATATTTTATAATATTATAAACTGTCAGGAATTTTATTATTCAGAAATTTTCCAATTTAGTAATGTCATCAACATTTGAAGAATTTTCCAATGCGGGAATTTTTGTGTCGTGAATTTTGTTTATCGGGATTTTTCAGTCGTCCCGTTCGTGTACATAGTATGAAATATTACATTATAAAAAATAAATAAAACAAATAAAATAAATAATTATATAAAAAGGAATGTCAACTACCAAAACAGGCATTAACTGTCATATTTAAAAAAAATAACTATGAAGAGGAAACTTACGTGAGAATTTCTTTGTGCCCCCCCCCCCCATTAATGATCCTTAAGCCCCCCCCAACCCTCAAAGCCTTACCTACTTAATGGATGCTCTTTGATTAGATTTTTGAGAAGAAATTATGAATATAAGTGTTTATTTTATGCAAAGACAGTAAATGTAATTGCATATTAACCCTATAATAATTTCTCCAGAAATACCACAGATCATGCGATAATAGACGTTATGCTTGAATTACAAATTTTTTATCATAAATTCATAGTTGTATGATTTTTTTTGAATTTATTTTTCTCGCAGAAATTAATTTTTATTCTCTTATGATGGCTTTCAAGGCTCAAGGATTTAATCACCATTTCTGTGTTAGGAGAATGTGTTTAGTGGAAAAATATAATACAATGTTTGTTTTGTGATTGTGTATGAAAGCTGAGGTTACGATGCGGTATAATAAAAAATTACAGTCGCGTATATATTCGAAGAATAATTTCGCATAAATAATTAATTTTGTAATTAATATTGATCAATACTATAAAAAATTTTTGGTTAGTTAATTGATCAAACTACGGTTTACTTAAAATCTAAAAATGTCCCAAATAATAATGTTTGTGAATTTGTGTTAAATGTCATTGTTCTGATTTGTTGCCCGCATGAATCCATAGCATAATTTTCAGGATCGTTTCAAAATTAAGCTTACCTAACAAAAATAGATTAAATTTCGAGTGTAAGTCATCCTACTTGCAGAATTTTTCATTCTTAAACTTAAAACTTGCATAATTTTTAATTTTACAGTTTCTAAATTTAAGACTTTAAAACATTAAAGATTTATAATTCGATTTTTTACAATTTTAAAGAGTTTCAATGGCAAAATCTTGAATTTAAGAAAAGGTTAATCAAAGTTATAAAATTTTGATGATTTTGAAAATTATAAGTTTTCAATCCTAAATTTCACGAATGAAGGAATTTCGAATGTAAACAATCAAAATCAAAACTTTTTTTACAGAAAAACTTTAGGCTTGTATAAAAAAAAGCGTTGTCAAGTTTTTTATTCTAAATCTTCCAAATTGAAAAAATTTCGAATGTATATCATCAAAATTACAGAATTTAAATAGTAAATTGTCCAAATTTAAAAATTTTCACTTTTCAAGATTTGCTATTAATCTTTATACCATTTCAAAGAGTTGCAATTGAAAATTCCTTATTTTTAGAAATGTATAAATAAAAATTCTTCCAAATTCTACAATTTTGATGATTTTAACAATCAAAAGTCAAGTTTTTAACTCTAAATGTTTCAATCTGAAAAAATTTCGAATGTAAATGATCAAAATTGGTGAATTTTTATTTGAAGAATTAAAAGTTGAAGAACTTTCGATTCTACATTTTTCAAATTAAAATCCTTTTCATGTTAGAGATGAGCAAATAAAAATTGTGAAATTTTTATTATTTTTGAAATCAAATGACAAGTAGTCAATTATAATTTTGCAAAATTGAAGAAATTTCGAATGTGAATCGTCAAAATTACAGAATTTTAAATTGTCAATATTAAAAACTCTTTAACTTTTAAGATTTTCAATTTAAATTTCTACAATTTTAAGGAGTTAAAATCGAATATTCTTGACCTTAGGAAATATATAAATAAAAATTCTTAAATTTTAAATGTACAAAATAATAAAATTTTAAAGATTGATGATTAAAAGTTCTACAATTTTCAAAAAGTTCCAATTGAAAACGTTTGAATTTTATTAATGAATAACCTTGAATTTCCATGATTTTATAAATCAAAATTTAAGTTTTCAATTTGTTAATATTTCACATCTAAAGAAATTTTTAACATAAATCATGAAAATTACAGAATTTTCATTTGAAAACTTAAAACTTGAAAATTTTTTATAGGAAATTGTCAAAATTAAAAACGCTTTCATGGTGGAGAGGTATAACTAAAAATTCTTAAATGTTATTTATTTTTTAAATCAAATTTCAAGTTCTCAATTCTAAGTCTTCCAAATTTACCAAATTTTGAATGTGAATCATCAATTTTATAGAACTTTAAATTCTATGCTTTAAAATAGTTTAAATAGAAAATTCTGGAATTTAGGAAATATATAAAGAAAAAATTCTTAAATTCGAATGATTCTGGGAATCAAAAGTTAATATTTCAATTTAAAATCTTCAAAGTTGAAGCAAGTTAAAATTTAAATCATAAAAATTGTGGAATTTCAACTTAATCAACTTGGAAATTGTATAATTTTTAATTTTCAGAACTAAAAACTTAACAATTTTTAAGTTTTAAAATTCAAAGTTTTACCATTTTAAAGAGTTACACTTGAAAATTTTCAAATTTAAAGGTGTATAAATAAAATTTTGTAAATTTTGATAATTTTGAAAACTATCGCAAACATAGTTAAAAAATAATTTATTATGAATAAATAATTCATAATTGATATTTATCAATACTATAAAAAAATTGTTGGCTAGTCAATCGCTTAAAATTTGATATATTTAAAATAAAAAAGTGTCCCAAATGTTTGTGAATTTGTGTTAAATATAATTTTTGTGAATTATTGCCTGCATGAATCCATAGCATGATTTTCAAGATCATTTTCAAAATTAGGCTTACCTAACTTCGCCGGGTCTGGCCAAGGCAAAAAACAAAGAACATTTTTATTAATAAATAGTCAAACGATAATTTCGCCTTTCTATCAATAATTTTACTTTTCTTTTTAACTCTGTGCTTCAATTTTTTAAATATTCAAGTTCAGAGGAACTTTGAAATGAAAAATTAACAACTATAAAAATGGTTAATAATTATCATGTTGAAAAAGTTTCATTTGATATGTAGTATACTTAGTAGATCAAAAAGAATTAATTTAATACACTTGTATTTTAGAAAGGCATCTAAACAGATTTTTTAGTCAATAATTAAGTTTTAATTGTACATTCAAATTAGTGTTAATAAAAATACTCACTTTCTTTAATAATTTGTTCACTCGGATAAGTCTTTAGATCAAGTTCACCAATGGAAGAGTCACCTGAAATAAAATTTGCATCTATGTTTATTAAAAAAAAAATTGGTGTAATCAAACCTGAAAAGTTTGTTAGGTGATCAAAAAACGATAGGCTGAAAATGCGACAATAAAATCAAAAAAATACAAAAAAATACATGCAAAAAAATACAGAGCTCGTTTTTTCATGTCACAGGGTGTCAACTCAAATACTGAAAAAATATTTCCGACAAATTCCAGGTTTTTCTAGGTGTGTCTAGTTTTTATAGTTTCAAGAGTTTATTATAATGATTTTTTCCAGATTTTAGAGATTATATTAATATGTTTAATTCGGAAAGCTTCAACAAATTATATTAATGAAGTAATTTTTTTAACAAATTGATGAATTTTCAACTAAAATTACAGTTGAATTTTTAGTTCAAAAAAATTAATGCTCAAGCAATGAGATAAATTTTCAACTAAAATCATTAATCTTCACCTGAAATATTTGACTTTTAAACCAAAAACATGTGTTTTCAACTAAAAGCATGATTCTTTAACTACATATATTGAACATTCAACCAAAAAGATCAATTTTTAACAAAAAAGATGAATTTTTTACTAAAAAATATATTTTTCATCCAAAAATTAAATAGGTAAATTTCAGATTAAAAAATTAATGTCCGATTAAATACATGAATTGTTAACTAAAATTATGGAAAATTCAATTGGCATAGTTAAATTTTCAGTTTAAAAAATTGTTTTCAAACCAAAAAAAATAGTTGCATTTTCAAACAAAGTCATACATTTTTGACTAAAATGATGAATCTTTAAATGGAATAGTTTGATTTTCAATCAAAAAGATGAATTTTCAACTGAAATTATGGAAAATACAACTGTAATAGATCAGTTTTCAGTTAAAAAATGTAAGTTCGAACCAATAAAAAAATGAATTTTTAACAAAATAGTTCAATACGGTAATATAAAAGTGCTTTTAAAAATCAAGAATAATTTGTATGCAATTTTATATTGCAATTTAAAAAAATTAGGCACGCTCTTTGAAGAATTCTCTGAATTAAAAAAAAAATAACTGAAATTTCTAGGTTTTCCAGGTAGACTAGGCACCCTGTGTTTTATACCATTCGCTGTTATAATTTTAAATTATGGTTTTCAAGACAACCCGAGTTTCTTGCAACAATAATGTTTCAGATTAGGAATTAGGATTATTAAAAAATTAAAAAAAAAGTTAGAAATACTTTAGGAAAAGTGAAAGTTAAGAAACAAGACGAGAAAAAGAATGATGAAGTATTGAATAAATAGAATAGATAGATTTTCATCAAGAGAGATATGTTCAAAACCAGTAGCTTTTTTAGAAATAAATTATTAATTATATCCACATTCTAAAAATGTCTGATCATTCTCTCGAACAACTCACTATCGTAGAAATTGCAGTCCAGTTCGTCGGAAATGTCTTCAGGACAATCATTTTTTCCATCACATCTCAAGGATATATGAATGCAAGGACTTTTCTCACATCTCCAGTGGTCATGTGGACATTCTTTGATTTAATTTAGAGGATTAATTGCCAATTATTCAGGGTGCGAATTTAATGTTAAAAAAAATTAGTTAAAAAGTTAGGACGACTGAAAAATACCGGAATATAAAATTCCCGAAACTGCAAAATTCCCGAATTGGAAAAATCCCAAATAATAAAATTCAAGAATAATAAAATTTCCGAAAAATAGAATTTTGGTATTGGAAAATTCATGAATAATATAATTACCGATAAGTTTATTATATTACCGAAATGGAAATTTCCCGAATAATGTAATTCCCGAGAGTTTACATATTTCCGAATTTAAAAATTAAATTACAATTTACATTTTTTTATTTATAAAAAATTTTAATTGTTTAGATTGGGGAATTTTTTGGTACTGGAAGTTTATAATTCTGCAATTTTCTGCCGTGAATTTTATTATTTGGAAATTCTCAAATTCGGGAGAATTAATATTCAGGAACTTTTCAATTCGGGACTTTTATTATTTAGGAATTTTATTTTTCGGGAATTTTCCTATCCTGGAGTTTTATTATTAAGAAATCTTATTATTGGGAAATTTTTAAATTGGGGAATTTTCCAACTCAGGAGAATTAATATTCAGGAATTTTATTACTTGGGAATTTTCAAATTCGCGAATCTTCTAATTCGGAAGTATAATTAGTAAAAAAATTTTATCTATAAAAGAATTTCAATTGCTTATTTTCAGAAAATTACCAATTCAGGAATTTTCTATCGAGATATTTTATAACTCTGCAATTTTTTGTCAGAGATTTAATTATTCGGCAGTTTCCAAATTCGGGAGTTTTATTATTCGGAATTTTTTTAAATCGAGAGTATTATTATTCACATTTTTTTATTTATAAAAATTTTTTAATTGTTCATATTCGGGAATTATACATATAATTTAGGAATTTTATTATTCGGAAAGTTTTCAATTTGGGCATTTTATTATTCAGAAATTTCATTATTCGGGGGTTTTATTATTCAGAATTTTTATTAATCGGGATTTTTTCAATTCGGGAGTTTTATTATTCAGCAATTTTATTATTCGGGAATTTTATTTTTCGGGAATTTCATTATTCGGGAATTTTTCAATTCGGGAGTTTAATTATTCATAAGTTTTATTATTCGGAAATTTTTGAATTGGGGAATTTTCCATTTCAGGAGAATTAATATTCAGGAATTTTAATTACTCGGGAATTTTTCAATTCGGGACTTTTATTATTCAGGAGTTTTATTTTACGGGAATTTTCCTATTCGGGAGTTTTATTATTCAGAAATTGTATTATTCGGGAATTTTTAAATTTGGGAGTTTTATTATACAGAAATTTTATTATTCGGGGGTTTCATTATTCAGAATTTTTATTACTCGGGAAGTTTTCATATCGGGAGTTTTATTCTTCAGAGATTTTATTTTCGGGAATTTTTCAATTCGGGAGTTTTATTATTCATCAGTTTTATTATTGGGGAATTTTTTAATTGGGGATTTTTCAAATTCGGGAAAATTAATATTCAGGAATTTTATTACTCAAGGAATTTTTCAATTCGGGAGTTTTATTATTCAGAAATCTTAATTTTCGTGAATTTTTCAATTCGAGAGTTTTATTATTCAGAAATTTAATTACTCGGGAATTTCTATAGTCGGAAATTTTACAGTGCCATGAATTATATTTGCCGGGATTTTTCAGTCGTTCCATAAAGTTTGAAGGACTACCATTTAAAGTTAAAAATGGTGAAATTTGAAAGCTTTAGTTTTTGTTTAGGGTTTTATGTCAGGAGTTGATATAAGGAGTAAAAAATCCTTTTTTTAAACCCACTTTTGAAACAATTTGAAGACACAAGAGATGATCAATATCTGAAGAAGGGACCAAAATAAGATACATTTTTATTCAAAAATATATTTACCGCAGTTTTCTTCATCAGAATGATCTCTGCATTCTGGAAGTCCATTACAGCGTGCAGAAACAGGGAAGCACATATAGTCAGAACGACACGTGATTTGTCCAGGACGACATATTCCCGGCATAGGATGACTTCCTGGACCAGGATCAGGCTCCCCTCCACCAGGTGCTTCAAAATTGGCTAAAAAAATGGTATAATTTATATTTTTATAATTACTATGAAACTAAAATATATTCTGCAATTGAAAGTAATGTTAAATATAATTAATAATTATAAATTCTAATAACTATTAAAATAGCTACATCGGCGTTCACATTATTTTCAATTTTTATTTTATTTTTGATTCTAATCGGCTTTCAGTAATTTCTAATTTTCATTTAAATATAAGATTATAGAGTGCGATTTATTTATTTATTTACTTATGCAAATTATTTAATTTTTAAAATTAATATTTTGAAGGTATATAATTTTCAATGAAATGTATTTAATAAAAAATTCTTCAATATAGAATCATTATTAAAGTTAAAATGTTATCATGTGAAATTAGTTAAACTTACAACTAGCCTTTGGATTCCAAAAATTTAAATTAAAAACTAATTTTAGAATAAATTTAGAAATGAACTAAAAATCAAATTTAAAAAAAGTAGACTTACGACAATCAGCCTCATCAGAGCCATCGTCGCAATTGACAATTCCGTTACACCGCTCGAATAAGGAAATGCAGACTCCATTGCGTCTACATTGGAACTGTTGTTCACCGGTGCAACCTGAAAAAATGGGTCTTACATATCTTCTAACACACAACAAAATTCGAATAAAATTAATCACGAAAAAATATAAAAATCGAGCAAAGAAATGACGGATTACAAACAGAAATAATAATGGGTGACATAAATAAAAACCCACGATCACTGACTAAAGAACGATCTAACATCTATTATTTCATATGGGATCAAAATTGCTCAGACACCACGAATAAGAAAAAATATTCCTGTACAAAAATATAGATAATACCCTAGCGGATCACATGACCATACATAATGACCGCGCCCCTAGCGGACCGCGCGAATGGAAATGTTCTGATATTGCGAAACACATTTACATCTTTTTGCAATTTTTAAACAGGTCAATAAATACAAATAAAGAAATAAAAATGTGTAAAAGGTAAGAAGAGTGTTGAGTTTTATGTGAAATTGTGAATAAACGTTTCAAAAATAAAAATATGCCCTAGCGGGAAGCGTAAACAGAACGGTCACTATGTGGTCACTTTATAGTCACGTATTTCCGTAACAGTTCCGCTCACGCGGTCCGCTAGAGACGCGGTTGGTTTTTGCACATATGATTCAACCCTAGCGGACCGCGTGAACGGTACGTTTATGCCTACTCGGCCCGCTAGGGATAGTTTCATCCTTTTCACATTTATTCACAATTTCACATATAATTAAACACTTTAATTATTTTTTACACTTTCATGTTTATTTATTTGTATTTATTCATATTTTAATTTGTACTATTTTAACACATGAATAAGTAAAAATAAATTTAAATACGTAAAAAGATAAAAACAGTGTTGAGTTCTATGTGAAATTTTCAATAGATGTGAAAGAGAATGAAAAAATATGCGCTAGCGAGCCAACTAAACAAAACTGAATTAAATTTCTTTTGAATGATAAAATAAATCAAATAGGATTAAGCCCCTATGCAAAATTTTAATTTTCCACAATACATAGAATAGTTCAATTTTCATTTAAAGAAGTTAAACCAAAAAAATATATAAAGTTTTAGCAAAATATATTTTTGCACTAAAGAAGATTAATTTTTAACCTAACATATGATTGTTAAATTTTTAGTGGAAAATTTTATTTTTAAGCAAACAGAATAAATTTTGAAACGAAATACTTAAATTTTCAACCAAACAGATGAGTTTTTAACCGAGACGAATAAATTCCCATAAATAAGAAAATTTTTAATTGAATTTCAGGATGAAGATTAAATTTTGTAGACAAAAAAATTTCCATAAAAAATTAAATAGTTTAATTTATATTTAAAGAAGTAAAATTTCAACTAGAATGATGAATCTTAAAAAAAAAGAATTTTCAACTATCAATTGAACTTTCAAATAAAATATTGATTTTCTACCAAAAAAAGCTAAATTTAAAAATAAAATAAAAGATTTTTCCAACAAAAAATTTTTAACTTAAAATAGGGTTGATACATTTTCTTCGGAAAAATTCATTTTTAACAAACAAAAAAAATTTGAAACGGAATATTTAAATTTTCAACTAACCAGATGGATTATTATCCAAGAAGATTAAATCCTTATAAAAAAAAGATAAATTTCCCGAAGAAAATCAATGGTTAAATTCCAATTAGAGAAATGTATTTTTAACTAAACAGATCAACCCTTTACAACAACAAAAATAAATTTTTAACGAAAAATTTTTAGTAAAAAAATTAATTTTCAAGCAAATAATGCGTGACCGTAAAGTGAACTCATCATTTTCCACAAATAAATGTAAATTCGTAACCGGATTAAAAGAATGTTCAGTTCTATCTGAAATAGTGAATAAATGTGAAAAAAGATGAAAATATGCCCTAGCGTGCCTAGCGAACGGAACATTATGTGGTCAATTTACGATCACGCAATTGCGTGACCTTCTACGCTTACGCAGTCCGCTAGAGATATGAATAATACAATACAGAAATAATGGAAATAGTTTGGATAAGATTTAAAAAAATGAGAATTGATCCCCTTTTACAAGAATATTTAGATAATATTTCCGAATTGGGAGATCTGCGATAAAACGATTAAAAAATATCGAAGCCTTGCACAAATTTATGAATATTCGAGCGAGTATTAAGAAATGAAAAAATTTCTTCAACTGTAAATTAACGCACATGGGATACTTATGTACACAAATCATGAATTATGAATGATACATTACTCTTTACTGGTTTCTACAACATCCAGATGTCATAATTACCATTCATGATTTAAAAACAGTACGAACTTATGAATAAAAAAAAATAATTTGTGATATGACAGCATGAGAAATGAGCACAACAGCGACCAGACATTCTGACCTTAAGTGATTGAAGAAAATTTTTAGAGAAATTTTCCTGATTTATTTTCTCTCCTGCTAATCCAAATCAACAGATTAAATGTCTGGTAACTTTGTGAATCAAGGTAAAATGAGATGAGTTAAAAATACACAAGTCGATCTGTTCTACCATCTATTCGAAATTTGCACAATTTATTCAAGAAAATTTGAAACATGCTGCCCTTCAAATTCAAAAATGCAGGATTGCTACCAAATCCCAATTTCGAAATTCCCTGAATACCCTGACTTTTCCTCGACAGTTCCGAATTTAGTTTATGTATAAAAACAACCTTACACATAGGAAATAAATTTTTTTAATGTGAAAATTTTTTTTCTAAATATATATTAAACACTTTCAGGGGCAAAGATCGAACATTTTAATTTTCAATTCAAACAATTCTTTTTATAAAAAATAGGAATTTTCAATAATGTATTTAAATTTCTATTAAAAGTCATGAATCTTTTAGGAAAAGATACATTTCTGCCAAAAAGTGTAACATTTGATGTTTCCGCACAAAAATATTTTTATTTTTAATCAAAACAATTCAAATAAACCAAAAATTAGAAGTTCCATTAAATTAGTTGAAAAATTAACAACAAAAAAGACTAATTTCCGAACAAAAAATAAGAATTTTGAGCTAAAGTGTTAAATTTTGAAGCAAAGAAATTAGTTACCTTTTCAGTTAAAAAGATACATTTTAACAAAATAAAATAAACATTTAACGAAATAGGTAAATTTTCAACCAAGAATATTAAATTCCTATAAAAGAGATCAATTTTTCACATAAAATGGAAAATGTAAATATTCAGTTAAAGAAGTGTCGTTTTAACTAAAGTGATGAATCTTTAACTAAAAAATGATTTTTTCAATCAAAGAGGACCAATTAAAAAAAATTGAATAATTAAATTCCAACTTGAAGAAGAGATTTTTTATCCAAAATTATAAAACTTCAACACGAAAAATGACTTTTTAACTGAATGATTGAATTTTCAAACAAGAGATTAATTTTATACCAAAAAAGTCAAAATTTTCAAAAAAATACATAATCTCTTCACTAAAAAAAGATCAACTTCCATCTTGAAAGAGAAAAGTTAAATTTTAAGTTAGAAAACGAGTTTTTACCAAAATAAATTTTCAACCAAACAGGTGACTTTTCAACTAAGACTATTAAATTTCTACAAAAAAGGATAAATTTTCCATAAAAAATGAAATAGTTAAATTTCAAGTTAAAGAAGTCAATTTTCAACTAAAATGCTGAATCTTCAACCAAAAAAGCAATTCGATCTTTAAATTTTGTGTGGAAAAATTAATTGTTAAGAAAAAAAAAAATTATTTAACAAACTAGATAAATGTCCATCCAATCAGATAAATTTTGAATCTAACAAGATTAAATTTCTAGAAAAAAGATACTAAAGATATTAATTCTCTACCAAAAGAGACAATTTTATTCATGAAAATAAAGGAATTTTTCACTAAAAACATTAATTTTTAGTTAGAAAAATAAGTTTAAAAAAAGAAAGAATTTTTAGCAAAATAATGAAATTTCCAACCAAAGAAATGAATTTTGACGCAAAAAGATAAATTTTTATTTAATGAGATTACTTTTCTGAAATGAAACATGAATATTCAACAAAATATTTTATTTTTCACCCAAAACAAATCAGTTTATAACTTACAAAAAATTATTAAATATTCCACAGAAATTTTAATTTTTAACAAATATATAACGAATTTTCAAGCACAAAAATTTTCAACAAAAAATGTAACTTACATTTTTAATCAAAAAAATTAATTGTCAACCAAAGAAAAAAATTTAAACGGAACAATAAATCCTCAACAAAGGAGATACATGTTCTACCAAAAAGATGATTATTAACAAAATACCTGAATTTTCAAACAAATATTGAAATTTATAAAGGAATTTTCAACCTAATAAAATTTTCATCTAAAGAAATGGATTTTCAAAAATAATATGAATTGTTTACCAAAAATATTAATATTGTACCAAAAAAGATTTTACCAATAAGATTTAATAAATAAATTTTCAAGACAATTTAGTTCAACAAAATTTTTAAATTTTGAACAAAAAATAAGAATTTTCAAGCAAAATGATGCATCGTTTAAAAAATCGAGTTTTTAACAAAGTAGTTCCAGTTTCAACTAAGTAGTTGAAAAAAATGAATTTTCAACGAAAAATGTAATAGTTTATATTTCAAACAAAAAAAAAGATTTAAATTTTAATCCAAAAAGAGTTAAATTCAACCAAAAAGACAAAGTTAAAAAAAAGTTGAATCCTCAACTAAAGCAGATTGATAGATGGATTCTCAATCCCAAGAAACGAATGTTCAGAAAACTGTTTTAACAAAATAATAAAATAAAGTAAATAAAAATCAAGAATGAAAAAGAAAACATAAAATTAATTAACTTTAACTCTTAGGTTTTCTCTCAAGTTTTCCCTGACATTCCCTGACTTCTCCTGACTTTCTGCAACTCTCTGACCTCTATTAACCCTGAAATATGATTTTTTCAAATTAAACATTTTTAAATCAATTTTTTTACTTAAATTGTGCAAATTTTATGTCGAAACTAAAGTTCTACCTACGAAAAGGAATGATCTAATATTATAATCAGGCAAAGATGCACTATCAATTTCAAAAATGCCTCTGCGATACCACATCTGGAAAAATGTGATGTTTGGATTCTGCTCGCCCAAATTTATATAATTTTCTACTTCAACGTCAACAACCTACACATTTTCTATTCGGAGGCTAACACAGATTGACAGGAAACGACGTGACAGCAAGAGAATCTGGGGCATTTTTTAATTAATTATAATGATCTCGTTTCTAATAAATTTTATTTTTGGGCACCATCAAACGGGGTAATTTTGGGCAGCTGATCTAAATTTAACCATTCCTAAATTAAGGGTTACTTAAGGGTGGTTTAACCAGAATATAGAACCATCTTAACCAATCTAGAACCAATAAATTTAGGAATGTCCGAATTTACCCTACATGTCCGAACTTACCACATTTGACGGTATTGAATGATTTTAAGTTTCAATTGAGCAAAAAAAAATAGATTGAATGCCACCAGATTGTCGAGGTCTATGAATGGCTAACCGAAGCAGTACTGCTCGTCGCTAAAGTCGCGGCAATCGTAGAAATGGTCGCAGTGATGGGCCTTCGGAATGCAATTGCCGTCGGCACAAATAAAATCACCCGGGATACAACTCCTGGGCGTACTCTGAATTTTCGTCAGCGTGATATCAGCACCTGTACTTGGGCTGAAAGCCCCGCTATCCGGGTTCTCTGGATGCCCCCTTGAAGAGGTTTTATCCGGAGCGTCTACACCTAGAAGTAACCCAATCTGAACCACAGTCATAAAGGATAGTGAATCACTCGGAAACTATCGTTTTCCTATACTTTTAATTACATATTTGGATATCCTTCCAACATTTCAATTAAAAAAAAGAATGTTTGTAACATTGCTGGTTACAAATTATATTGGCAGAGAGGTACGAAAAGATTCACTGGGATAGACAGGGCTAACAAAGGCAAGAATATTTACTTAGAAATGAAAAAATATTGATATGGATAGACGATTTGAAAAGATATGCGGAGGATTACATTGATAAAGACAGCCAGAAAGATTGACTGAGATAGAATAGGAAAAGGGGAAGAAAGAATATTTAAAAAGACATTAAAAAAGATTTATATGGATAGACAAGAGTCGGACTGGAACAAAAGACAGATGATCGAAAAAAATAAGGAGAGAAGTAAGTATATTCGCGAAGAGAGATACGCAAAGATTGACTGGGATATATTGGGACAATGATAAGCTTTAGTTAAAGATTACCACGAATAGACAAGGAATTGACAGGGGCATACTTAGATAACGAGGGCAAGAATTTTTAATACAAAAATTGAAAAAGATTAATATGGATAGAAGATTGAAAAAAAGGCGGAAAATTATAATATTTACAAAGAGATACAAGTAGATTGACTAGGATAGATTCGGATAATCACAAGAGAGAATATTTACAAGGAAATACAAAAAATTGAGATGGATAGATAAGGGATAGACTAGAATGAAGGACACAGGTAGAAAAAGATAGGGGAAGAATGAAGTATATTAAACAAGAAATATAGAGAGATTGAAAATAATAGAAAAGAGACAGATTTGGATAGACTCGGTTAACGAAGGTAAGAATAATTAACAAAAAATTAAAAATATCGATATGGATGGACGATTGAAAAAGATAGGAGAAAAATTATATTTTTAATAAAGGGACAGAAAAAGATTGACCCGAATAAATAAGGAATAGACTGGGATTTACTTAGATAACAAAATCAAGAATATTTACTAAGAAATTAAACGAGATTTATAAGGATAGAAGATTAAAAAGGATTAGCGGAAAAATATATTATTAACAAAGAGATACATATAGGTAGACAGATTATCGCAAAGATCGAGTGAAAAAGATAGGCCGAAAATTATCTTATTAATAAAGAGATAGAAGAAGATTGACAAGAATAGACAAGGAATAGACTGAGATAACAAGGATCAGAATAATTCCTAGGAAACTAAAAAAAAAGAATATGAATAAATGATTAAAAACGATAGGAGGAAAAATGATATTATTGGCAAACATGTACAAATAGATTGACTAGGATAACCTGAGGCAAGGACAAGAAAAAATATTTACAAAAACTTAAAAGAAAAATTGAAGAGGATAGACGAGGCGCAGGCTAGAATAAAGGGCGGAGGGGCGAAAAAGATTTGAGGAGAACTAGATATAATGACAAAAATGTAGATAGATAATTATATTATTGATAAAGAGATACAAAAAAATTGTCACGAATAGACAAAGAATAGACTGGGATAACCATGTTATTGATATTGATAAACATATACAAATAGATTGACTAGGATAGACTTGGACAAGGAAACAAAGGTTTGAAAAAGATAAAAAAAATTGATTAGGATTTGAAGGAGAGAAAAATATTCAAAGGATAGAAAAAGTATAATTATTTATAGACTGAGATAAGGATAAAAAGACTATTGCCAAAGAAATAAAAAATATTTAATAAATGTCGACAAGGGGAAGACTGGAATAGAAGATAAGAAATTGAAAAAGATAGATAGATAAAATAGACGTTATAGATAGATAGATAAAAGATAGATGTTTTGTCTTTTTACTTCAAAAGCAGGGAACCCCTTAAAAATGAACTGCCGCAAAGCTCCTGTTACTTTTTATCATTATCTGAATTTAAAACCAATCTTTGCGCTCAAAATAATATTTGTTGACTCTTTATTAAAATGTTAAAAAATCTCCAAAGTTTCGTTTTAACATCCAATAGGAAGAAATATATTCTTTTTGAAGTGATTTAAAAATAATTATTTTTCATTAAATAAACATGTTTTTCGAAAACGTGATTGCATTTTGTATTCTTCTGTATCCCTATCACATTTCACCAACTTTAATGAAAGTGATCATTTGAAATTCACACCGAGGAAATCCATAGGTTAAATTTGTAAGCCCTTAAATAAAATTCTTTTTAATTAACACCATGGTCAGATGGTTCTTGCAGTATTGAGGCACCACTACAAATCTACAAATCTAACGATACATCTTGTGTGCGTGCCACAAGACAATTTTGCGTGAGGTCATATTTTCTAAAAAGGCGAGTGCAATTAATTTCATAAATGTATCTTACCTCGACAATTAACTTCATCAGAACCATCTGAACAGTCAGTTCTGTTATTGCAAACGTAGGAATTTGGAATGCAAGTTCTATCTTGACAAGTGAATTCGTCGTTTCCACATCTTGCATAAGATGGAATTTCATTAGGATTTTCTAAAAAAAGTAGTGATATTAATAATTTGGAATTGATAAAAACTAAATAAATCTTTCAATTTAGTTAACTAAACATATCAATATATTTCGTAATAATTATTATTTATGCAAAGAAAGAAATAAAAAATTCTTACGACAATCTCTTTCATCACTTCCATCGAGACAATCGGTCCTTCCATCACAGAAAAACTGGGCTTGCACGCACATTCCATTATCACACTGTCTCTCGCCACTTCTACACTCTGTAATCATAAAAACTGAGATGAAAAGTCTAATTTCTTAAAAAAATATGATTAAAAAAAAAATTTTAACCAATCAGGTGCACGTACTATTAATTAAGAAAAAGAAAAGTAAACTAATTAAAGTATTCTCTGAAATAAAATTAAGTATCACCCAAACAAAGCAAACCATGAATCAAATTCCAAAGAAATTAAACTTAGTAAATATGTCTAAATTGCTGCTATTAATTATAAAAAAAATCGTGCACATTTCTCTTTGTAATAATGACCCACAATAAACAATAAAAACGGACACAATCTCGATTTCCGAGATAAATATATAAAAAAACACCCTATATACAAAAAATATATACATATTGTACGTATAACGTATATACAGTCAGGCAACCTGTGCTGAAAAAAACAGACAACGGGTAATAATCAAACCAGTTCAAGGTGCATTCGAGATTATAAAAACATTCGATAGGTTCAATTTAAAATGAGGTTCAACTCACGCAAATACATTCTAGGGAATAAATCCATAACAGATGGAAACACCATTAGGGGTGAAAAAACCATAAGAGGTGTGGATTATAATTATAATGCATTTCTATCATTGTCAGTGCTTCAGGGATACGAAAAGAGTTTTTTATTTTTCACCAAACCGCTCATTGGTGACATAAATCCAAAGTACGATAAAACCAATATTCTATATGAAAACGTGCTCAAGCGTCCAATGCAGAGGAGCAGATTTGTGTTTAGTTAAAGATAGAAAGGGTTATCCGAGAATTCTAAACCTTTAAGGATTTATTTTAAAACACATTTCATTATTATAATAAAAAAATCGAGAAAAATTATTCTTCGAAGGTATAGAATACTCAGATTTTTCTAGATCTAGTAATTACAATCCATTTTTTCTACAATAATGCTGTGAAACATCCACTTTCTGGTGAACAATTCGTCGATCCAACATTTTTGACGAAGATGCAGAATTTTGAAAAACATAATTCCTTTTTTTATTCAATATATATTTGAAAAAAGAGATTAGTACCTATAAAGCATTAGAAATCTCTGCAATGTGGAATAAAGGGTAATGCATTAAAAATAAAAAGCAAAGATAGGAGAAAAATCACAATTGCCAAAACAATTAAATCAACTTCCTTACTTTCCGAGGTACATCAGGCAGTTGATAACTTCATAGTAAAAATACATCCCAACTATAAACATGGTATTTATTTATAAAAATGTAATTTAAATAAATGCCAAATTTTCCAAAACGTATAAAAAAGAGTATTTCCCCTTCCTAGATTTTGAGTTTTTAGTCAAGAATTTCAATTACCGATGATGCCGATTTCGAAACCCCGGGTTGGTATTTAGGGTTTCGAATAAATCTTTAAATACTTACGAAGTACATGCGAAACGTTTCAAATTCAATTAGGGGTGCACGTCATTCAGAGAGCATTCCTTGGTGAAGGGAAACTAGGGTTTACTACAACTTAGAAACAAAAAATTGCTGAGTGAAGAAAATACCCACTTCGATTTTTTGAACTCACATGCTCGCAAAAACGAATCTCAGTAAAAGAAAAACCGTGTTTCGTTTAAATCAGTCCATGCTACGCAAATGTGTCAACATATTTAGCTTCTCAAGACTTGAAAAGTTTTCTTGTTCTATTCTAAGTCTGCTCAATCTCAACCATTCCAGTTGTTTTTTTTTGCATAATAAAGTATACTATTTTAAAATATTATTTTATATAAAAAATATATATGGGTGATAATCGAAAAGGTTGAATTATTTTATTTTGAATTCAAAGAGAAGAAAGTATTTTCAGATTTAAATTGAAGGTAATTGTTCCATTAGTATTAATTATAAAAAGTGTTAAAATAATCTAAGTCTGGTACGCTTTTATTTTAAAATTATAATGTTTTTCAGTTAATGACAATCTTTGATATAAACTAAAATATGAAAATTGCATTCTTATGAGTTTTTATAATGTAATTAACTAAGGAAATAATTAACAGTATGAAATTCTTATTTTATTGATTTCTTCACACCTTTAATTTAGATTATTATTTTATATTTAAAGAAGCGGACTGGGATTTAATATAATTTTCAAGATTTTTAGAGATTTAAGAAATTTAAACAAATACAGGGATTTTAAAATATTTTATGGAGTTCGAAAGGCTTTAGGGTATTTTTAATGTTTCCAAGCTAATTCAAAAAATGATCAAGGAAATTTTAATCAATATACATTTTTTTAACATTTTATAATCTGTATTTAAATTTTGAAGAATTTGATAAGATTTTCATAGGATTTCCAACATGTGAAAAATTTTTAATATCTTTCAATAATTTGAAAGAATTCGAAAGGATTTAAGAGTTTTAAGATATCTTGAAGAAATACAAGGAACTTTTAAGAGCTTTCAAACATTTTAAAAAATGTCAAAGGATTTCAAATATTTTAGGGGTTTTAACAGATTTCTAGGATACTTCAATACACGTAAATCAATTATAAGTAATTTCACGGGATTAATTTTTTCAGAATATTTATAACAATTCCAAAGAATTTTGAGTAAGCTCGAATAATTTTAATGGATTTCAAAGGCTTTTGAAGGTCTTAAGGTATTTTTAAGTACTTCAAGGAATTTTCAATAGCCTAAAAAAATGTCGAGAGATTTCAAAGGATTTAAAATACTTCTAATTTAAAAATAAAATTTAAGGAAAAAATGGGACGATCTTATAGGGCCAATAAGGTTTTAGCATATTTTAGAAGATATCATAAAGTTGATCTAATTCCAAGGGATTTTATAATATTTTAATTTACTTCAAAGAATTTATTCAAAAGAATTGAGGAATTTCGTAGGATTTCAAAGATTTGAAGATATTTTTAAGTATTTCAAGGCATTTCTATAAATTCAAAATTTAAGGAATATTTAAAGATATTTCAAGAAATTTTTAATTTTTTCTTGTTCAATGTTAAAAGACGGAAAAAGTTTAATTTAATTAAAATGTTAAAAAATTCGTAGGATTTTTCAATAGACTTTAATTAATCGAAAGGATTCGGAAGTATTTCTAATACTTTAAGGTATTTGAAAAGATACTACGGAATTTTTAAATGATTGAAAAAATGTTAAGGGATTTCGAAGGATTTTAATGATTTCTTTTGGATTTCGAAAAATTTCATGCGTTTTAAAGAATTTTCCAGGATTTCAGAAAATATCATTCAATTTCTTGGAATTTCACAGGTCTTTCTTGTATTAATAATTTTCAGTTTTCACCATATTTTTACATTAAAAGTTAATTAATTAGTTTCATATTTTTATGTTTAATTATTGAGATTATATGTATAGAAATAATTTTAATGTTGCAAAACATTATAATAAAAGTAAAATATTATTTTAAGTTTATTTCAAAAAATTTTTAATTTAAAAAATAAGAAGAATATCAATTATTTGTCGCTTTTAAATTAACTTCATTTGTTGCAAATAATGCGTGTGTTGCCACAATAAAAATATTATAATTTTACAGAATATTTTGAGTCTGAATTAATCTATCAGTTAAGTGTTTTATATAAGTATAAAGTTAAATTTTTTTATTAAAATTTTCCTCTTGAAGTCAAAATCGATTATTTTGCTCAATTAAAGAAGCATTCAATCATTTTCAATATTTAAATATAGAAAATAATTTTTTTTTGAAACAAGAAAATAAAGTTGTCTTATTAATCTGCAATTAATTATGAAAATATTGTATTTAACAAATATATTGCAATAAATAATAAAAATAATAAAAATATACAACAAATATATATAGTTTTCGTTTGAAGATATAATGCCATAAATAAACGTAAAAAATAATTGGCACACAGGATATCATTTATCAAAATGCGTATAATAAAGAAAATTATTCCTTCAAATAAAATCGTATAATATTCCATAGACACGATATTGTCAACTTTTTTATTTTCACCCATATAATCATCTTACGATTTTGTATCGAATCTTATAAAATGAATCTTTGATTTTTTTGAGCTAAAAGTTCCGAATGAATAAGAATCAACAGTCTAAAATAAAATTTAGGCAAGTTTGAGACGGTAAATAGTGATGGGAGGGTGTGATGGTTGCAAGTGGGACAAGCGGATACAATATTATAAATTTTATCATTTTTATAATTTTTAAATTTGATAATTACCGCATCCGATTTCGTCGGATTCGTCCAAACATTGAGGCGACCCATCACATCTTTCGCTTTCCAGAATACATTCGCTGTTCGCGCATTTCCACTCTCCAGGAACGCAGATTTCTTTACGACATAGACACGAAAAAAGCTGACAAAAAGCCTCGAGGACACCGAACAGCATTTAAAGGTAGGAAAGGGAAGGATTTTTTTATATATTTTTCAAATTTGTATAGAAAGATAAAACAATTAATTAAAAATAAAACATGAATTCTTTCAGTTATATAAAATTTATATTCAACATTCTGAATAGTTTTAAAAAGATTAATCTTCAAAAATACTGATCATAAAATCCAATATTCAGTCCAATGCTAATTAATATGAAATGACTATGAACGTAACTAGAAACGAAATATAAAATTTAAAATTTTTTAATTTATCGCTAAGCATTTCTCGAATTCAGTATATAATTATTTTATGAACAAACAAAAATAATCTTATATTTCTGTCTGGCTTTTCCAGTGTCTCGCTAATGCTGATTTCTTCTACTGCCTGACCAACGTGAACTATAACTACTCATGGCGCGTCTCGATAATACAGGATCTACTACTTAATTGACATTTGAATTAACAAGTGAAGCACAAATAATTGAAAATCATGATTCTTTCATGTTAAAAATACTACTAATTCGAGAGGTAAGTATCATCAAGAAAGTTAATACTTTTCTTGACTGAAAAAATAGTTGAGAAAAATATGTTTTCAGAATCAAGTAAGACTGCTATGCTCCATACGACCCAATTAAATTACTCTGAAGTGCACGACTACTCTAATAATTTAAGCAAAATACTCTTCTTAAAAGCCTTTCTTCAATCAATATCTATTATTGAAAATTTATTATTAAATATGCTTTTTAACAATCCAAGATAAATAAAAAATTAATAAATCATTAAATAAAAAATTCTTTATCTGCAAAAATAATTTCCCTGGAAATTTCCTATGAATATAAAGATAAAAAATTTAAGATAAAACCAGAAGAAACATAGTTAAGACATTCCAAATTCTCGCTTGGAATTATTTTTAGAAACAGAAATATATTGTGTATCCTATTTTTAAGAATCTAATACTGAAATCGAAATATGCGATCGGTTTATAAAAAAATTTAAGCCTGAAAGTGATATATTTGTTATAATTAACAAATTATTTATACAAATTAAATAATAATTTTTGGGAATTAATTAAAAGAAACTAAGAAATGTTTATCTTGTCCTGAATTCCTACAATTAAAATAGTTTAAAATAGTCTTTGAGATTAATTACAAATATTTAGCGCCGAACAAAATTCGTTAGTTAAAAAAAAAAAGAATTTCTCAAACTTTCAATTCGATACGTCATTTCATGTGAGAATTTAATGGGCCGAGAAAATGACCTTAAAAAATTAAATATTGAAATAAATAAAGAATCCAATGTAAGAAGCGCTCATATTTTAACAATATAAAATGATTAACTTAACTCAAAATAAATAAATAGTAACTTTTAGTAATAAAAAAATATAAATCGAAACAAATAAAATAATACATAAAATATGTGAGTTTAAACATGATCGTGAGGATTCGTTTTACCCTGATTTAAAAATTTTCGAGATTTAAGTTTTAAAGTTTAGGAAATCAAATTAAAAATACATGGACTTGTAGAAAATGACAAGATAGAATTTTGTGTAATTTAAATTTTTTCGGATGAATATTTCCAATAAAAAAATTGATAAAGTGAAAAAAAATGTCCTCAAATTCTATTATATAAAAAAATATAAATTGCCATAACTCAGTCAGATATTGTTAAAACTTCTTAAAATTTGGTATGAACACATGTCCTAACGATGCCTAAAAAATAAAGAAAAAAATTAAACACGCCTAATGTTTAATAATAATTAATTTCAAATTAAGACCTGCTCACGATATAATCGTAGAAGGCGTTAAGTGCTTTCTTAAAATTGCTTACAGACCGGTCTGAATTTGAAATTAATCATTAGTCAACCATAGGCAGTTTTAATTTTCCTTCTTTACTTTTTAGGTCTCGCTGGGGTATATAGTAATGCATTTGTATACAAAATTTCATACACTTTCAATATTACCTGAGTTATGACGATTTATGTTTTCAACAATAATTGAATTTGTAAAAATTTGTTTCTTCTTTTCAATTTTCTTATTAAAAATATGCACTGGATACAAAACTTGAAGTAAAAAAAAAGTTTTATCGTATCATTCACTAAAAGTTAGTATTAAAATTTTTGTTTCAACTGAAAAATGTTGATATCACGAGATGCTTGGACAATAATTGAGGGTCCGGAGCAAAGAATCCATTTTTGTTCCTCACCCCCCCCCCTTGCACAACTTTATTTTTCTTTGACACCCTCCCACCCCCCCACACGCCCCCACGTAAAGTTGAGTTGCCCACAGAGGTTTATTTTGCAATAAAATAAGGTTCTAATGCAGAAATATATTTACTAAAATGAAATTATTATAAATACTATATTGAATTTTAAAAATAACACACTTTAAATTCCTAACATTTTAAGTCGAAATGCATATTCAACTTTGAACAAACAAGATTAATTTTATATGAATATTTGAGAAAACAGTTACATTTTCAACCGTGCAATTGAGTTTTTAACCAAATAGTTGAATCATTAACTAGAAATATGAATTTTCTATCGAAAAGATTCATGTTCTTCTAAAATATACGAATTTTCAACAAAACACGTCAATTTTAAACAAAACTGTTGAATTTTAAAGACAAAAGGGAAAATTATCTACAAAACGGTTGAATTTTCAACCCGAAAATAATTTAATTTTTAATTAGATAGTTCAATTTCAATCAAAAATATGAATTTTTAAAAGAAAAGTTAATGCTCAACCAAATTCTTTAATTTTACATGAAATGTTCAGATTCTCAATCAAATCAGATCAATTGAGAAATAGGCAGTTGCATTTTTTAACCCAAAAGAATGAGTTTTAAAACAGGAAGTTTAATTTTCGAAGAAAAATAACGAACTTTTCTTAAAATATATGAAACTTTAACTATAAAAGATTGATTATTAATACAATATATAAATTTTTAAACCAAAAAATTAATAGTTACAATGTTATTAAAAAAATAAATTCTAAAAAAAATTTAATAAAATAGTTTAATTTCTAAGAAAGGAGATTAATTTTCAAGGGGCCATCCATATACCACGTGGAC
>NC_046663.1:61050685-61051357 GCF_010883055.1 Belonocnema kinseyi | reverse complement strand
TTTGTCCACGTGGATGTATTTTATGAAAATATAGTTTGTTTTCATATGTCAACAGTTCGAATCTCGTTGACTGGCTAACAGCTGTTGGTGCCAAAGTGAACTAACAGGGTGTGAAACACGTCAAAAATTCGATTGAAAAAATGTAATTTTAGTACTCTTGAAACCCATTGGGGATGATTCTTTAGGTGCAAACAACTACCAAGAAGTTTGACTGGCAGCTCCTGAGTGGTGCCAAAGTTGACTGGCAGGCTGTCAAACATGCCAAAAATTCAAGTCACGAAACGTAATTTTAGTACTATTGAAACCTATTGTTGCGATCTGTGAATTTGCATAAAAAGTGAGATTTTCGTAGTTTCTTTTTCTATGTACATATTATTTTTATAGAAGTATCCTATAGATTAAAATTTTAGTTAATGAAAAGGACAAAACTTTCATCCATTTGCTGATTAAAATGTCAGTCAACTTTGGCACCACTCAGGGGCTGCCAGTCAAATTATTTATTGGTTGTTTGCACAAAAACAATCATCCTCAATGGGTTTGAAGAGTACTAAAATGACGTTTTTTCACTCAAATTTTTGACATGTTTGACAGTTTCCCAGTTAACTTTGGCTCCACACAGGAGCTGTCAGTCAAACTTATTGTTATTTTTGAGCATCTAAACAATCATCCTCA
>NC_046663.1:61014175-61050585 GCF_010883055.1 Belonocnema kinseyi | reverse complement strand
ATCATCCTCAATGGGTTTCAAGAATACTAAAATTACGTTTCTTCACTCGAATTTTTGACATGTTTGACAGTTTCCCAGTTAACTTTGGCTCCACACAGGAGCCGTCAGTCGAACTTATTGTTAGTTTTCAGCATCTAAACAATCATCCTCAATTGGTTTGAAGAGTACTAAAATTACGTTTCTTAACTCGAATATTTTAGATGTTTGACAGTTTCCCTGTTAACTTTAGCACCACTCAGTAGCTGCCAGTCAAATTCTTTGTTAGTTGTTTGCACCCAAACAATCATTCTCAATGGGTTTGAAGAGTACTAAAATGACGTTTTTTCACTCGAATTTGTTACATGTTTGACAGTCTGCCAGTTAACTTTGGCACCACTCATGGGCTGCCAGTCAAATTCTTTGTTGGTTGTTTGCACAAAAACAATCATCCTCAATGGGTTTCAAGAATACTAAAATTACGTTTTTTCACTCGAATTTTTGACATGTTTGACAGTTTCCCAGTTAACTTTGGCACCACTCAGGCGCTGTCAGTCAAACTTATTGTTAGTTTTTAGCATCGAAACAATCATTCCCCGCTCGTAAGAGTACTAAAATGACGTTTCTTCACTCGAATTTTTTAGATGTTTGACAGTTTCCCAGTTAACTTTAGCACCACTCAGGAGCTGCCAGTCAAATTCTTTGTTAGTTGTTTGCACCAAAACAATCATTGTCAATGGGTTTGAAGAGTACTAAAATGACGTTTTTTTCACTCGAATTTTTGACATGTTTGACAGTCTGCCAGTTAACTTTGGCACCACTCACGGGCTGCCAGTCAAATTCTTTGTTAGTTGTTTGCACCAAAACAATCATCCTCATTGGGTTTTAAGAATACTAAAATTATGTTTTTTCACTCGAATTTTTGACATGGTTGACAGTTTCCCAGTTAACTTTGGCACCACTCAGGCGCTGCCGTCAAACTTATTGTTAGTTTTTAGCATCTAAACAATCATTCCCCGTGAGTTTCAAGAGTCCTAAAATGACGTTTTTTCACTCGAATTTTTGACGAGTTTAACGATAAATTGTTGCAAAATATACCAACAGCTGTTAGTCAGTCAATGAATTTCAAACTGTTGACTATGAAAACAAAAGAATCTGAAATTTTAGTGAGTACTAAAATGACGTCCATAGAATTGTCGCGAGCTCCCGGACTATAAAAAGTCCAAAAGGAGCGATAAATTGGCTGAAAAATTCGAATTAGCTTAGGAGCGTGAGCTTGAACATGATTTGAATTTGAAAGAAATAGTCATGAAAAAAATAAAAATAAAAATTATATTGTGCGTGAGCACAATATAAAAATTGGAGTATACCTAGAGTATACCTTATTTCATTTCAGTATATTTTCCACAGATTTAGGGAACTGTGTGTCCACGTGGATTCTAGTTCAACCCCCCCCCCCGGCCCCCCTCGTGGTCTAGCGTGGAATTTTGCCATACCCCCTCCCCCCTAAAGTGTCCACGTGGTATATGGATGGCCCCCAACTAAAATGATGAATGTAAAAAAAATAATTTTAAACAAAACGGTTGGAACTAAAGGATAATGTGAATTGAAAAAAAAAACTAGTTAAACCAAGTACTTGAATTTTCAACTAAAAAATATGAATGTTTAACCAAAAAGGTAAATTTCCAAACAAAAATATGAGTTTTCAACCATAAAGATCAATTTCCTACGAAAAAAAGCTTTACAAAAAATGCATTCATTTTGAACAAAACTGTTGAATTTTTATTTTTGACAAAAAGGAGGAATTTAAAAAAATACACGAATTTTCAACTAGAAAGGATTAATTTACAACAGAAGTATCAGTTTTTATTCAAGAATGTAGTTATTAGATTGTTCATTAAAAAAGATAATTCTCAACAAAAAGGAGCGAATTTTCAACAAAAAAGCCACATTTTCAATAAAAGAAATGATTCTTCAACTAAAAAAACAAATCTTAAAAAGAATGAATTTTCAAAAAAAGTGTTGAAGCCAAAAGATGGTCTTTTGAAGCCAGAAGATTAATTTTCAAAAAAGGAAAAGTTAAATTCGCAAAGAAGGAGATGAATCTGCAACCAACAGAAAAAAATGAATTTTGAAAAAATAGCTGCATTTACGGCAGAAGAATAAGATTTTTAACCAAATACTGGAAATTTTAACCAAACCAAATAAATGCTAAGCCAAAAATATAATAGTAGACTTTTAAACCAAAAGTAGTTTATTTTTCTAGTTGGATTCTATTAATGTAGTTTGTATTTAATCGGAAAACGAAAAAAATGGAGAAAGTCTGTGTTTCTCAGAAGCAAAGAATTCTTTAAAATATATAATAAGGATACGTACTGATTACTATTTAAATTCGTAATGATACTTCCACGTACACCCCCCCCCCAGACCTAGTAACCAATCGCAGTTCTTAACCCCACCCCCCTCGACACCTTAAATTTAAGCGACGTTCAGGGGCCCTTATTTTGTTCGCCAAAAAGTAATAACCGGTTTTTTGATCCGGGCCCTCAATTTTTCGCGTGATTGAGCGATCGTGCTCTTCTTACATTCGGACCCTTAATTATTATAGTTTTAATAAGAAGTGTCAGGAATCAGGAGAAGAAAATCAAGATTGAAAAGTTTGATAGAGAAAGATAAGAGCAATGGAGGGTAAGGAAAGAGGAAAATTGTTATTGAAGCTCTTACCACAATCACGTTCGTCACTTCGATCTCGACAGTCGATGACATTGTCACATTTTCGACGCAGGGGAATGCACTGTCTGTCATCACAACGCATTTCGGTCCTCGAATCACATTCTCTTGGCGCCACATTATTCCAGGATGGCCATGAAGGGTCTAATTGCACATTGAAGGAAAGTATGGATAAAAAGCACACAAAAGCATCTAAAAACTATTTACAAATTAATATTGCCAGAGAAAAACTTGTTCAATTTTTTTCTACTTTTTACATTCCAAAACAGTCCAATTATTTTATGTCATAAATTATTCATAGAAATAATAAATACTTTAAGGCCATGTATAACTTATGCGATTCCTACCATACCGCTTGACATACCACGCATATAGAAGAATTTCAAGAAATATCGATTTAATTTAACTTCACAGGATATCATAATATTTTAATGAAATTTCAAATAATTTATTGACCACAATTTCAAAGACTTCTTCATTTTCCAATATTTCAAGGCATCTACGAAGATCAGAAAGAATTAAAAATATTTTAGGGTAATTTGGTCAACTTTTCTATATTTGACGTCAGATAAAACTGGAAGCAAGAATGTTTAAAAGTTTTACCAAAGGTTTTCGATCTTCTAAATTACTGTTAAAAGTATAAACTTAAGTCATTTAATATAAAATTTGAGAAAAAGGTATAATATCGTGTTTTAAATACATTTTATTAGCGCTTACTTTGATAAAATCTTTCTTTAAAATGCTCAGGTTATTTTAGGTGTAGTTTAGCTTGTCGAAATATTCACAAAAAGTGCGTAAAAGATATTAAAAAATTGAAAATATTTTATACCAATTTAAAAAAATCTTTAAAATGAAGTTGCATGCTATAGATTGTTTTAATTTTCGTTCTTTTCATATAATTAACTTTGAATTATTTGTTCATTCGTATATTTAATAAGACTTGACTGAAAACATTTAGAAAAATTGCGTAACACAGGGAAGAGGAGACAATACCACTTTTTACGCCTTCATTCATAGGGGAGGGGTGCAACATGGCAAAAAATGTATTACGTAATTGAGGGTCCGGATCAAAGAACCAGTTATAACTTTCTGGCACTCAGAGTGGCGCCTCTTGAACGTAAGCGAAGTTCGACCCCCCCCCCCCAACTAGGTGCCATAAAGTTATAACCAGTTTTTTTTATCTGGGCCCTCAATTTATCGATGGACCCTAAGTTATACAGGGCTTCAAGTAATATTCGGTTTGTAAATAGAAACATTGACACACGATTAACATACATTCATAATGCAAAGTTCGAAAAATGATACAAAAAATGGTTTTGAACAAGTTTTCCTGAAAATAAAAAATTATGACTTTGTACAACACGAATTTTTTGCATCAGCTCCTGGCAAAGCACAAAAAATATGTTTAAGCCGTAAGACACTGGAAGCGTTAAATGAAGAAATAGTATGTTCACAAGTGATAAATGAACTCCTGTCTTATGCAAAATATTCACGACATAAACAAATTAGTTAGGGGAAACATCCCTACAGTGGATAACGGAATCTACAATGGTTAATCATTAATTAACAATTCTCATATATGTTAAAGTAATAATTAAATTTAATTTCTAGTTAAGTGACTATACGCGTTGATGAATTAAATTTAAAACTAATTATTTTTCTTTCACTTGTACTCTTAATTAATGATTAGCCACAGTACTTGGCGTTATCCACTGCAGAAAGATCTCCCCTGCTATATCTTTGAGTTGATTTAATGATATTTGATTAATCAAGCAAAGATTTTTTAGGCTTAAATAATTGTTTAAAAGTGAATTGTATAATTGAGGGTCCGGATAAGAGAATCAGTGCTCACTTTCTGGCGCCGGGAGTGCTGATGGGCGACGCTCAGCGTTCTCTCAACTCTGAGCGCCAGCAAGTTATAACAGGTGGTTTGATTCGGGCCCTCAATTGGCAAGTGAAACATTTGCCACAATACCAGTTCAAATCCCAATAAAATTGGAAAAGGTGGTAAAAATTAATTTTAAAAAATGAGTATTATAATTAATGGTTAGTGAGAGCTCCTTTAGTATGAAAAAAGCGATTAAACACAAAATGGCGTACTCGTAGAAGAATTGGAGGTGATGTTGACTTGAGTGGATGTCACAGAAGGACAATCCTCGTCACTTCTATCCGGGCAATCCGGATGGCCATCGCATCTGTAGATGCCTTCAATGCATTTTCCCCCAGTGGCACATTTGAATTGGGTCGGCGTACAATCTCGGTCTATTTATGGCAGAAATTTGCAAAAAACACATTCGTAAAAGCGAAAGCCACAATGACTAGAAAAATCACTTTTCTCAAATTTTTGATGATTGGTAAAGTTAGTTTCAAAACTCTAACAGTCTGTCAACCAAAATCAGGGCAATTATATTTCAGGTTCAATTTTTTTTGACACCATAAATGAAAATTTAATCCATTTATACAAAAGTACGATGGAATATTCATTTTTCCATCAAGGAAAGGACGTCAAGTAGAATTTTAGGATCTGATTTAAAAAATTGTTTTTTATTAACTTTATCTTGAATTTTGGTTAGAAAAATATCAATAATTTTGGAGAAAATTTTTTTTTTTCAAATTTGGATATTCTAAATGCAATCGACTTTTAAAATGGCCAAATGATTTTATTTACTTCTGGTAAAAGAGTAAAGGAATGCAAATCCTTGAGATGATTATATGCTTTCAATCAATTACGAACTCTCGAGTGATGTGTAATCACAAATAATCTCATTAAATAATCGAGATGCTGTATCAACTGTAAATCATTGACTGACGTGATTTCGTAAAATTGAATGACGTTATTTCAAAATGGAGTTTAATTTATAGACCTTAAGAAAATTATTTTTTTGAACTAATCCTAAAAACTGTAACAACTATCATCAATTAAGTTCAACCCAGAAGTAGTTGCAGGGTAGTCCTCCCTACAGTGTGGATAATGCAACCTACACTGGATAATCAGTAATTCAAAATACTAATATTTGTGAAATAATTAATTTAATTTAATTAATAATGAAAGCACTATACATGCTAATAATTTTGAATTAAAATTAATTAATTTCCTTTAATATATGCGTTTAATTAATTATTATCCAATGTAGGTTGCATTATCCACTGTAGGATTAAGGGGGTCCCCTTATGTATAGTCAGAATCCAATGTATATTTTATGCTTGTTTCGGCAATGCGGTTATTTTAAGCTAACGTAAAAAAATCATATTACGCGTTTTTGAGAAAAACTATTTTGTCGTCTTTAATGATTAAAATTCTCATTTTGTCGACAACAACGGAAGATAGTTAAAGAAACATAGTTAGAGATTGCCCCTTTTCATGAAATATATATAATTACTCACCAAATTTTTATCTGATGTATTTTGGATAATAAAAAAAATAAAAAATATGATAAAAACATACTGAAGCAGTATTTATTTTAAAGAATTACAACATTTTTTAAAAATATTTAGATCAGTATTAAAAAAAAATGGTTTTCGTCTTTAAAATTAAAGAAATTTAACTTTTTTGGATTATCAACATGCCCCAAAGGAGCTTCTGGTTATTTTATATAAAGATACAAAATTATTTAAATTTTTTAATACTAAAATATTAAAATATCAAACATATTATTAGAAGGGCAACTATTTTTATTACAAAGAATAAACAGTGTTGATTTTAATAATAAATATTTAAGATATGGCATAATTACGCTCCAGTTTGATTTATAATTGTAAAAAATTAAAACAAATTTTTTAAATATACTAAAAAAAGTCAAAATAATGGTCTCTGAAAGGGTGAGTTGCAATAATAAGGTAATAATAATAAGGGGACTAAAATTAAAAGCGTGGGGCATAATTATTGAATATAAAATTTATACGAGAATAACAATTAAATATTTACGCCCCAAGCTTTTATTTTTAGTCATCTCAGTATTATATTATCATTGCAACTTCCCTTTTTAGAGTCAACTAATATTAAAAAAAAATTATTAATACTTTATAATTATTATTTTCTTAGTTAAGAAAAACACAGGGGATTTATTTTTGGAAAAATGGTCTAAAATGCATAAGATAAAAATCTGATGAGGGTATAGTTTTATATATTAGTTTTGGATAAACATGAGATTTTTATGAAAGAGTAAAAGATTAGTTTTTCCCAAAAACGCGTAGTAGGATTTTTCTTCCTTGGCACAAAAAAACTCCTTCCAAGTTTGAACCAAACCAATCAATATTAAGAAGTGCCCGCATATGCCCGAAAAATTCCGTAGCATTAAAATTGGAAAATTTTTTTTTTTGAAAAATGAGATTGAAGCTTCTGGATTTAAACTTAGCTTGCGGGTGATTCTTAGGATTTGTTGAAAAATCCCTAAAAATAATTTCCGCTAATTTACATTGAATTTTGGCGCTCGCTACTTCCCTTATCGAGATCCAAAAATGTCCCAAAAAACTAACATTGATAATTTTCATTTGTTTCCATTTTTTTTCTTAAAAGCATGTTGAAAAGATTTTTTTACGTTTAATCGAGAAATTAGTCATTTATAGGAAAACTAATAATAGTTTTAAGAATTTACAAAAAATTGTCTAAACAATTGATTATTATTCATTTTAAACTTTTTCTTAAAGAGAGGTAGTAAATACTATTACTTCAAATATGGTTAACATTTTCGCTTATTATTATATATCTACATCAGATATTACTACCCCAAAATGGAACAAATTCGTATTTTTTTATTTTTTGGTTTAAACCATTTGTTCTGAATTAAATGTTTTAAATTTATTTTTGTTCTCTAATTAATTCAGTGATTTACCTGTGTTGAAGCAGCATTTTTTGTTGAACCCATTATCTATTTGTATTAACAATTTATTAAAGATTAATTGTACATTTTTATGGAAGTGAGACAAAAAAATCGTATTTTTTCCCCTTAATTTATTTAAGTGTGTCGCTTGTCTTGAATATTTAAATTATATAACCATTCTAAAATTAATTAATATTAGTTTAAACCATTTTTTAAAATTAATAATGAAGAGTTGAAAAAAAATTGGAGAAACATAAACTTACTTTCATCTTCTACAGGACCAATACTCATCAGTCCGCAGGAGTGATTTAAAGAAAATACTTTAAGAAATAATTTTTGAACGATAAAATTAAACGTAACCAAATTTATAAAGAAAACTATATTTTTATATTGCATTTCCATCCAAATGTACAAAATCTTTAATAAATTATATGAAAAATTGGATAATTTTTTTAACATCAAATGTTGTTCTTAACTATATTAAAAATAACTAGAGTTCCCTACCTATTTTAAAAAAAGTTATAAGTAAATAATAATTAATTGTCCGATTAAAAATAAAAAGTACCTTGCAATGATTTAATAGGAGAAGATAAATATTTATGCAAATGGAAATTATTTGAATAATTTTAAACTGTTTAAAAAATGTTTTAAACCACTTTAGTTGTTGAATAAAAATAATTTGTTCGAATTAACACAAAAAATCAATTTTTTTTTTAATTTGAACAAAAATCATTTTTAGAGGCGGCTAATATTCTCTTTGTTTAAAAGTAGAAAATTTCGTGTTTTCTGAAATTTCTAATTTTTCAGTTAGTGTGGTAATAATAAATGTAAGTTAACAAAACTAGTTCTTAAACCATTTACTATGTTTATTAATATCTTCTCTTAGATAAGTTGTGGATTTTTCTGAAGTGTTTGATTTTGTTTTGGCTTTTTCGTTAATGTATATAGCTGGGGGGGAGGGGGGTGAGCTGATATGAAAATATGTGTGATTCCAAATTTTTCTTTTACGCTTTACAATAAACTTCTTGTTGAAATTCAGAGTAAAACATTTAAAAGTAATTTACAGACCAGTCCTATCACCTACTGCAAATGATTCCAATCTATGTTTTCATCTCTTGTGTAGTATTTTTAACACGATGATTCTCGTTGAGGTTGAATTATTATTTGTTTATAACTAAAAAAGGAAAACCGATCTAAAGATTTCAGAAAAAAAAACTTTTAAGCATTACTCTAAGAGAAGATAGTTATAAACAATAATTAATTGTTTAAATAATCATGCTTGTGAACTTGAATTCATTATTTTCTCACTAACAATAAGTGAAAAGTGGGTAAAGAGCTTAAAAATATAGAAAAAACTGCAACTGTCTAGCATTGAACTAAGAGAAAATAGTTATAAATAATAACAAATAGTTTAAACATGTACGTTTGTTAATTTGCATTATTTATCACTTTACTAACTAAAAAGTCATTAAAAAGTTGAAAATTAAAAAAAACTGCAACTATCTACCATTAATAAAAAAGAAAATAGTTATGAGGAATAACAATTTACTTAAATAATTATTTTTGCTGAATTGAATTAAGTACTATCTCACTCTAAGTGAAAAATAGACAAATAGTTGTAAATTCCTGAAAAACTGCAAATTTCTAGCATTATTCAAATTGAATATTATAAGCAATTAAATAAATTAATTAAACAATTAATTTTATTAAACTATTGCATGTCTCACTCTAATTAAAAATTTGCCCAAAAAGTGGAAAATTAAAAAAAAACTGCAATTTTTCAGCAATATTCTATTATTCTACCAAAATTTCAACAAAAAAAATATATTATTTAAACTTCTAATTATCAATATAAAGTGGCCACCTATAAATGTAATGTAAAAAAACGGATTTATTTTTTGGTGGATTCGAACAAATTTTCAAGTGATATGCTTGAAAATTCGAAAAAAACAAATTGGACCATCCTAATGTGCATAAACTTTTGGTATGAAGTTAATCGAGGCTAGTCGAGCTAATGTTTTAATTAATAAAAAAACATTACGATTAGAAGTTTAAAAAAATTTTACTCTTAATAATAAAAATGCGTTGATATGCGGTTTCATTTGGAGTTAATGCTCTATTTAAAACACCAGGCGCCTATTAAATTAGTCTTTTAATAATAGATATGACAAATGAATGTGGGATGCATCGGCCTCGTCAAGTGAAGCCTTGTCCTCTAGATAAACCAACTCATATGATATAATTGCACGCCGTTTAATTTCAACGAGTGGCCTGCAAATTACTCAGGAACTAAGAATATAATTACGTCATATTTAACAAGATCAGTCAATACAAAAAAATTATTAAACTCTCTTCGAAGCTTTGAAGGAAAGGCTTAATTTATCCAATTGATTAATCTAATTTCTGTTAACAATACTGATTGAACTTCCTTTCCTGTAAAATACATTTTTCAAAATTCCGATCAATTATTCAATGAATCTTCGTTGAATAATTCTGTATCTCCAAATGATCAGTGCCCTGATTTTGTAATTATAGAACCATTTTAAATTATTTAGTTTTAATATCGAGTAAATGATAAACATGAAGTTAAACATTATCTATCCAATTAATAATCTGTAAAATTAATAAATTGTAAGCTGGCTTTTGTATGAATAAGATTGCAGCTCTAGATTTGTACACGGCTAATTTTAATAACATTTAAGCTGGCTACAGAATGACTTAGTTACTCATTATTGTGTTAGAGGATAGGGAAAAATTAATTACTTTACTAGCTACCTAGCTTACAGTTTAAAGTGTTACATTTTACTTAAGAAATGTAACACTTCTTCTCCGTCAAATCGACTTTTTCAGTACTCTTTCTAACTTTTGATTTATTTACTAGGTTTTCGCCAACTCAAAATTCGGGATGAGTAGTCAAATACTTTTTATAAGTTTCGCTAAACCTCCTGAAATTTCGGGGCCAGTACATCTGATCTTCAAAATCAGAACAGAATGAAATAGGGATAATATTTTTTTAACTGATAGATTATTTTTCAGTAGAAGTCAAATATATTCCGTTAGATTGAAAGAGTCGATTTCACAGAAAGCAGCTGCATAAATGCGAGCAAAGCAAGGTCTCGGAAACTCAACACCAGAGAAAAAAGTGTCCAAAACTCGTTTGAAGTTCCCTACTTTAAAAAAGAAATTAGATCTCGTTGAATTGAATTCAAAGTATTGACTAAGTGTCTCTAAAGAAAACATATAAAGACAGACGAATTCATCAAATTTAAAAAACTTTATATGAACTATTGAAAATTATTATTAAATATTCATTAAAGTTTCATAGATATGTGATATTAAAATAAGAATTTCCTTTACATTCTAAATTGGGGACGTTCGCCTCTGGAAACTTTTAAAACATGTTAATTTTATTTTCAACGTACATATTGCTATAGGAGATCTAATTGGGCATCTTTGTTCACTGCACAAAAAAGTTGTAGTTGTAGCTTGAAAAGTAACCCGGAAAAGCCCGTTCTTTTAAACAAATTTTTTGGTCTGTTTGTATAACTTTATTAATTTATTAAGAAATTACGAAGATTTTATTTGGGTCACCCCTAGCGGACCACGTAAATAGAACAGTTGCAAAATTTTGTAACCGTAAAGTAACTGAATAGTGACCGTTACGTTTTCTGGGTCCACTAGGAAAATTTTCATCCTTTCATTAAACATTCTTCTTCTGACACGTTTATATTTATTTATTTGCATTTGTATTTTAATAAACATGAATGAATACAAATAAATATAAAAGTGTAAAAAGATAAATAAAAGGTGGTATTCTATGTGAAATTGTGAATAAATGTGAAAAAGAATGAAAATATTCCCTGGCGTGCCCAGTGAACAAAGCGTTCACTATGTGGTCACTTTACTGTAACGAAATTGCGTAACCGTTCCGTCCATGCGGTCCGCTAGGGAAGCGGTATGTGTTTCGCCCGCATATGTCAACCCTAGCGTATCACAAAAAAATTGTTTTCTGAACAACTGGTTTTTCGGGATTACTGTGGAAACGGAAAGAGCTACAACTTTTTTGCAACATGAAAATAGGTCCGCCACTAAACATCCTACAACACTGTGCACTTTTTAAATAAAAATAAAAAACTCGTTTCAAATGTATCCAGCGAAAAAACTTCTTATTTTTTCAGTCCAATTTTCTAATATTTTACAATCTTATCGCTAACAAGAGCGCAATTTCCTCTTAGTGGCGGGAAAATTTGAAAATTAGACAAGTAGTGCTGGTAAAAAATAAAAGGGAATTTCAAAAAGAGTTTTTCCCTGGTATCATAAGAGGTTTTAAGGAGAGGAAGTAAGTACCACAATGAAGCTCGTCTTCTGCCTTTGGGCAGTCGTCATATCCATCGCAAACAGAGGTCTTTGGAATACAAGAGCCGTCCTCACAGGTGAAGTCCATGGAAGGGCACGGAGCCAAACCTACAGGGCCCGCCAATGAAATAGTTTCCCATTTATCAAACATAGGGTCTCGCGTGCCGTTTGGTAAACGATTTCGATTAAGGCTCATCAAATACTTGACCTATATTCACACCTTATTTTTCGCTAGAGTGAATCGACTTGCGTGGGCGATCAATGTCTAATTTATACATTCTTCAGTCAGCCACTTGATTTCTAAATTTAACCCAACTTCACCCTTTTTCATTTTCAACCTCATATCTTTCTAATTAACAATCAAGGACAATCATATTAAAATTAGTTATAAGTTTTATTTCAGAACGTTATTCAATTCAAGAAAAATTATTTTCAATTATTTTGATCACTTTTCTTCTTTTTTTTATCCAGGACATATTCACATTGTTGAAATGACCAACCACGTGTAGACAATTCTTTACAAAAGGGAAGTTATACCTTTCGAAATTTTGTTTGGATTCATACTCGTTATATACTTTTTACAATTTTTGTTTTCCATTCGAATTTATATTTATTGCAATTGACTATTAACTTTATCAACATGAATGAATGTTGTATCCTTCTCAATTGCTACAGAAAAATTTGAATAAAAACAAAATATGAATTCAAAAAAATTTCCGAAGGGTGCCTCTTCACTTTTGATAAAAAAGAATTAAAAATATCTTTCGAAATTATAATATTGGCCAGATAATTTTGTATGTGATTTGCCTTGATTAAAAAAGAATTTCGTTTTACCAAAAACGGTTCGAGACACTGGTTTGAGAAAGCTATATGAACATAGAAAAACATTGAAAGCAGTTTTAGGAGCAGCTGATAGTATTATTTAGAGAGTAGTTGATACATCTAAAGCACCTGTGACTCCATAAACCGAGAAAGTTTTTACAGATAACTTAATAAGCTTTCTAACACTTAAAGCTTTCTTTTGTTATTTACAAGGAGTTTTTGTGTGTGTATATGTTCGTTGTATATATCTACAGGGTATTTTGTATTTCCAAAAATTATCAAGAAAGTAATTAAAGTGTTGTGATAAATATGTGAATGATAAAGGGGACCAATACTAATGCAATACACTAACGATTTATATGTATTAACCTATTACTTATCATGATTCCTTAAAAACTACCCAAATTAGGATTATTAATGCTGTAATAAAAATTACAGTATTATTCATAATGAAATTAAATAGTGCCTTCCTCGAAAAAATCCCCTTTCGAAGATATTCCCATTCATATTAGACACCTTTTTTTAGAAAACAGAGACGAGACACATTTTCAAGCTTTTACATGTAAATTATTTACAGTCTTGCTATTCTTCCTTTTTTTTGCGATGAGAGATGCACCAAATAGATGAAGCCTTTTCATTTTTTTACAAAAAGACCCTTTAGCTGTTAATCTTCATACGAATAACACTTTTATAGCATGAATTTTTGACGCAGGATATTTCAGAATATTCTGTAAATGCACAGTGAAAATACTATTTTTAAAAGCTTTTTCATTTATAGTTCAAAGGTCTAAAGTAAAAAAATTCATGAACCTTCTTTAACGAGTTTAAATCTATATAAATAATGTTCATCTATATAAATGGCATACACCCTGCGAAAAAATTCACGTATGCAACCTATTTTGATAAAATATATTTTTAATTATTTTGCCCAGGAAAGCCAATTTTGTACAGCAAATTTGGACGAATACTTGGCCCAAAAGGTACTTTGGTCTCTGGTCTACCTGGTTTGCATTCTTCCAAATCCTCGTCGCTTCCATCATTGCAATCACGAATTCCATCGCAAATTTTTTCCCCACTGATGCATTTTCCATCACAATAGTGGTCCCATTCTTTACAAGATTCTGGCATTTTGTAGGTTGTGGACTCAATAATTCTATTAAACTCTGTTGGAATCCCGATTTTAATCTTATTAACATCAATCTTATCACAATTTTCCTCATCGCTTCCATCAGTACAGTGTTGCTGCGAATCACAAATGAATTTGTGTGCTAAACAAACTCCATCACAAAAGTGATCATAGTATCTACATTTCTTTTCTAGATCATCATAATATTCATCATCTTTCTTATCTATATCTGTGTCATCATCTTCATCTTTTTCATTTTGCTCATCATTCTCATATTTCTTTCCATTCTCATTTTCAACAATTTCATCTTCGGTATCCTCTTTCTTATCTCTTAAAGTTACATTATCATCCTTCTTTGTTCTTTCACCAGATTTTATTTCATTTTCATCATCATTGTTTCCCCAAAAATTATTCCAGAAGCTATTTGCAGTTGTAGTCCTAGGGGTAGTAGTATCTACTTCCACGTTTTTTGTTACATTATTTTTATTCCTTGTCTCTTTAGAATCAAAATCTTCGTCAGATAGAAATTCAGAATTTCTAAACCTTGTTGTGATAATTGTTTCTGTTGTGGTTTCTAAATTTAATTCATAAGTCTTGGCTGTCTTCATTTTATTTTTACATCTAATACTTATAGAACCCTTTTCACATTTATTTTTCTTCTTCTTGGTCTTCTGATTTGCTTCAGTTGAAGATGGATACTTCTTCGTCCAACTTGTTTCCTCAACCTTTTTAGATTTGTTAATTTTGCAACCAGAAGATTCACAAATACTTTTATTTGTTGTAATACTTTCTGTTACATCTGTAATATGTATATCTGTCATATTCAAAAGTTTGGAAGTTGTTTTTGAATTTCTTGAGTCTTCATCAAATGCTATTGATTCACTTACAGTGTTCAAAGTATTACCTTCAGATGTATTTCCTGTTATTTTTAAGATGTCATTCCAAAAATCATCTTTCTTCGTAGTTTTTTCAATCTCTTTTTCCAAACCTTTAGAAACGTTTTTTTCTTCTTTTTTAGTGATACCAGAGTTCCACCAATTCCAAAAATCATTTTTTTCCGTTGTTATTTTAATCTCTTCTTTCAAACTATTATAAACATTTGTTTCTTCTTTCTCAGTGGTACCAGAATGCCACCAATTTTTCCAACCCCAATCAAGAGCGGTTGGTTCAGTTGCATTTTTCAGTTCAGCAGGCACTAAAACATTTCCAGCTTCCGTTGATTGAAAGTTTTTATTTCCCTCCTTAGTATTATCTTTTGAAACGGAATCAGAAGTTAGAGATTCAGTAGTGGCAGTGTTATTCAACGCTGCAGATTTGATACTTTTTCCAATTGAAACGAAATCAGAAATACCAAAAATTGTGACACTCCCGAGAGTTTTTGACTCTTCCGTGCTCTTCGGAGTTGTTTTAGCCTTCTTTTTCCCTTTCTTCCTTCTTTTTTTAGTTTTTTTAATTTTTCCGTGGTTTTCAACATGTTCCCTGTCTTTTTCCTTACCCTTATTTTCCTCCTCTTCCCACGGAGATTTCGAAGAACTTTTGGGCCCCGAATCTGAAATTGTCTTCCAACAATCAAGTGGATCCTCTGAAGAATCAATAAGTCGAGAATCGACACTTTCTTCTGTAAAAGTAAAACCTTGAAGAGATCCATTTGTCTTCGCTGATACGTTCTTTAACAAATCTTCGTAAAGTTTACGCCAGTAATTGACACACTTCATGTGACAGTTATGGACATGGGTTTCAAATTCATGCTGACGTTTCGACGTGATATTTCCAGTTTTTATTTCTTTTTCAGAAAACGTGGTATTTTCTTTTGTGTAATTTTCTTTATTTGGATTCCTGTTGTTTTTCTCGAAGACTAAAGTGTCTAATTTATCTTTAGATGTCATTGTTGTATTCAAAGTCTTATTTTTGTTATTCTTTATCTTTTCTTTATTTTGAATTGTAGGAGTTGTAACAGTCTCGTAATTCTCCCACTTTACCTGGTCCATTTTAGTGACCAAGGCAAGCAGATCAGTTGTGTTAGAAAAAGTGGAATTATTGTTGTATTTTTCCCAGTATTGATGAACTGCCGTTCCCACCTTTGCTGTGTAGTTTCCAATCTGAATGTCTGTTACATTTTTACCTAACTTGCTGTAATCTAAAATGGTACGATTTTTTGTTATTGTGTCGTTAGAACCATTTTTTCTTTTGTGATTTGCAGTGGAAATTTTATTTCCTTTTCTGTGCTTTGTCTTCTTTAGAGGTAATTTCGTAGAAGGCAGAATTTCAACATCGGGATCTATTGTAAACTTTTTCAAGGCTTCGGTTGTTCTTCCTGAATTTCCTTTTCCTCCTTTTTTATTTTTTCCAGGTTTTCTAGTCCTTTTTTTGGTAGATTCAGTAACAAAAAGTGAAGAATTTGATGTATTTTCGGTATAAGACTGAATTTGATTCTTTATAAATGTGTAGGTAGATGAACTATTATCGGACTTGTTGTTGTTATTAATACTATTAGTTATATTGGTACTACTTTCTTCAATAAAAAGACTAAAATTTCTAGAGGTGCTTTCATTTTTGATAAATTCTTGAGTAACGTTCACTTTTGAATTCATATTTATTTTTTCCGTAGCATTATTATTTCCTTTTGTGGAATTTGTGTCCTCTTGTCTTTCGTATTTCGACTGAATCATAATGGGGGAAAACACCTCAATATCAAAGTTATCTCTTGTCGATTGCGTTGTAGCAATCTTTTTCAATTTTTTCCTTCGGATCCTAGTTTTGAATTTATTTTTGGCTCGACTCTTGGTCGTTGCTTTTGAGACTGTAGTTAAAGATTCTTCAGTTGTCGCAAAATCTCTTTTATTTTTTGATTTTGTAAAATTTCCCGTAGAATTAAAAAAAACTATCGTATTTGGCTTCCTTTCGATTTTAATAATAGCGTTGCTTGAACTTTCTTCATGAGCAGTTTCAAAAATAGAAGTATCCTGAGTTTGGAATTTTTTGGTAAGAATAATAGTTCTGTCTTTATGAAGGATAGGTTCATGCTGTAAAACTGTTATCATGGAAGACTTTCTTGGTTTAGATGATTCCGCATTTGCAGTAATAATAATGGTTTTTTCCTTGTTATGCGACTTGAATCGACTTTTATCCAACTTTTTACTCTTTATTTTGTCATTATTTTCACTGAGCAACTTCGACTGTTCCTTGGACAACGCTTTTTCCGATGGTTTCTGTTTTTTTGATGATTTAGATCGTGGCGAGTTCAAATCTACAGAATTGTTTTCTGTTGTTGGAGTAAATCGACGAGAATTTCCAGAGTTTGTCTTCCTATTTTTCTGTTTTCTTTTTTGTAGCTTTTCGGATGTCTTTTGAATTTTTGTGATCTTGGTCTCAGTATATTGGGTTCGCCTTGAAACATTTTCTAAGACACGAACGTCACGGATTTTACGTGGATGAACATGAGAGTGACGACATCAATGTAATAAAAATAAAACGAGTACATGTAATAGCGATCGACAGGCACGAACGGTTTTTTATGTAGAGAAGAGATTATTTTGTTGGGAAGAATTTACGGCTTAGAGAAATATTTATTAAAATTACTGGGGAAAACATTCATAGATTTGAAATGACCACAAGAATTCAAATTAAAACATAAAACGTTTTCAAAAAAATATATATGATGACAGAGGACAACAATAAAGAAAATGGATGCACTGAATAGCACAGGGTGTCCACAAAACCTCATATTCGAAATTATCATTTCCTGATTTTTCCCGAACAAATTTGTTATCCTTCTTGATTATTATTTATCAAAGACAAGTATTTTGAACTTATCACATTTTTATTATAGAATATTTTATAAACCGAATAAAGAAATCCATATTAAAATTTAAATATTTCAATTTTATTTACTTATTTCAATTTTATTTACTTATTTCAATTTCGACTAACTTTGAATAAGAAACTTGAATTTTCAACAAATAAAAAGGATGACTTTTCAGAAATATATACCGTTGCATTTTTAACAAAATAGTTTAATTTTTTCTGTTTCTTGTTCTTTTCGACAGAAAATTATTGTCAATAAAACACTTGTATTGTCAACAACAGAATTAAATTTTTAACAAAATATTCGAATTTTCAAACAAAAAAGATTAAACTTCATTCACAAAGATTTGAATTTTCAAGCTAAAAAGTCGAATCTTTGAGAAAACAGTTGGCTTTTCAACCCAAAGAGATGGAGTTTCAACAAACTAGTTTCAATTTTCGACCAAGAAAACAAATTTTTAACAAAATAATGAAATTTTTAAACAAAGAGTTGAATTTTCATATAAAATTATGAATCTACGAACAACAAAAATTATTTTTAAGCAAGCTACTTCCATTTTCAACCCAGAAGTTAAAATTTCAAGACAAAAAATAAATCTACTGTAAAGCAGTTTTATTTTATACACAAAAGTTGATTTTTAACCCAAATATGGTATTTTCGAATAAAAAATAAGAAATTTCATACCAAAAAGGTGATTTTTCTACCGAAAAAGACAATTTTTTAACTAAATAATATCACTTTTAAACTAAAAATATAAAAGTTACATTTTTATTTTAAAAAAATAATAGGAAAGGAATTTTCGACCAAAGAGACAAATTTTAACAAGTGCAGATTTTTCAATCAAGAAAGAAAAAATGAGTTCATCCGTATAGTATTGAACTTTCAAACCAAAAAATGCAGTTTCTGTTAAATAGTTAAATTTTTTAAAAATAAATAGTTTATTTTTAATAAAGCAGTGGATATTTTTAAACAAAAAAGAGGAAATTTTAAACAATCATATTAGTTTCAACTAAAATTATGAATCTTCAACAAAAAATTATTTTTTTAGCAAAGTGGTTCAAACTTCAGCCACCTAGTCCAGTTTACTAACACAGGGGTGAATTTAAAAAAGTATAAATCTACAAAAAAAAAAGAATTTTGAACAAACTTCTTAAATTTTCATCGTAGAAGTGGAATTTTCTAACCATAAATACGAATTTTGATAAGTGAAGATTTTTCAGTGAAAAAGAAAAAAAGTTAATTAAAATGGTTGGACTTTTCAGCTAAAAGACGAATTTTCTGTTAAAATTTGTAATTTTTAATAAAAAAGTTTATTTTCAATAGAACAGTGACAATGTCAAACCAAAAAGATCAGTTTCATACCAGGAAAGATGAATTTCCAACATATCAATTTTCAATTAATAATGAAAGTTACATTTCGAAAAAAAATAATTAAAAAACGAATAATCAACAAAATAATTAAATTTTTTAACAAATAAAGGAATTCTCAAATAAAAAAATTAATTTTGAACAAACTAGTTCGATTTTTAAAGCAGAAGTGTAATTTCCAACTAAGATGCGAATTTTAATAAGTGAGATTTTTCAGTCAAAAAAGGAAACAAAATCATTCAAATTTTTGAAGTTGTGAGTCCAACGACAAATTTTCTGCAAATAGTTAATTTTTTAACCCAAAAATCTGAATTTCTAAGAAAAAAGTTTATTTCCAACCAAACAGTGGCATTTTTAATCAAAGAAGAGGAAAATTGAAACCAACGAGTTTAGCTTTTCTACAAAAGAAAAAAAAGATAAACCTTTAACTAAAAACATTAATTATTAATAAACAATAAAACATTACATTTTCAGTTAAAAAAAATAATGAAAGAAAAACGAGTTGTCAACGAAACAGGCGAACTTTGAACTAAAAGGAGGAATCTTCAATGAAAAAATAATTGTTTGACAAACTGCTTTTAACTTCAACCAAAAAAGATTAGTTTTCAACCAAACAGTTGTATTTTTATCCAAAAAGATGGAATCTTTGATAAAACACATGAATTTTTAAATAAAAGGGATGACTTTTTAACAAAATTGAAGGATTTATAATTAAACAATAAATTTTTCCACTAAAAATATAATCGCCAGGAGGAAGCAATTAAAACAAAAAGAAGATATAAACACGAGGCAAATGAATTACTAACAATATTATATCAATGTGGCTGTGAAACCTCAATTTCAAATTTCCCCAAATTTTCCCTGATTTCCACGTTTGGTAGACAGTTTGAAAAATAAATCCAATTTATCAACAACAATTTGGTTTATTTCGAAATGCACAATTAAGAAAAAACACCTTCTACTTTTGTTTTTGAATAAAAAAGATATTTTCATTGAGCAATTTAAAGAAGGCCTCTTTGAAAACGGTGCCAGTGAGGCTGCTGTAGATAATTTTGTTATCTCCCTTTCCGTTGGTCTCTTGCAGACCTTCTTTGCGGACAGCCTGCACAAAGTCGCAACAAGTCAATGGTTTTCTTTATGCCTTGTAATTACGCTACCATTGCTTCGTGATAAGCCGTAAATCCTTCTTGTCGACGTACAATTGTCGATCCATTGCTTGGGCGGTGTGGAAGAAAGAAAATCAGGGGAAGGAAGAAACATCTGAGAATTGAGATGACAAGCAAAGGGAGGATGTAAAGAGAAAGGAACAATAAAAATAAGAAGAACAAAGAAGAACGAGAAAAATTTGTTTAAAGAGAAAGTAATTAAAAAGAAAGAAGAAAAGAAAATTACACACTAAAAAAATGCTTGGTTGGGGCAACTAATAAAGTAGTTGTTCTTTCTACTTATATTGTTGCCACAACAACTTCCGATGGTAGATAACCATTTTCGGGCAGTAGTATTTACTACTTGAAGCAGTAAGTCAGGGTGTATAGCGTTTCTGAAAACAAAAAAATCCAGGTCTTTTTCAGAATTTACAAGATAATCACGGGTGATATTTGAGGTTAGGTTGACACGACCATAATAGTACACAAACGCCAGCAAATGCGCATGCGCGCTGTAAAATAATAAGTCCATAATATTTCAAGGAGTATTTGGACCCCTAGCAGTATTAGGGATTTATTATTCTACTGCGTGCATGCGCATCAGCTCGTGCTCCTCCTGTTGGATGAACGGCTACTTTAGGAACTAAAACGATGCTGATAAAATGCGTAAATAGTGCCTGCGTTACATAAAATACTTTTCACAACTCATAGTAGAAATTGTAGGACTAGTGGAACTAATAAAAATGTGTGACCTTTTTTTTTGCCGATTACTTATTTTGACACGGTGAAAAATCACGACGGTACAGTCGAAAATATTTCAAAATTTCTTAATTTTTCAACTTTAACAAAAATTTATTACATTTTTTAAATCCAATATTTTTGTTGTTGTTTTTTAATAATCAAAGATAGTTCAATTCCGTGTGTAATGAAATTTTTTTATTAGAATCGGTAGAAATTTGACTTTTTTCTCGACTTTAAAGCTTAATTCTTAATAAAATAATTAAATTTTCAACGAAATTGATGAATTTTCTATAAAAAAAGATCATACTTCAACCAAAAACAGTTACATTTTCAACAAAAAAATTTAATTTTTTAGACGACATTTCAGTTCATAAAAGAGGTGAATATTAAAAATAACCAACGAAAACTTAAATAGTTTGTATTAAAAAAAAATATTTTTTAACAAAATAGTTAAATTTTTAACCAAATAGTTGAATTAAGAAAAATTTCAACTAAATATTTGAGTTTTTAATTAAAAAGTTGAATTCCCAACCGACGAAGATGAATAATAACACAGCCACACACAAAAAAATGTGCGGATCTGGTAACAAGACATACGTATTCCTATGGACTTTGGGGCGCTTAATTCAAATTGGGTATCAAAAATCACCCATCAAGTCATGGTTGAGCCATAACCTCAAAAAATGACGAAAAATCGTGCACTGAGGCAAATAAATTTCAAAATAATGCCAGTGATGCAAATTTTCACTTCAAAAACATATCGACAACTGTGAAGGATCAACCCTTGCCCGATATCAACTTATTTAACATAACTTTACCCAACAGAACCTGACCTCACCTAACCTGAATTAACAGAAATTTATTGAACTACACGTAAGGTTCTGGAAGCATATTTTCCCAGTAGCAAATGTGTGCTACATCGAATGGGTCAACTCGAGCCTAACCTAGAAATAAATCTAAACTAGCCTGACCTAACCTCACGAAACACAATTAAACTGATTGTGTTGTCCCGTTCTGTTTGCGGTACCGTTTGAATCAGCTTGGGCTTAACCTGCAAAGAGGTCAAACCTATCCTAACCTAAAAAAACCTGAACTAACCTAACTTAACTTCACATAACACAATTAAACTCATTTTGTTGTCCCGTTGTCTTTGCGGTACCGTTTCATTCAGCTTCGTCTTAACCTACATAGAGGTTTAACCTACCCTAACCTAACAAAACCTGACCTACCTTAACCTAGTCGAATGAAATTCAACCACACGTGTAGTTATGTAAGCGTACGGTTCTCAGTATTAAATGTGTGCTATATTTAATAGGTTAACTCGATCTTAATCTACAAATAAATCTAACTTAACAGAACCTAATGAAATTTTGCTTAACGCAATACAACTTAACTTAAGTGTTCCCGTTGTAACACAATAAAATTCATTTCATTGTGACAATGTTTGTATCAATTAAAATGTAGATCTGTAACTTAAACATGCAAATGAATAAGAGTTTTATTCAAAATTAGTTTCTCTCTGCTTTTCTTAGACTTAAGGGATATATTTATACAATCTTTCGTGTTTACTCCAGACATTTACTGCTATTAATGTCAAAATATGAAAGTACGCAAGAACAGGGTTGCCAGCGTAATCGGTTAGGTTAAGTCAGGTTTTTTTAGGTTAGGATAGGTGAAACCTCTATGTAGGTTAAGCCGAAGCTGAATGAAACGGTACCGCAAACACAACGGGACAACAAAATCAGTTTAATTGTGTTTCGTGAGGTTAGGTTAGGCTAGGTTAGATTTATTTCTAGGTTAGGCTCGAATTGACCCATTGGATGTAGCACACATTTGCTACTGGGAAAATATGCTTCCAGAGCTTTACGTGTAGTTCAATAAATTTCTGTTACTTCAGGTTAGGTAAGGTCAGGTTCTGTTGGGTAAAGTTATGTGAAATAAGTTGATATCAGGCAAGGGTTGATCCTTCACAGTTGTCGACATGTTTTTGAAGTGAAGATTTGCATCACTGGCATTATTTTGAAATTCATTTGCCTCAGTGCATGAGTTTTCGTCATTTTTTGAGGTTATGGCTCAACCATGACGTGATTGGTTAATTTTTGATACCGAATTTGAATTCAGCGCCCCAAAATCCATAGGAATACGTGTGTCTTGTTATCAGATCTGAACTTTTTTTTGTGTGGCTGTGTAATTAACCAAAACGAAGAATTTTTAACCAAGAAGATTAATTTTTCATTAAAAAAGACCAATTTTCAACCCAAAAGACAAATTTTCTTCACCCACTGGAACTTTCAACCCGAAAATATAAATGTTCTACCGAAAAGATGGATTTTCAACAAAGAAAATATAATTTTAAATTAATGAGATGAATTTCAAGTGAAAATGATCAATCTTCAATCAAAAAAAAATTTTTTAAGTAGTTCAATTTACAGCCCAGAAGTTAAATTTTCTGACTAAAAAGACGAATTCTCAACAAATAAATATTTTTCAGTCTAAAAGAAACAAAATCATGCAAATTGTTAAACTTTCTAGCAAAAAGATGAATTTGGTGTGACGCAGTTGCATTTTTAACCCGAAAATATGAATTTTCAAAAAAAAAATTTGATGTATACCCATAAAGCAGAATTTTTAACTAAAAAAGATCAATTTCTAATGAAATATGCGAATATACTAATAATAACAGTAAATAAACAATATATGAAAATAATTAATAAAATAAAATAATAATAAAATAAATGTATACGAAATCGATTCAACTTTTACCCAACTAGTTTAATTTACAATTTAAAAAAGATCAATTTTTAATCAAAAGTTGAATGCTTGCATTTTGAATAACAAGAGATCGAATTTATACAAAAAGAGATGAATTTTCTAAACAAAAATACGAATTTTAAACAAAACCGTTGGATTTTTAATTTGAAAATATGACTTTTCAATAAAAAAAATTTTTTCAGGGAAATAATTGAATTTTCTAGCAAAATTATAAAACTTTTAACCGAACAAGAAAAATTGTTAACAAAACAGTTTAATAGTTCAGACAAAAATATTAATTTTTTACAGTATAGTTAAATTTCCTCCCGAAAAATATAATTATTCAAGCAAAAACGATCAATTTTCAAGCAATAGCGAAATAATTAAACTTTCAGTTAAAAAGTTAATTTTCAGCGAAGATAAAATGAATTTTTAACAAAATATATTATTAAATAATGTGGTTTAACATTCACCCAAATAATTGAAATATCTACCCAAAAAGATTGATTATCGATAAATAATTTAATAGTAAAAGTTTCAAACAAAATGAACCATTTTTAAATAAAGTTTTTGAATTTGAAAACAAATCCATAAAACAGTTCCTAACTAACAGTATAATCGTCAGGAGGAAGCAACTAAAAATAAAATAAATATATAAGACAAATAGCTTTACTCTAAGCAATTATTTATTTTCGCTGACCACTATTATTTAAATACTATAAAGATTTCAAATTAAAATTTAAGAATGTCAAATTTGTCATCACTGCCAGTTATTTAAAGTGCCCCTCATAGAAACCTCTTTTATTTTTCTCGATTTCAACCAAGTCTAATTAATAAAAGCTCATTGAGCGCAGAATTAAACATAACTTAAAAACATTATAACAAAAAATTATTAAATTTAAACAATTTTGATGAAACTTTGGTTAAATTCAAGAAAAAGATCGAGAATAAATCAGAAAGTTCGAAATTTTTCGTGTGTAGCTTTTCGATTTTCACCGTGATGAAATGAACCTATTAATAAAAATGTGAAAACAAAAATTATAAATCAATTAAAAACTACAAAAAACGGTTCGGAAGTTAGAGTAGTTTCCAGTCCGTATTAAAAAATTACAAAATTCATTAAAAATTAACATCAGCTAATGCCGTCTCCAGTAATTAAAGTTTGTTGTTCCAACGAAACATTTTTTCAGGTAAGGAAGTGAGAAATAGACTTACAGATAAAAAAGGGAGAGTCACATTGAAAAAAAGGAAGGGTGAATCAAGTCAAGTTTACAATGTCTCAGAAGGGAAGTTGATCAAAGGTGCAAGGGTGGCGGATTTTACGGATGAAAAAGTCCTGAGACAGAAGAAAAGAAAGGGAGATGATGCATCGAAGCTGTGAAGACAAAACCTCAAACCGGAAAACTGCCTCGAGTCAGGAAGTCCCTCCTCAACGCTCTTTATGGGTTTTCCTCCTCATACGACGGGACGTTCGTGCCCGTAAGTCAAATTGCGGAGGGTGTGTATTGCATTATTACGTATGCATGTGCAAGTCGAGTGAAAGAGGAAAGCTTGAAAAACGCTTTTTTTTGCTTGATTTCTGTGTGTTTTTCTTTTAGTATTGAAAGAAACCTATACGCCAATCTATTTCAGACCAAACATGCCGAGGGCCATGTTAGAAAATCGTTCGTAGATGAAATACGCGCATAAACAATAAAAAGAAACTTGTTATTTTATAAATCACAAAGAGTTAGATTGACAACTTTTATGAATATTTTAATAATTGAGCTTTTGGATTCAATAAGTTACTCGACGCTTGCAAATGTTAAAAGCGTTATTTTATATGTAGAATTATAAAGAATAATACGACGGAGCTTTTTGAAACTGAACCAACATTTTCTCGAAAATTAATTAAATCGATTAAGACATAAATAGTCATAAATAAGCAAAATATGATTGGAACTGTTTGAAATTTGGCACGCGCGCAAAGTATACCCTAGGGATGGCTAAAAAAATAATAAAAAAGTTAAGGATAGTGTTTTGTTTAATATTATTCAATTGTTAGCTAAGGCCGGTTGGTGTCCAAGTTTTTCTGATTTTTCTGACAGCACCAAGAGAACTTCAGATTTGAGCAAATTTCAACCAGAAAGTTCTTTTATATAATCGAAAAGAGATTTGTAACAAGTTTTAGACAGATTTATTTAAAATTGGCAGAAATATGTATACTTTGTAAAAAAGTACATTTATTGATTTGTTCAGCTTTAATTTTTATTATGAAGAATAATCACCCGGCAAATAAAATTTGAAAAAAAATCCGATTTGTTATTCTACATAATCTTATGTTAAAAAAACTAATCTAACGAATTTTAAAATTTCCATTTAACTAGACTTGAGGGCCAACACCTTTTGCCTTTTATAAATTCAAGCCGCCTTACTTCAACCAATTCTGATCAATTCTTTTACGAAATTTACAGGAAATAATCTTTATAATGTTCTACGACTGGTAGAGTAAAAATCAACCAAAATTTTTGTTCAAACAAAATTTCTCAATTTTACCTCAGACATTGCATAAGTCCAAAAAATAAATCCAAAAAAGTACCAGTTGAAACACTATGGAACACATAGCGTCGAAGTTGAAAATTTGGGATAATGAATAAGAATCACTAAGAAAGGTATCCCAAATTTTTAACTCGATGTGGCGTTTTGTGTGAATATAAGTTGGAAAATAAAAAAAGTGGCGGTAAGGTAGGAATCTGGTCCCGTGACCCACTCATCACATGGCCTTAAGCAAAAAAAAAAGAGAAATTTGAAACCTTTTTGAAAAGGTTTATTCAATTATTGCTAAAATTGCCTGGATTTTGTTCCTATTATTCAAACATTTTGACAAAAATTTAAAAAGTAAACAAATTTTTGTAAACAAAAATTAAAAAGTAAAGATACAGGGACACGTAATTTACCGATTTCCCGAAATTTTTTATTTTTTAGAATAATTTTGAGATTATCTAAGAATTCTAAAAAATGGGAACATTTTTTGAAAAATGCAGACACTCCTGCTATTTCAATTCTTTAAAAAAATACAGATTTTTTGAAAAAGTGTAGCAATTATCCTTTTGTTTTTGTTTCAAAAATATTTGCGTTTTCCACTCACTTAATTTTTGTTTTAAAGAAAATTGAAAATAACTGTGCTCAAATGATTGTAAAAAATACAATTCTAGTCAATCATATGTAATTTTATGTAAAAAAGCACCACTCACTTTTCCCTTATTTTGCTAGATCAATATGTTTATTTATTTAAATTAAAACTGTTGATTTTTCTACCATAAATGATAAATTGTTAATCCAAAAGGACGAATTTTCAAGCAAAAAAGATGAATTTTGATTAAAATTACAATATTCCCAAACAAATATTAAAAATTAAAAAACTAGTTGAATTCTTAACCAAATTGTTTGATTTTTGACCTACAAAGGTGCAGCATGAACCAAATGTGTCCCTTTATTTTCAGTCCAGTATAATCTCAGAGGGGATGATACATAGCGGTAAAAATTATGTATATTTTTTTTGCATTGGATATATCCAGAAACTAATTAATTTTGAGATTATGACCGTTTTTCTCTGATTTCCGACAAGGGGTACCAGAAAATTGTGCAATTTTCTTTTCCGGTGTTGATAAGGGCTAACAAAATGTATTCAGAATTAATTTGAAACAAAAATCTAATTATTAATCTGCAAGGCTTTAAAAAAACAAGTTTCTATTTATGTTTCATAAAAAACATATTTCACCTACAAGCTCGGAGAGAGATGAATTTTTTAAACCATTAGATTTTATAAATAAGGACTCAATTTCGAACTTAAGATTGAACTCTTTCTTTCAGAATCTGACATCTGTAGTTTAATAAACTAATATTAAAACGTAATCAAATTCCACTATTGATTTGATGTTTCAATATTAAATTTGCAATAATTTGTAAAGCAAAGAAAATATTTCTCCGGGTGACTTAACGAGAGTTTTTCTTTTCAGAAAAGACTTTTTTAACCTATTGAGAAAGGGTGCAGTGTGTTTGTGTGTAAGGGAGATTTGTTGAGGTGAAAAAAGAAGGAAAAAGTGTAGTGATTGTTGATGGCATAGTTACCACAATCTTTCTCGTCAGAGCCATCCTGACAGTCCTTGAAGTCATTGCACTGCAACCCATAGTCGATGCAAGTTCCGTCCGCGCAGCTAAATTCCGCAGCTTTGCAACCTGCTCCACACACCACACTCATGCTTTTTGGTTTTTATGCTTTTTTTAACCCAAAGTCCCTTCACCGTGTTTTTCTATCATTATTATTTCCTACCTAAAACCCACCACCCACTACGAAATCGGAGAGACACGCAGCGTACAAGAAAAAAACTCAACACATTTCAAGAAATAAATATTCAGAAACAAGATTTGCTTCGTACAAACATGTTTTTAAAGGGATTCTTCTAAATCGATACTGACAAGGGAAACCTACAGGATTTTTGTTTGGATTCATACTTTCGGGAAAGAGGTCACTATCAAACTTGTAATATGCTTAAGTAAGAAGATGTGCTTCTCAGCCATTCTCGAAAAATTGGCTTTAACAAAATCTAAGCATTCTACATGGACCGCGATGCGAACCTCTTTTGACTGCCGGTTACATTAGGCGGTTGCTCTCCGGATTTGTAAGTGGAAAGTCTGAGCTTGATTCTTGCTGTCAACATTTTTTCCAACTTTTTCTTTCCTTCTATTTTTTTATTGCCACTGAATATTAAATTTTTTTAAATCTAGCTTTAATATTGATTTTCATGTATTATTTTTCAAAGCAAAAGATTGTTTTCCCACAATCACGTCAAAAAATGTTCGATCGTCTTTGATCAGGGTAGCCGAAAAATGTAGTTTTCAAAATTCTTCGACTTTTCCCTAATTTTCCCTGAACAATTTCTTAATTTCCCTATCCATTAATATTCAAAGAACAGTATTTTTCCTCGTAACATGTTCATCATAGAATCGTTTATAAATAGAATACAACAGTTTGAGATTAAAATTTATTTCGACAAAAAAACTTGATTTTTCTACCATAAATAATGCATTTTCGATCAAAAAGGAAGAATTTTCAACCAAAACATATTACTTTTAAACAAAATTAGTATATATATTTTTTAATTTAAAAATTTTTAACAAAATAGTTGAATTTTTAACCAAATTGTTAAATTTAAGAGATGGAAAAATAAATTTTGAGCCAAATAATTGAACTTTTTATAAGACAATTAATTTTTAGCAGAAGAAGATAAATTTTCAATATAAAAGGAAGAATTTTTGTTCAAAAAGACGAATGTTGCACCCAACAGTTGAATTTTCAACCAAAGAAGATGACTTTTAACGATATACTTGAATTTGCAACAAAAAAATTTAATTTTCAATGAAATAACTAAAACTTAAACCAAAAATAATTGTATTTTCAACTAAACAGGCAAATTTTTAAGCCCAAAACACGAAACTTTTAGGAGACCAGAAAAAAAAAGAAATTTCAACAAAGTGATTGAATTTTTTTACTAAATAGTTGAATTTTCAACAATATCATTACATTTTCAAGAAAATACTACAGTTTTTATACAATAAGTTGTGTATTCAACAATGGAACCTTCAACAAAATAGTCAAATTTTCAATTAAATAGATGAATTTTCAACCACAAAGATCAATTTTTTAACGAAAAATAGAAATTTTCTACAAGTAAAGATTCTTTAGTCCAGAAAGAAAAAAGTTTTCAACTTTTTTTTGAACTTTCAAGCCTAAAGACGAATTTTCTATACAGCAGTCAAATTTTCAACAAAAAGTTCATTTTTAACCTAACAGTTGCATTTGTAACTAAAAAAAAAGATGAAATTTCACATCAACAAAATTAGTTTTCTATAAAAAAAACGAGTTTTCAATTAAAAATTATAAATTCTTTAACCAAAACAGGAAAAATTATTTATAATGAAAAATTTAATTTTTAACTCAATAGATCAACTTTAACCCAAGTAACAAGTAAAAAGTTAAATCTCCAACAAATGAAAGATTCATTTTTAACCAGATAGTTGCATATTTATTTGAAAAAGATTAAATTTCTAACAAAGAAGATGAATTCACAAACCATAAAAGCGAAGTTTGAAAAAAGTGGAATTTTCAACACCAAGATACAAGATTTTTCTAAAATTTCTTACTTTTATCTGAATTTTTCTTCTTGTTATATCTATATTCTAATTCTATATCATAGAACAGTACTATTTATTTATATTTAATAGTCAATTGCAATAAAAAATTTAACAAAAGAAATAATTGATAAAAATGCAAGGAAAAAAAATCGAGCTCAGATTTTCCACTCATAAATCCGGAGTGCTACCGCCTGATTTAACTGGCTATTGAAAGAGGTTCTTATCGCGGTCCATATAACGTGTTTGGAGTTTTTTAAAGCAATGTTTCTCTAGAATGTCTGAAATGCGCATCTTATTACTTTGGCATGTTAAAATTTTGGGAATAAACTATTACTGGGAGGAATATGAATCCAAACAAAATCTCGAAGGGTGCAGCTTTATGTTTTCAGTTTAAAAAAAGGCCAAAAATTGTCTGGATGAACGAGAAGTGCTTGCATAAAAGATTCTGTTTTTTTTTAACTTGGCAAAAAATGCTTCAAATAAAGGTCAGCCTTTATAAGTATACAAGTGGCAAAAAATTTAGGAAAAGCCTTTTCTCAATGAGAAACGATGGCTAAAAGTTTGGTCAGCGTAAAGTACTGGAAAATTGAAAAGCTCTGTCGTGCGTGATGGCGGATAAATTAAGTTAGGTATGCATTTACTCGAACGAGGTGGAATGGCGCGACGAAGGTGGTATGGGAATCGATAAGAACGAAAAAAAAAACATTTACGACGCCGAATCTGCATATTGCATACATAAATATTTGCTTTTTACGCTGTGATGATGAGGAGAGAGAAGAATGAGGCTGACCTTCTACCGAGCAAATGATGAAAAATTCTAAAATGTGCAAATGACAGATTTTTGAAGACTAGTTATTATTAGACAATTAGGCAAACTGTTGGATAATTGAGTCTGGAAATATTAGAATCTGCTACGATTATTAGTAAACTTGGCCAAGTTAGTTACGAAAAGCACGACGACTTTTTGAGCTTTGTTACTTTTTCTATACTGTACACAGACTACATCTACGATTCAAGAAAAGAATGTTATAACAGCCAATTTTTTTCTCAATTTAAAACACCACAACTTGTAAAAAGTCTCTTGAATCGTATCGAAAGGAAGACCAATTGGTCAGTCTACGACCTGTCCGTATACCGGCTGCAGGACGCACGTTTAGTCCTTCGTGGGCCCCCGCGGTGACGACAGGTACCCCACCAATAGCGCTCTCTTACCTTTCTCGACTTTTCTTTACTCCAGAAAATCTTAATACGTAAAATGATTGATACTGGACGGGTGAAATGGAAAAGGGTAATGTTGGAACATTTACTTCCTTTTGAGATTGTGAATTGCTCAAAAACAATGTTCCTTGCAAACTCCCCAGGATTTTGATTCGACTAACTACAACTGTTTCAAAGGAATTTTTCACACGACTGTTTAAAAAGACTGTTCAAAATACCACAAATGGATATAAATTTTCCGAAATAGGAAAAGACTAGAGGGAAAACTGTACGCCTTTAGTGGGGAAATGCCTGCCGTACTATTTCTTCCTGAAACAGATATGAGGCCGAGTCGTGGACCGCCCGAATTAATCGACCAACGATAAATCTAAACTAGGAAAACATACCGGTCATGTTTGGCTTTTTACACACTATTATAATTATTTTCTAAGTTCATACTAAGTATCTAATCACTTGAATAAAAACCCTGATATCGAAAGTTACTTTGTAAGATAAATTAAAAATTATAAAATATTGCACCCACCTCGAATGCAAAGTACATCAAGGATAGGTATATATTTTGCCTAATGAAAATGCCACGCCTTGTGTAATAAATCTTTGCAGCCTCTTAAGCTAATCGACTAATCCCTTAAGAGTGTAATATATAATTTTTTTTAAACTCGAATCTGCAGATCATTATCGGGGATATTATTGCCTGTGCAGTGGCTACCTTCGCGTATCCAGAAAATGGTAATTAAGTGCATTCTAAATCGATTTCTCGGAAGTTCGTTGGGGCTCGATCGCAAGAGAAAATCAGTTTAGAAGAACTGAGAGACGTAGGCATCAATTAACATGTAACCTGGAAACTTACCGCACTGCTTTTCGTCGTCGCCGTTGCGACAGTCCGAGACTCCATCACATCTCTTGCTGATACTTAGACAGCTGCCATCTAAGCAACGGAATTGATCCACAGGACACGTCGTTACTGAAATTAAATTAAGAAAAAAAGAATTCATAATTTGAAGTCTCAGAAGAATTTTGTTAATTAAATTTTTTTGAAAAAGACCTGCTTTCACTCCGCTGGGAAACGAACCAAATTACTTCCGATTTCCAGTCGGGTGCTTTCCCATTAAGCTACTAGAGAGATCGAGAAAAGAATCTTTTATCAGAAATACGCGCATTATTAGGCCAGGTGCTACAAATTAAAAGTTTCAAGGAATCTGTATTGTCATCAAAAAATAACCGAATTTCTTAAAGTCTTTACAAACTAGATGGAGCTATGAATTAAAAATTTAATTGATTTTTTTTTAAATTTATAGTTCCATCTAGTCTGTGAAGACCTTAATAAAATATATTATTTTCTGATATTAATACAGATTCTTTGAAAAAACTCAGAAAAATGAAGGTTTTAACACAGATGTCACAGTGAAACAGAATCCTCAAAATACGGTCAAAAGTCTCAAATTAATAAAAATATAACCAGAAGGGATCTGATTCTGAATTTTGTATTCAAAAATCAAAATTCGTTAAAAGGTTAATGGGATAGAATTTTCAAAATAAGTTTAAATGCAGCAAGAAAGAATACAAAAAATTTTTTTGGATTTTAAAATAGTTATAATAAGGAACCAATTTATGGAAATATTACATTGACCTTTTTAAAATTTGTCGACCTTTTTAACCAACCAACCCTCCTTCATTTAACATATTGTAACGTTTCCTTCGGAATATCCTCCCACTCCCATAGTTATGTAACATTTTTTATATTATATTTAATAACATAATAGAGGTTTTCTAAAAAGAAAAGTTTTTTAAGATGAAGTGCTGTATATGAATGAATAAAACAATATTTTAATGTAACGAAGCAATGATTTTAAAATACTTTTATCAGTCACACAAATATTGAAATTACTTAAAAGAAAATATGTATTGTCAGTTTGTTTGTAAACTTATACAAATAAATTAAAATGTTTTAATATTCTTGAGAATGTTAAAAGATATTTTTTTATATTTCAGGTATGCCAAAAAAGTATCTAGAAGATGAAAAATATTTTTGTTTTGTTTTAAAGGATTTTAAAACATATGAGGAAAAATTCGAGCCTTTTCAAAAGATATTTAGGACTTTTATAGGTTTGGAAGAAATGAAAAATATTTGATAAATATTTGGAAAAACTTCCAAGGTTTCAAATATTTTGAATGAATTCAAAACTTCTAAAGTTCTTAAGAATACTTTTAGATGACTCGAATTTTTCTTACAATTTTGAAAAAGATTTTAAAGTAAATTTTAACATAGTACATAATTTTAGAACAAATATTTTTAATTTTTGTAAGAATTTTAGGAAAATTAGGAAAGATTTGTTAATATTTCAGATGTGTCAAAGCAGAAACTAGTAGCTCTTTTAGAAGTTTGGAAAAAATAAAGAATATTTTATAAATTTTTTGAAATAAATCCAAGTTTTTAAATATTTTAAAGCTGTTTAAAACCTTTTTAATTCCTAAAACTATTTGTAGCCAATTTGAAAAATTTTTAACCTTTTAAAAAGCATTCAAAATGTAAAAAAATTTTCTTAAAATCTTCCAAATTTTCTTAGTAATTTTAAGAAAATTTTCTTATTCACTTCAAACATTTCAAAATTATTTGAAACCTTCTACAATTTTTGTTCAAAATCTTTTTTAAAATCTTTTACAGTTAAAAATTCTTTTTTTTTTATCTTCAAATATTCGAAATATTTCTTAAATTTACTTCATTTTCTTTTAATTTTCAGTCTTACCAAACTAAAACATTTAGGTTTAAAATCTTCTACTGTTTTTCAAAATTTTACGAATTCTTTTGAAATGTTTCGAAATCTTTGTTAATTTTCTTTTGAAGGTCATTTTTCTAAATGAAAAATAATTAAAAGTTTTCCTGTATATCTTAAGAAAATTATTTTTTTAATCCTTTCAAAATTGCTAAACCTTCTAATTTTGTTTAATTATTCAAATTTTGGTAACATTTTTTTTCTTAAATCCTGCAACATGAAAAAAATGGTCTTAATATATTTTAGATTCGTCTCTGACAATTTTAGAAATCTTTTGCAATCGTTTGAAATATTTTAAAATATTTTCTTGAAATTAATTTTTCGAAATGTAAAATCATTTTAATTTTGCCCACGAACCTCACTTTTTCATTATCGTGAAACCTTATAATATTCTTAAAGAATATTTACGAGTATTAATTATAATTGAATCGTTTCAAAACTTCTAAATATCGTCTAAGCATAATCAAATTTGTTTTAAAATTATGCATTCTCTCAAAACTTGGCTTAAAAATCTTTTCCACTCTTTTTCAAAATTTTAAGAAATAATTTTAAATGTTTTGTAATCTTTTTCTATTTGCTCTTAGAACTCATTGAGAAAAAAATAATTGAAATTTTCCCCATGAATATTAAGAATATTTTTTGCACTCTCTTGACGCCCTGAAAAATTGAGTTTTCCTACAATTTTTTTAAATCCTAAAAAATTAAAAGAATCGTTTCAAAGTCTTCGATATTTTTTTCTACATTTTTTTAAATCTTTGAAACTTAAAATTATTCTTTTAAAATTAAAACTAAATCATTAAAAATTTAAAGTATTGTAGACGTGGCTTTTAAGATTTTTGTTAAAGTCATTTTTTGTTATAAAAGTATGTTGTTCAGGATCTTTCCATCTTTTTTTAAAGGAACTTCTCATTAGTATCCAGAAAATGTGAGTATTAGTATTAGTTTTTTCAAAAATGTTCTGTAAAAATTTTGACAAAGCTTTTGGAAGATTATAAAAAGCTGAATATGGAAAAGATGTGACTAGTCTATTGAAATCCGATAGGCAGTTTTAATCGAAGAAATAAATTCCCGGTAATTTCATGTTTTTTCCTGGTTTGCAAGCTTTGTTCAAGATCAATCAAAATATAAATTTAAAACACTCAAGTTAAAAATTTTTCCATTTGAAGTAGTAAAAAAATAAACCACAAATTAAAGGACTCAAAGTGGAACTGTTGAATTTTAAACTATTACACTTGAAAATTAAAAGTTTTTAAATTCTAAAAAGTTTGTATTCAAATGCTCCATACTTTTATTGATTATCAAGATTTGAAGGACATTTTTTAAAATTTGCATGATAATTTTGAAACTTTTCAAAACTTCTACATATCTCTTAGAATCACTCAATTTTTTTCTACAAATAATAAGTGTTTAATTGTTATTTACACGTATACATCAAAATCCAACGATTTATGTTACAAATTAAACATATGTCAAATACAAAAATTCGATATCGAAAAATTCAGTTTCAAATTGATCGCTTTTAAGTATTTGATTTCAATTCATTCGTCTTACATGAACAGAGAAATATTGCTAAATATTTAATCATTATTCTTTTTCTTAATTCAAAAATTTCAAATTTAATACTTTAACAATTGAATATTTTCGAACGAAACAATATTCTTAATTTAATAAAAGCCTTTAATTACTAATGTATTATTATAAATTTATTTTTTAGATAAAAATAGTTTAAAAATGTTTAACGTGAAAACTGCGGAAAAACTTCAATTTTGAACGGATTCAAAATTGTTTTGTCAAATCACTTATTGTTCACTTTTTAATACTTAAATTACAAATCCATTTAAAAATATTTATTTATAGTTACAGTTAATAAAATAAAAAAGGTTTTCATCAAAAAAATTTAACTTTAAACGCTTTTAATTTTTAACTGTTCAAGTCCTCAAGACAGCATTTAAAAAGTCTCTAAATAATAATGTAATTTTAAAAATGAAAATCCGAAATGGACAATATTGTGAGTAAAATATTTTCGAATTCTCCATTGTTGACTTAATAAAAGTATAATTGAAAAATATAACAATCCAACCTACCATTTGAACAACTTTTGAAATCGAACTTGTACAGATTTTTCTTCTGAAATTTAAAAAAATTCCAGGTCATTTCCCGGTTCCCCGGTCCAGCGGCCTCCCTGATACTTACATTTATTAAGCAATATTCACTTGTTATTTTTCAATACAACAACGGTTCTAAATTAATTTTTTAATATTTATGCATTATGCATCTAGATTAAATATAATTAAATTAATATTTATCACCTGTAATCTTCTTTTATGTCTTGCTAAAGACTTGAGCTGTTAATACTAAAGATAGAAAAGCTGCGAATACGAGGGTAGTTCAATAAGTCCTTAGAATGACCAACAGATGGCGCGCGAATCGCTCCAAATCATCTGTTTTTAGTCAGCACCACTCCCGACTAGATATATGGTGCAGTCACAGTTCACATCTTCGGAGTTTACGTGTTTTTATAACCAATTGAAAAAAAAAAATTGTTCGTTAAGAAAAATGAAAAAAACGAGTTCAGAGCGGTAATCAAACATTTTCATTTAAAGG
>NC_046663.1:60975758-61014075 GCF_010883055.1 Belonocnema kinseyi | reverse complement strand
ATTTTGAGGAACTTCCGAAAACGCACTTTTCTGAAGGATTAAAAAAACTTGAAAAGCGATTGACCAAGTGTATAGAGCTCCAAGGAGATTACGTTGAAAAATGAAAAAAAATTTACCAAAAAAAATTGTTTTTATACTTCATTCTAAGGACTTATTGAACTACCCTCGTACCTAACTGCGATAGGTTCTTTTTTCTTTAGTCAAATTATGTTAAAATCTTATGCTAATTAAAAATGTTGCACTCAAAAAATGTCTGGTTAAATCAAGCAGAATTATGGTTAAATATGGCCTTACTATTTTTTTCTGGTTAGAGTAATCGGAAATCTGGCTACATTAACCAGATTGTATGGTTAATTTAACCAGAATTCTGGTTTTTTTAACCAGAATTCTGGTTTTTTAACCAGATATTTTTCTGAGTGTGTACTCCGTAATGGCCTAATTATATTTAAGCATAATTCTAAGCTGTTTGGTTTAATAGTAATTTTAATAAACAGGACTTTTGGCCAGGCTCTGATTTTAGAAGGCTGAAATATTCATAATCCAATCCGCTTATTATGGTAAGTCAAAAAGAAAAAAAAATGGAAATCAAAAAGACGCAAAGAATAAAAATTTTCATTTCCGGTCCGTCGTAACCCGTGTAAAAGTTAAAATTGATCAATCAATATCACGAGTTCCGCGCGGCTCGTAGGTTTGAGCGCGCCAAGAGTTCTATCAGTCTACCTTCAAAGAGACTGTTTTTGTTTGGATTTTATATTAAAAGGAAAATTAATTTAATTACGGCTCTATCGGCTTTCAGGAACAATACTAACTTTTTTTGTGTGCTTTTATTACAATGCTTACGATCTACTGTTTATATGTATTTATACAATTCTATAATAATTTATATCAAAGAAATCTTAGTTTTCAATTTATCAATAGCAGTTTAAATGTTTGAAAGAAAAAAACGGCGAGTTCTATAAAAAAATGGTGAAAAGAGATTGTATAGATCCTTAAAAAAAAAAGAATATTATTTTTCACCTTTCTTATCTCGCGCTGTTTGACTGATAATTTGCATTTTTTATTTTGCAAAAGCATATTCGATGTTTAACTGAAGAGCCGTGAGTATTACCAGAAAGAGGAATCAGAGAAAGGAAAATTGAAATTTTTTGTAAAATGTTTTAACTATATATGTCCCGATAGCCAAAAATTGCAATTTATATCGATTGTTCCATTGTTTTTTTTTTATATCGTACGAAATTACAGTTTTACAATTAATGTATTTAATAGTGTCATCTAATAAGTAAATTTTCATTGAGAGTTTTGTAGCTTAGAAATTATAATTCCAGTATCGATAAGAAGTCCTGTAAAGTCTGAAATAAAAATTAAAAGGAAAGCATGCATAACTAAATAAACATAATAAAATCAAATCAAAATTAGAATAAATATCTACCATTGCAATTGTACTCGTCAGTAAAATCGCGGCAATCCTGGCGACCATCACACCTCGAATTTATGTTGATGCAACGACCATTATCACACTCGAACTGGTCCTGTCCACAATTTCGTGTTTCTGTGTTGATTTAAAAATAAAATAAAACTTAAATAAATAAAACGAAAAAGAATAATTAACTGAAATGTGTAAATAAAAAAAAATCAACGGAGATTTATCTGAAATGTTCGACTAACTTCTGATTTGTAATCACAGATTACAAAAACATGTAATTTCTGAAATTATTCTGCCTTAAATTAAGTGCGCTCTATCTTCACTATTATTAACATCGGGTGCTTTATTCATTACTTTTGTTTATTAAAAATACTATTTCATTCACATGCTCAGGCAAATATCAAATCAAAATTCGTGCTTTAATTTCCACCACCAAATCAATTTTTTTACAACATTGTTTTTTTTTAATTTGGATACTTATTTGTTTAGCAGATAAGATAATCTAATTTCCTTCATAAAAATAACATTCCTTATTTTCATGTCATTAAACAAAAAAATCTTGACTTTTAAAAAACTTACTTTAAAACATGTTTAAAATCACTTTCAAAACTTATTTTGTGACTAAAGAAAAAGTATTGAATTACATTGTAAACAAAATAAAATTGAAATAACACATTGTAAAATAATTTTTTTCACAATAAATTATTTTTGAATGAGTTTATGTAAAACACATAGGTTTTATCATTTTTCTCTAAAAGGACACACAGAATTGAGTTTTTAAACAATAAAATTTTTTTTCAAATAAACGTAATGGAGCAATTCGTGTTTTAGAGACTCAAAAACGATCTGAAATAGAAAAAGTGCAATAACTTAGAAAAAAATTGGTTTGAAAAGAAACTTTTTGGAAATCTATATTTTCTGTACTAAACAAGTAAGTAGTCAAAGTTTAAAAAAATCGATTATGTAAAAGTCTAGTTTTTTTTTAGTCTGGCGCACTGCGGGGAAAAAAGTATTTTTGGATAAAGTGCAGAGCTCATAATTTTCATCCAATCTGAGACCTTTTTAAAAAATGAAACTTTACTAAATTTAAGAGAGATAAGTGAGAATATATTTGCAAAAAAACTCGATACATTCTTTATATAAAAACAAAGTTGAAAATTATATTAATTCGGAAATTTATATCATTTTAGAAATTTGTATATTTTCATGTAACAAATCAATAAATAGAAGTGCTACTTCCAGATGAAAAATACTCGAAGACTTGATTTGTGATTTTTTGTTCGGGAAATACGTAAGAACAATATTTATATATTTTTCAAAGCAAAAGGAATTGTTGATTTCTTAAGCCAATATCAGAAACAAATGCATATATTTGCCCTTTCACACGTTATTTAAAATAATAAGTTGGATAAATAATTGCAAATTTCTTTATTTTAAGCGGAATTAATTTAAAATTACTAAGAAAACCCTCAACTTGACTACTTGTTAACAAAAGGATGTTGTATTTTATTTGATTTATTTAATCAAAATTTCAGAAGAAATTGCTTTTTTCGTGTGAGTTGAACGTGTTTTTAAATTTATTTTTTAATAAAGTTTTTACCCAGTTATTGTTATTTTGAATCCAACGAAGAATTTAAAAAACTTAGATGTTGGAAAAAATTTCTTCGATACAAATATTTTACCATTGTATTTTTCATAAAGAAATAATATTTATTTTTAAAAAATTTCTTAATTGTTAAAATTCCGGAATTTACTAGTTCGGATAATTTGGAATTCGGCAATTTTATGTCTGGAATTTTATTATTCGGGAATTTTCAAATTTGGTAGCTTTAAAAACGGTTCAGGAATTTTATTATTCGATAATTTTTTAATTCATAAATTTTAGAGAATCAGGAACTTTATTTTTTGGGACTTTTCAGTCATGCCGAGATTTTTAAGAAAATACAAAATTTCGTTCTAAAAACATAAAAAATAGCCATGAAGTTTACTTCTTATAGAGGAAATTAGTTTGCAACCGAGCTAATCAAGAAAATTCTCTTAACTAGTAAGAAATTTTATTAATTTTTATATTATATTATAGATTAAAATTGTAAGTTCTAGACTTTTTTTCCAAACAAACTTGTTTTTACCCGCTGTATGTCGTGAAATCCACCTATTAACAATATAATTGCCTATCAACCAATTTTGGGTAAGCCGTCGGGAATGAAATGTGAAATGAGAAATACTTAGGTTTCCTCTGAATTTGGTTCAACTGTTGTGCAATTACAAATAAAATTATATTTCGTACTGTTGTATACTCCACAGTTTAACTCGTCCTTTCTATTTTGACAGTCATTGACTCCGTCGCAACGTCTGGAACTTGACACGCAGTACCCTGGCGTGCATTCGAATTCGTCTTCTGTACATATTTTCCTTTCTGCAAGAATTGAATTCAAGCTAATCGATTCTGGCGATATTTTTTTCTGATCCACTACTTTTCACGAGGATTGATCCAGCAGACGAAGAAGAGAAAAAGCTCGAATTGACACAAGCGACACAATTTTGGAAGATTTTGGGAAAAGACTCAGACACAAAAATTAAACGAAAAATAGAATTAATTGCTAGACAAAACTCAGATTTAGTACATATAATTGACAAAATTTTCACTGCATTAAGCACATATTATAGTTATTATATAGCCAATATAATATTTGGTTGACCAAACAAAATTTGTTGGTTGTTTAAACCAAATCTTTTAGTAGATAAAGAGTTTGGTTGACTCACCAAAAAAATTGGTTAGATTGAACAAAATTGCAACATTATATTTATTCTATCTGTTACGGTCCAAGCCCGGTCAGCGGTCCATCCGCGGGTCGAACGGTCGATCCGCATTTGGACCAACATTCCTTGGTCCAACTTCTGAGCGTCCGACCAAGAGCGTCCGACCAACATTGTCCAAGCCTGGGCTTGGGCAAAGGAGTGTTGGTGCACTTGCGGAGCGAAAAGTCGATCCGCAAATAGTTTGAACCGTAACAAATCCACTAAATATTACTAGATATTTTTCTAGCAAAAAATTCTTAAAACCAATATCCGATTCAAGTTTTAATTGACATTTGGACATAACGGAGAAAAGTAACGAGGTTTCAAACAGGCAGTAGAGAATTAATTTCTAGATGAATTTAGTGACAACATTCAGCAGATAATCTGTATCAATTCTGAGCCCTAAAATACAAAATTGAAAGCGACACTAAAAATAGGTATTTTTGAGAAAAATGGAAACTGTATAATAATTAAAATTATAAACATGTAAAAGAATTGAACACTGCATTTTTAGATGTGATAGTTATATTCATCGAAAGACCTTGAAGACTTGCTTTAAAAATAAGTTACGCGTGAAAATTCTGGTAGGATGGGTTAAATTAATTAATGAGATAAGAAAAATAATTTAGGAAAATTAGTAATATTTAAGAAGAAAAACAGTAATAAAGAAACTTGAAAACTCGAGTCTTGCGGAAAAACATTTATTTTTTTACCTAACTTTGCAAATTCTTATTCACCACAAAAAATGTATAGTTTAAACAAAAGAATACTGAAAAATCAAGAGAGCAAAACATAAATACATTTGAATAAAGTAATTTTTTCTTTTTGTTTTCTACGACAAGTGGAATTTTATGTTTAGTCAGAAATACGAAGCAATGATATTAGTTCCTATCCAAGTTTTGAAAAAGAATGCAAATTTTTTAATCTTTTTGCTGTTAATTTCACTTAATTTAATTTTATTGAGGCTTTTTGAATCTTAATAATTTTGGCGTTAACTGTAATGTTAATTATAAATTTCTAGTCATATTCAGACCTCCAATATTTTTATTGCATAGAGATTCACGAGAAAAACAGCTTAAGAAAATTCGTGCAGGCTAAATGGACCAGTCTACGAGAATCTTTTAACTTTCGGTTAAATTTTAGTTTTCAAATGTTAATTTTAACCGGAAAGACTGGGCTCGTATCTTGCCACCGGAACTGCTTGTCATTTTTTTTTATTTAATTTTTTATTGCAATTTACTCTCAAATTTATTTGAATCAAGCCAAAATATTCATTTCTAACCATTTTTGTTAACAATGACATACAAATAAGATTTTTTTTCGTACTTTCTTGTATAACTGTGAAAAAAAACATTAAGGTACAAATTTCTACAACTCTAAAACTTTTATAACATTTTATTAATAACTTTATTATAAAAATCTACAAGGTTTTACAAAAATCTATTGCATTTAAAAATGTTTAAGATTGGAGTTTTGAATTCAAAAAATCTCTTTTGATTTTATGTAAATTATTGTGCAGAATTACAAATGCTATTGTAATAAATCACAGATAAACAAGAAATTTCACTTATGCAAAATTTTTGTACAGGAAAATGTTGCCTATATATTCACTGTTCTAAACGTAATTTTGAAGCAGAATAAGACATTTTTAGAAAAAAAGTGCAAAAAACTAAAACCAATTTTACAGTAAGCTAGAAATAAATACCACAAATAAGAAAAAAAATTACAAACGAGTACAACTTTTGCTTATTTCTCGGAAGAATTTTATATTACTTTATATATTGTAATTCACAAAAGTAGTAAAATTGTAATAATCTGCAGGAAGTCAAAAAACAAAAAACTTAAGTTTTGAGCTTTTTTGTAAACATATATTTTACAAAAAGTGATATTCTCAATGTTTATCAAAAAATATTTTTTATTTTATGTGCATTTTATTGGCTATGATGAAAACCTAGGTTCATCTGTGAAAAAGTTAAAAAAAAATAGAAACTATATTTTATTTATATTATATTATTAAATATTTTTATTTCACTACTTCTTTATATTTAAACATTTATTCTATTCTTTACAATATTTTAATATATTTGATTTTTATCTCATATAAAAATATTAATAACACGAATATAAATGATCAGTTAAATGCAAAAAAATAAAAATTTGTAAAAAAATAAACTTTGCTTAGAGTAAAAGTGTTAAAGGTTGCTGAAACCAATGTTTTCATAGGAAAAATTGTTAAAAATTAATATTTAGTCTTTATTTAAATAAAATTAATAGTCAATTGCAATGACACAAAAATTTAAATGAAAAGAAATTGTCCAAAAATGACAACAGGAGTCGAGCCCGGACTACTTGTTACAAGCTCGAAAGGCTACCGCCCAATCTTCGCGGAAATTCTAAAACGTTTTCATCGCGGTCCATGTAACATGCGTGGATTCTTCTACAGCCGTTTTTCTCGAGAATGGCTGAAAAGCGCACCTCATTAATTTATTTAAATAATTATTTGTACTAATTAACGATATTTGTGGTCATTTCAAGGATAAATATCTTAAGTTCAACTATAAACTTTTTTTTCAGTGGCCCTTAAAGAAAGAACTTCGAGCGCATCAAAAATTTTTTTCCGTTTAAGAATAAAATTATAGACTCTCGTGTAACATAAATTTTCGATCCCTCTGTTTTAGTAAGTTCACACAAAAAGTTTTGCTTTACAGGCTACAAAGCTGCTTTCGTTCATCACTTAATTACACTCTGACTTTGCGATAATCAATTCGTAATTAGCTCATAAGTGAAAGCAGATCAGTGTGAAGCCTTCCAAAGAATTAATTCATAGCATAGAGAAATTTGGAATTTCAGATTACATAAAAAAATCTAAATCCAAAATGTAGAATGCTGAATCCGAGGGAATTAAGTGTACCTATATCGTTGAATAAAGTTATAATTATGATAATACAGTCGAAACTTGATTTAGTGTTTCTGGATTTAGTATTTCCGAGAATTGATGCGGCGCCGCAGCGACAGGTACAGAGAAGCTGCGGAGGGGGGAGGTGCGGTGTTCACTCAGGCGTGACAAAACAGAAAGAGAACCATTAGAGAGGAAAAACAGGTTTGACTGTACATAATGTTCAAAAAATTATAATTTTCCTGAATGATAAATAAATATAGGTATCATAATAGCACACAAAAATCACGAAGAATTTTATAAGGGCGAAGAAGTCGGAAGAAGTGCAAAATTGAGCTTCACTAATGAAACGACGATCTGACAAATTGACTAAAACTTAAGCAAATTCTATTAAAAATTTTAATAAATAGAAAATTAATATAAATTTTGTTTTTTACTATCTTAATTTGCAATAATGAAAGTAGATTCAAGGAGACAGGAAATTGTTTATAAATCATAATGCAAAGAATTACGAATAGCCAATGAAGAAAATATAGAAATTAAACAAGTACGATTAATTTACTCAATCGGACAATAAGCCACAAAAAAGAACACAATTAATTATAAATAATTAATTGAACACACAAAAGTGTTCTGCAGATTCAATTCGATGTTAGTTAATATAAGTTTAATCCTCCACCATAATTAATACGCTACGAAATAATTAAACACATATTTGTTTATTGTAAATATACCATGCAACCCTGCTAGTAAAATAAAAATGTATTCAAAGAAAATATTGATACTATCTATATCATGCACAAATTCCATGATTACTTAAATTAAGTTGTTATATTCTACCATTCCTTCGATAAAATTAAACACTTTCTTGTTGCAAAGAGGATAGAATTATGATTACGTCTATTCCTTTCGTAATAATCATTTTCCATAATTAATTCATGAATATGCATCAAACTCTTATCTTACAAACGACATCAAATTCTTACCTAGAGCAAATTATAAGCCTCTAATGAAACGAAGCAATTAAGAAAAAAAAATAATTACAAAATTAAAACTACTATTATAAAAAATAAAAAATAAATGCGATAAAAATCTAATAAAAGTAGTGGTTCTAATAAAATTTCTGGTAGATTAAAAGGATGTTAAAGGAATGGATTGATTCTTTGATCGAAGCAGTACAATAGAAACGTGACTAGCCTATCGGCAATAAAGATCATTTATCACCTCTCTAAAAACTCAAATGAAATGTTCCATTTTTAGATGAATGAGTATTACCTATCCTAGGAAGTAATTTTTTATATGACATTCAATTCTGTGTAATGGTTTCCCGATCCTATCTAAAAAAAGGCGGAACGAAATTAACGAATTCTGGCGCTCATTGCTGTTGGCTACCTGATTGGTTGAATACTGTTTTTTCTTTCAAATGTTGTGTAATTTTATCAATCAAAATTTCTGAATGCGAAATTTCAATTCCAAAAATTTATTTTTAAAAGAGAAAATTTAAATTGTATATAATTTTTTAAATAATAAAAGCAACTTTTAAATAAAGGCGAAATTTCTGAACTATTTCAATAAATTTTTAACAAATGTTAAAAGAATAAAATCAGACTGTATCTATTAATTAATTAATAGTTATTAATAATTTTCTGTACCTCTCAATTTAGTAAATAAAGAAGTTCAAGTATGTAATTTTATTTTGATGACATAATTTATTTCTGAATGTTTCTAAACATTATTGATAAAAAAGAACATTATAATTGTAAATGTTTTTTTTTAATATTGAGAAATAAAACAGTTAACATTTTGCGATCTCACTATAATTTGTAAACTTCTTCACATTTTTAAAGTGATGAGAACAAATTATAGACAATAACTTTTAATATCTTCATATTTGCAAAGATTATTTATCGTTGACACCTGAACAGTTTTAAATGGTTTAGATTTATGCTCGGTTTTATTTTAAAACACCGAAACGCCGAAAAAGAATTTAAAAGATTTTGAAAAAATTTTTAATTTAAAAAGATTTCAAGACATGTAGTTTTTTAAGATTTAAGGTAAAATGTAAATTTAATTTTTATTTTAATAAATTAATTTTTTAAATTTACATTTTTATTCGATTTAATTATATTTTTTGTCATTTCTTATTTAAAATAAAAACATATATTTTTATTTCATAAAATTTATTTTAAGAGAATATTTCCTTAAAATTCGGAAAAGAAGCTCGAAGATTAAAAACCAAAATTGTTCTATTTTGAAAGATTACAGAATTTTATAAAAATTCGAATAAATTTACAAGCTACTTAAAAGGTTTGAAGATACACGAAAATAATTTTAAACTTAAAAGTATTTAAAAAACTTAAAATAAAATGTCAATTTTTGAAGATTTCAGCATTATATGTAGAAGCTTTCTAAAGATTTTAAAAAGTTTCCAGTGTTTTAAAATTTTTTCCTAAATTCCTGGGAAGCTTAAGTGATTCATTAGTATACAACAAAAAATTTAAGTAGAAATTTTAAAATATTTTGAAACATTTTCGAAAAGACTTCATAAGTTGTCAAAACAAAATTTGGAAAGTTTTGAGGCAACCTTTTTAATTGTACGGAATTTAAAAAGAAATTTGACTATTGATAAAATAACATTAGGAGTATTAGACATTTCGAAGAGTTTCGAAATGTTTAAAAGTATGTACGAAAATTTCAAATTAATAAAATATATTTAAATTCTTCGCCATCATGCAAATGGAACCTAGGAATATTATATTTATATAATATTAAAGCAAATAAGGAAGGAAAATTATTATTGTTAATCAATTTTTTTTTATTTGAATAATAGTTTGACTGATTTATTTACTTCAATACAGAAATTTGTTGTTGTTGAGGAATCAACTGTTTTGTTTATAATCCACTCCTTTATGCATTACACTGCTGTTTACTAAAAATTAAAATCTCTTTGGATTGAAAAATCAAATGTCAATAATTTAAGTTGAATCTTAATTAGTTTAGTTTCAAATTTATCTTTTTCGTACAAAATTAATCTTTTTAGTGAAAAATGAACGTATTTTTTGAAAATTAAACTGTTAATGATTCAAGTATATTGTTAAAAAGTTCATATTATCTTTTTAGATGAATTTAACTGTTTCTGATTAAAAATAAAAATCTTTTTGGAATTGAAATTTGTTTTAAGATTAACTTTTTTGTCTGAATTTTGATTTGCAATATCTAAAATTTTCAACAATCATTTTGAATTTTCTCAAGAATCCTAGGAATATTATATTTGTATAACCTTAGAAAAAAATAAAGGAATAAGCCTAAAAAATAAATAGTTGTTTGAAATTTTTTTTCGTATTAAGAATGTAGTATTTGTAAACTGTAGTTTTTTTAAATAGTGAAACAAATTATAGATGAAGATTTAAAGGTTAAATTAAATGAACTCCAATCACTCATGAATGAATATATTGGAATCTGTTGCCAAAGGAATGTAATATAAATAATCAGGAGAAAGATCTTCTATTACGCAATATTTTTATCTATAATAAAAATGTATGGTCGGTTCGAATTTCCATTTACAATTGTAAATTACTTTTGACTTTATTTAAAGTTTGAATTTCTTAAATTGGGAGGTATTCGATTTTAAATATTGTGATATTTTCCATCATTTCTAAATCGTTTTTCACGTGTTATTTTTTCATTTATAGACCCTAATTAAACACACCTTAATTTTGTAGCGAAGAAAGAAATTTTTCAATTTTTAACATTTTTTTCAAGTTTAAACTTTCGAAATTACCAATATTTAAAATTATTTAATTTTCAACAGCGAAAATGACATCAGTGATTCTTTTGTGACAGAAGTCACGTTTTTTACAAAAAATTCTATTTAAACACTTAGAATAGATTTAAAAATTCGCGGTTTTTTCTAAATTTTTAAACTTATTTTCGACTTCTCAGTTACAAGGCAATAAGGAATTAAATTTAACAGAAAGAATTTTTAATACTATTTTTTATTAAATATATTAATACCATCTTAGAAAAATTCTAGAAAGTTGTAGTTTCTTTTGAAATTTTCTACCTTTTATCAAAGTTTGAATTAGAGTGAGCTATTAACTATTCCAAGTTGACAAAGATAATTTTTTCAACAGTTTCTTATTGTTTTATAACTAAATTCTCTAAGAGGAATATTAGAAATTTGCGGGTTTTTCTAAAACTTTCATCTTTTCTTTCAATTTTTAGGTAGGAAGAAATTATAAATATTAATATTAATTCAAACTAAAAGTAAGTAACAAAAGTAAATAATTAAAAGAAAATGTACATTTATTATGATCTCTCTGGAAAATTTGAAAAATATTTCAAATATATGTTTTACTTCAGAAAAATATATATTTAAAAATAGAAAGAGATTTTGAACTTAATGGTTATTTTTATTGTTTTTTTAATATTTGTTCATACCTAAAAAACCAAATCAAAGTTAAAAATTTCAGAAAAGACTAAATCTTTCTATTGTTATTTAAGAAAAAAATTATTTAAAATAATAGTAGATTGTTCGAAATATTATGTTTGTTAACTTGAATTATTGTAACATTACCCTGACTATTATGAAAGGAAGAAATTAATATAAAAATAATAATCTGTTTGAACAATTATGTTTAATAAATTGCATTCATTTTTACCTCGCTCTATGTCAAAAGAGGACAAAAAATTAAAAATTTCAGGGAAACAACCGTAATTTTCTATCATTATTTAGAAAGAATATTATTAAAAGTAATAATAAATTATCTAAACAATTATCTTTGTTAACTTGAATTAATTATTAACTTACCCCAATTGAAAAGTGGTCAAAAAGTAGAAATTTTGAAAAAAAACTGCCACTTTCTAGCCATATCCTAAGAAAATATAATTAATAATAATAAATAGCTTAAGAAATTATCTCTAAAAAACTGAATCGATTTTTGGCTTGATCTAACAGAAAAGTTTAAAAAAAGATGATAAATTCTGAAAAAACTGCGAGTTTATTACTCTATTTTAAAAGAAATTTACGAAAAACAACAATAAATTGTTTAAACGATTTATCTAAATATCTAAGTATCAGCAAAAGTAGTATTTTATGTATTAGAAACAATTTTTCTTTTTTTTTAAACCAAGAAATTCATAATTAACTCCAGATCCTCGCAAAACCCAAGTTTTCATTTATGAGGTTTCGTCGGGACCATATAAAACAGATATGTACGGATGATATGAAAAAAATCATTATTTGTATTATATAGCTAATTGTACAGGAAAATGTTGAGTTTTACATCGATTTTCCTAATGTTGACGATTCTGAATAAAATTTACAAAAAAGTCTATTTTTCTTATGAAAAATACGCGTTAAACTTCAAGGGGCTTGCGGAACCTCTACTTTTTTTTAAATGCATTTCTTTGCGTATTCGAGCAAATTTTTGGGTGATATGCATGAAAATTCGAAAAAAAATCCAGTGCACTTTTGGAGCACATTATTGCGGAACCTCTAAATGTTATTTTTATTCAACAAGAAAAGGCATTCATGTTCTTTTAATCATAAAAATTTGTGGCGGTATTTACAAAAATTCGAAAAAAAATGCTGATGCATTTTTGAACCACCCTATCGCGGAACTTCTAAATGTCATTTTATTCAACAAAAAAAACAGTTTCTTTTTTTACTCGGACCAATTTAGAGGCGTTATGAATGGAAATTCGAGGAAAAAATGGACATTGCATACTCTTAAATTGGGAATCTAGTCATTTAAATAATAATTAATGCAGAACTGACGCCATTGGCTTGAATTTAATTTCCGCGTAGCTCGATCAATTTCACAAGTGACATATTTATAATTCTCGACCGAAATTAGCAACGGTGAATGCAAAGCGCGAGAACGAAACGAAATTTCTGACAGCGGCGACTTTTGGCGAACCGAGTCTCGAGGGATTAATGTCGGATTAAAATGTGGTCGGTCATTAGGGCGACTAATAAACGCAAGTAAATTTCAATGAAAAGGGGTGGGATTTTGGTGGACAGTGAAATTTTTATGTCGCTCGCAGCCGTCGTCATTCCATAAGCGTTTTCTGGCCGCTTTATTCTAATATTGTTAGCGACTGTTCCCAGGCGATTAAAAAGAATAATTAACAAAAAAATTTACCACGAAGTTCCTACTTGACGGGTGCACCACCGGGACTTGGAAATGCGACTTTAATTATTTTTTATAATTTCTTATTCACGAGTGCCGTGCTTTTAATTTCTCTTATTCTTACATTTTTTTGAACCTTAAATCGTTTTCCAGTTTACTTTATTTTAATTAATTTCATATTGTTCAGCAGTTTTTCTGTTTAATATTCATAAACGATAGACATCAAATGTAAACCGACTGAAGAAGGCCCTAAAAAAATAAGATGCCAAAAAACATTTTTTTAACTAAGTTGATAACAGTGGAAATAGAGGAATCAGTTCATCTAAATAACTATGGGTGCTATATTAAATTATATTTGACAAATTGTTGTTTCGAAAAGTTTGATAACAAATATTGAAATTTCTAAACAATCGATCGAGTTCTAAACAAATAACTCAACTTTCATCTAAAAACATGATTTTTCCATCTAAAAAAGATTACTTTGCAATGAAGAAATCGAATACTTAAATTTTTATTTGAAAAACTTGATTTTTAATGGAAAAGAGAATACATTTTTAACAGAATAGTAAGATCCTTAACCAAAATAGACCAATTTTAATCTGAAGTTGTATTTTTAACCTTAAAAAGATACGAATTTTGAGAGACAATAGTTCAAAGAGATGAATCTTCAACAACAAAAATTAATTTTGATGAAATTAGTTTAACTTTTAACCTGGTAATTGAATTTTCAACTAAAAAAGATCACCTTTTCACCAGAAAAGGAGTAGTTAAATTAAAAAAATATATATATATATATATATATATATATAAATTTCAACAAAAAATGGATTTATAGAGATTTCTACTAAAAGCGTTTAAATTTTTAATTAAAAACAGTTATGTTTTACCAAAAGAGATAAATTTTAAAAAAAAGTTGTATCCTCGACCAACATTGAGAAGTAAAAGAAATTTAAGAAGCAAGAGAAATTTTGGAATCAAAAAGAAAACAACATTTTAACCGAACTCTTGAATTTTCTAAAATGCGTTAAATGTTCAACAAATTGCAACAAAATTGTTGAATTCTCAACCAAATAGCTTAATTTGTTTACCAATTAACTTAATTTATAATCCAAAAAGACGAATCTGTAACAAAACATTTGAAATATCACTAAAAATTAGAACTTCTTGATAAAAGTGTTGAATTTTCATCAATATAATTAAATTTTAAACGAAATAGTAGATTTTTTAACAAAAACTCTGGATACTCAAGTAAAAAGTTACTTTTCAAACAAATAGTATAATTTTCTGCTAAATAATTTAATTTTCAATGCAAAAAGACGAATTTAAACAAAAATAAATAAAATAAAAGATGACTCCTTAACAAAATTGTTGAATTTTCATCAAAATAATTACATTTTTAACCAAATAGTTTAAGTTTCTACCAAGTAATTTAATTTTCAATTCAAAAAGAAGAATTTAAGAAAAAAAAGATTACTCCTTAACAAAATTATTGAATTTTCATGAAAATAATTACATTTCCAACCAAATAGTTCAATTTTCTACCAAATAATTCAATTTTTAACCAAAAGAGACGAACTTAAAAAAAAATGTTTGATTTTTTACCCAAAAATGTGATAACTTAATAAAGTTATTAATTTTCCATCAATTTAATTAAATTTGTAACTCAATATTAAAATTAAAATCTCAAGGAATTGGAACTTTTTCCTTGAAAATATTTATTTGAAACAGATGACCACTGAATAACGCACAATGCGACCTAACCGTACTGTTGACATATATATTTAATACTCTAGCTCGAACCAAATCATTTTCAAATTTCGCGCCATACGAGATTACCAATCACAGTGAAACAGATGACTGCAACGTCAGTCGTATATTTTCACAATCAAATATATTATAAACATCACGAATCACTTTGAGACAGCTCTGCAGTCTTATAACAGGCTTATTTCAAATTGGATATCGTACATCACTCGTCAGGTAAGACAGGTTCTCACGTAGAGCATCATCCTGCTAACATTGATCTTTCAGTAAACACCTATATAAACCTAATTATGATGTAATATACTATTAATTTTGTAAATCTTTATTTATGAAATCTCCTGAAAATACTGCTTCGATCTATGAATATCCAGAGATAGAAATTTAATTTCTTGATGAAATAAAAGATAATTTGTTAGTAAAAAAGCGTGCAGCGTGCATACCACAATACTCTTCGTCAGACATGTCCATGCAATGGGGTTCTCCATCACAAAATTGGGAAAGTGTGATGCACTCCTTGCCATTTTCACAAGACCATTCAAATGCTTTACATTTTTTTTTCTTGGGATCCTTTACTTCCGAATTGATCTCAACAATCGGTTCCAAAGTGGTCGTAGACGAAGGTTCTATTTTTCAGGAATAAATTTTTTTTAATTTCGAAAGTACAAACTAAAGTTTCGCTTGACCATGTCAAACAAGCAAGAGGGAATTTTAGTTCATGAAAAATGCTGGTTCAAAAAAATGTTGTATAATTTAAAATACAGGCCTCGGACTCATTTGAAAAATCCAAAATGGCGTCAGAAATAGGATATATTTTGGAAAATAGTAGCGGGATAGCTTATAACAAAAACAAAAACTTTTTTTGGACCAATCTAATGTACCTTCCATAAAATCGTATGAACTACTTTAGAATATTTTTAAATAACCCAAAGACTCTGAAATTCGTTAAAATAATTTAAGAAATCCTCAAATCTGACGAGATCCTCTAAAAGTTCATTAGAAAACTCAAACGTTTTTTTAAATTTTTTCAAATGATTAAAAACCCTTGAAATCTCATAACTTCATTTGGAATCCTATAGATCCCTAGAAATCTCTTAAATTTGTAGAAATCCTAAAAAATTCCCAGAAGCCCTTTTGCATTTTATTTTATTAATTTCCCAATTTTCTCTAGAAATAGGTTAAAATCCCTTGAAATCTTTTAAATATAATTTATGTCCTGGATAATCTTTTGAAATCCTTTGAAATTTTCTAAAGTCCTACGAAATTTTTTAAAAGCACATACAAATTTTGAAAAAACCCTTGAAATTGTTAAGCCTCCTTAAAATTTGGAAGATTTTATAACTATTTTACAAGGTTAACGCTTTTAGATTTTTAATTAATGCCAATTTCGATATTAAAACGATTAATTCGGAAGAAAAATTTTTGAAGACACAGAAAAAAATCTGCGTAAGGCCGGATTCGAAACCGGAAATGTCACTGTCCATCAGTGGAGCATTAACGAATTTCACCACCGAAGCTTTAGCAGATCTTTTCTTGTTCTGCGTAGCTAGCTTCTTACAAAATGTTATTAACAGTTAAAGATGTTAAGGTTCAAGTTTAAAAACTTGTAATTATTACCAATTATGTTATGTATTAATTATGTTAAACCCTTATTGATCAAAAGTGGTACATTTCTCGTAGTGAATAAATAAGTATAATAGTCCTCTATGGATAGGTAGCAATAGAGAACAAGAAGAGTTCTGCTTGGGCTTCGGTGGCGTAATTGGTCAACGCTTCACTAATGGATAGTAGCATTTCAGGTTCAAATCCGGACTGAGGCAGATTTTTTCTTGCACTTCAAAAATTATTTTTTTTGAAGTAGTTTATTGTTGAAAAAAAGTTTTAAAAAGTTTTGTGAGTCCGAGCCCTGAAAATATATTGGAAAGGGGATGTTTTTTTAAGGCTTGGGGATCGGGGTAAAAATGTTGATCGAGTGCAACGCCCTTCCCTTTCTTCCTGATACACGCTATTATTATCGTCACAGCTATTATAATTATTGAGCTCATCGTAATATGCGAAGGCTTATTCATTATTAGTTTCAGGGCATTCACATGCGAGCCCAGGGTGACGTGCAATGCTGACCGTAATAAATAATAACCGAGTAAAGGTAACATTAGCAGTAGCGCCTATAGGAAACATGCATATCCGCACGTGCGTAATGTACCGACATATACACGGAAAAGAAATTAGCATATTGAATCGAGAAATTATTGGTTTGAATGCCGAGGGTAGATTTTTTGTTTGGTTCATGAACATTTTTGTTTAATGAACCTGAATTAATGAAAATCAGGGAACGGATTATAGCCAATGACAAGTCAGCTGACGAATGCAGCTCGGCTCTCGCATGTGTGAGCCGAGCTGCACTCTCAGCTAACTTCACAGTGGCTCACTTTGTGTATTTGTCTCTTGATATTTTTTGTACTATTAAATTTGACAGTTTATTAGTATACGTCTTGGATCATCTTCTTAGATCAAGAGAATAATTGATATCAATTTATACATTTTATATTCAATGCTAATTTATTTTCCGTGTATGAGTACAGTTAAGCTCAAGCACCCTTCAGTATATGGCAGTGTCAAATTTTATAAAAACAAACATGATTAAAGTATAGTTAAAAATACTCCATCTCTAAAGCTAAGATAAGAGTATTACTTTAGAACTAATTTCGGTTATTTTCGCTTGCTGTGCCTGAATATAAATAATAAACCAAAAACACTGAAATACAATCCCAAAAATAAAATTGCAAAAATATTACGAGACCAAAACATATGTCAAATAAGTGTATACTAGCGTGGTCCAAAGATGTGAGTTTTGATTTTTGGTAATCAATTCCCCAGTTAGTTCGTTTTGCGAAAAAATCAATTTCTTATTTTTTTCAACACGATCAACCATAACCCGTCCCCCGAGTTTTCTTAAATTGACAAACGGTTTCAAATAGAAAAGCTCGCTAAAAAAATGTAAAAAAGAAGTACTTGTTATAAACTTTTTGTAGATTAAATTTTATTCACCTCATAAGGAATGCTCAAGGAATAAGTTCCACTTATTAGAAATTATTTTTGACACAAGAAACCCTCTTGTATTGTACCCACAAAATGCCCCAAAAATCAAAAATAGCTTTTTTATGTAAAATGTATGCCGAAGACTGTATTTAATTATTTCTTAAAAATTGTTCATTTTCATTCGACCAATTGTGTGGACAATTATTATTTGTTCGGACAAGTTTTGTTCACCACTATATCGTGTGAAATTATTAGTTCTTGGGATAAATGATAGAGTTGATGAATTTCGAGAGAAATAATTCTTATTCGATGTAAAAGATATATTTTCGGATTGATAACATAATTAACGAATGTTAAAAGTAATATTTTTATTTTTCAGATGCTTGGGAATTGTTAAACAATTTTCATTTGCTCATACCATTTTTGGATTCTGTGAATTTATTTATTTTTTTAAATTAATGTCGCAGGTAAAGAATAATAACAGTTATCAGTATTAACTTTTTAAAATTTACAGGAAATGTTTTTTTTTATCAAATGAAAATTGTTAAACTGATTTTAACCTCTCTAGCACACGAAATACCACTTTTAGAATTTATTAAATGCGTGATAAATTACAAAAAATAGTAACTTTACAAGATTTACAGGAGAAACAAGTTATCTAAATAAATGCCAAACAGCGTTAAAAATATATATAAAATTGTGAAAATAATTACCAAATATGTCAAGGAGAAAATATTCTTGAAATACATCAACTGTATAATTTATGACGATAAAGAAGATTTTCTAATTGGCGTTAGGGTCAATAATGCTTATGCTAATCAAAATTTTTCCTTTACAGTAATGATACTTACTAAATTAATAACAATATCTTTCGAAAAAACAGCAAATAATAAACATTGAAAAGCTGTCAATAAAATACTGGAAAACTTATGATTTATTGAATAAAAATAATTAATTTTAAGGAAGTTTAAAAATATATATTCTTTAGCAAGAATTTAACGTAGGACTCCTATTTCGAATTTTTTAGGGCTTTTCTCGCGCACAATACAAAATACATTCATGCAAATTTTTCAGGAGATGCCTAAACTTTTATTTAAAAAAAGTTAATCAAAAGTACTTCTTTTTTTGTTTTTTCGACAAAAGAGCTGTCAAAAGCCCAGGGAGACGTGTTAATCCTGACAAAGTAAAAAAAATTGTTTTCTCCAGAAAATGAACAAATTGGAGGGATGGGGGAGGTCATATCTATAGCTAAGACACCTATTTTGCAGACACATATAAGTGCAGGTATATTAAAAAAACATGCGTGTTAGAAATATTACTAACACGTTTACAATAGTGCGAAATGACCCACTGATCCAAATACATACATAAAAAAAATCTTGACTGTAACAAATTATTCACTTCCACGTAAAGGAATCACGTTTACAGTTATTTTTACAAGTATGTAAATTTAATTTTCTACTTTACGGAGAGAAACAGTTAAATAATAAGTCAATGTCCAAGATTCTACCAGAAACAAATTTTTGCTAGAATTCAAATTTTTTTTAATTTTACAATTTTAAATTTTTACAAACAAAAATATAGAAATTTCATAATGTTCTGAATAAAAAAAAGAACTATTGAGATTTCGGATCAAGCCCGACTTAACTAATGTATATGAGACAAATCAATACTTTAGTGCCAACTTTCCTTAAAAAAATGCCAAGTCCAAATAGGGATGAAAATTCTAAAAAAGTTCCTTGTTATTTTTTTCGAAATTTTCATAATTTTTGATGGAACTTATGTCACAAAAAAGTACGGCTAAAATAGAACAAAAGTATCAAAAAAGTTCAAAATGTGTCTCGTTTCTCCAGGACTTATTCAGGGCAAAAGTACCAGACGAGTCTCACTTCATTTTTTATAGCAGAAATTTTTAGGGTTCTTTTGAAGATCAAGTTTCAAGAGTTTTCAGTTATAAATTTACTAATTTAAAGAAATTGTTGAATAAATAAGTAATCGAAAATAATTTTTGAGTATTTATAGTTTAAAATCATAACATTTTGAACATGTTTCCAAAGTTCTCCTTGAAAATCTTGAAAAATTGCAATTGAAGTTCCTTAAATTTTTAATGCGTATAATTTTAAATAACGTAGTTTTGAATGTTTTTCAATTTTTCCACCTTTCAGATTTATATTAAAAAACTCTTCAATTTTACAATTGCTTTAATTGAAATAATTAAATTTTTTATTTTAAAGCTCAAAAGTCTAGTTATCAATTGTAGGTCTTCCAAATTGAAGAAATTTAAATTTAAATAATCAAAAGTACAGCTGCTTATTTATCAAGCTTAAGACTTGCATAATTTTTAACTGTAAATTTTTGAGAGAAAAAACTTTTCAATTTAAAATATGTATAACTAAAAATTCTTAAATTGTTATGATTTTGAAGATCAAAAATCAAGCTTTCAATTCTGAATCTTTCAAATTAAAGAACTTTCGAATGTAAAGAATTAAAATTAGAAAATTTTTAATTGTAAAACTTAAAATTTGCAGTTTTTACTTAAAATTTTTTAAATTAAAAACTTTTCAATTTTAAAGATGTATAAATAAAAATTCCTAAGTTTTGGTGATTTTGAAGATCAGAAGTCAAGTTTTCAATTCTAAATCTTCGAAATAAAAAAATGTCGAATACAAAGCATTAAAATTACAAAGTTTTCAATTGTAAATTCTCAAAATTAAAAACTCTTTAATTTTAAATGATTCACGAATTAAGATTTTGCAGTTTTAAAGAGGTACAATGGAAAATTCTTGAATTTTGAAAATACAGAATTACAAATTATTTAAATTTGAAGAATTTGGATGATTTTCAAGATCAAAAACATATTTTTCATCTCTAAATCTTTAAAATTCAAGAAATTCGGACGTTGAATCATCAAAATTACGGAATTTTAAATTGCAAATTGTCAAAATTGGAAACGCTTCAATTTTAAATATTTACCATGAAAATTTTCAAAATGTTGAAGTGTTACGATCGAAAACTCTTGGATTTGAAAGAATTTAAACATAAAATATGAATTTTTTAGAATTTTCATTAATTTGGGAAATAAAAAGTCAAGTTTTCAATTTTAAATCTTTTAAATTTAAGAAAATTCCAAAATAAAACATCAAAATTACAGAAATTTCCATTGCAAATTTAAAAAATAAAAAATTTTCAATGGGAAATGATTACACATTTCAAATTTCTTCCATTTTTAAGTGTAACAATTGAAAACTCTTGAATGTTAAAGATGTATAAGTAATTTTTTTAAACTTTTATGGTTTTTGACATCAAAAGTGAAGTTTTCAATTCTGAATCTTTCAAATTGAAGAAACTTCAAATTTAAATAATCTAAAATTACCGCTTTTTATTGTACATTTTTGAACTGGAAAATTCTTTAATTTTAAATATTTACAATTGAAAACTCTTTAATTTTAGAAAGGTATAAATGATAATTGTTTAACTTTAGAGAATTTGGAAATCAAACCAAAATTGCAGAATTTTTATTTAAAAACTTAAAATTTGCATTATTTTTCATTTCAAATTTTCAAACATAAAAACTTTTCAAATTGAAAGATTTACAATTCAAAAGTAAGCAACGAAAATTCTTTAATTTTCGAAATATGAAATTACAAATTATTCAATTTCTGAAATTCGCAATTAAAACTTCTACAATTTTGGAGAGTTTCAATTAAAAACTCTTAAATATACATAAGTAAAAAACGTTATATTTGGATGGTTTTTGTAATCAAAAGTCGAATTTTCAGTTATAAATCTTCCTGAATTGACAAAATTTTTAATCAAAAGCATAAAAGTTACAGATTTTTTATTGCAAATTGTCTAAATTAAAAACACTTGTATTTTACTGATCTGTAAATAAAATTTTTCAAATTTTTATGATTTTGATTAGTTACGTGAATCAATAGTCAAGTTTTAATTTCTAAATTTTCCAAATTAATGAGTTTTCAAATTTAGAGCATCAAAATCATAGAATTTTTAATTGTAAAACTAAAAACTTGATTAATTTTTTATCGTACATTTTCAAACATTAAAATTCTTTAATTCTCATGATTTAGAATTGAAAACTCTTGAACTTTAGAAATTTATAAGTGGAAATTTTTAAATGAGGATGATTTTAAAGATTAGAAGTCAAGTTTTCAATCCTAACTCTTTCTAATTGAAAAAATTTCGAAATTAAGACATAAACACAATTTTGAATAGTTAAAAAGGAAAACTTTTTAATTTTACACATGTATAAATATAGATTATTCTTAAATTTGGATGATTTTAAAGATAAAAAGTCAAATTTTCACATGTAAATCGTTACAACTGCAGAATTTTAAATTGTGAAACTTAAAAACTTAAAAGTCCTGACCTTTGAATATCAGAATTCACGAGATTTAAATTATAAATCTTCCAAATAAATGACATTTAAAATAGAAATTAATTCTGAATGTTTGTAATTGAAAATCGTAATACATATTTTATTTTGAAATAATTTTAAGAACAATCTATTTTCCATTTTTCGGGCTTCGTAATTTTTACAAGAACGTTTTTGGTACTTTATTCCTATTTTAGCAGTACTTTTTTGGAAGACAAATCCAACCAAAACTTCTTAAAATTGCGAAAAAATAAAATAAAAAAAAAATTTTCAAATACTTTGATCCAAAAAGTTTATTTATATCTTGTACAAATTTAGAGAAAATTAAGTAGGACTTTTCCTGTGATTTTGTTCTAAAAAAATGCAGCTTGAAAAATGCTTTATTTTGAACTTTTTGGTACTTTGCTTCAATTTCAGACCTTTTTGAAACATAAATCCTATTAGTACTCATGATAAGTGATGAATTAAATAAAATGGGACTTTTCTAGCATTTTTTCCAACAAATTATTGAGGAACTTTAAAAGTTAAAAAAAATAGTAGGCTTTTTTCGCCTCGTGAAATGGGACATATTTTGAAATATTTTTTTACTTCAGTCCTCTTTAATGAGTACTTTTTTGGAATATAAGTGCCATCAGCATTCGTAAAAATTTGCAAAAAATAAAATAAGATGGAACTTTTCTAGTACTTTTTGTACTTTTTCCCCATTTTTTAGAAAAGTTGGTATTTAAGTACTGATTTATTTCACACCCAGTACTTTAGCGGGACTTCAGCGGGGATCTCAATGGAATCTCAAGGGGACTTTATTTTACTCGACAAATTCAATTTTATAAGAAAAAGTTGACTGTATTCAATTATATAGAAATAATAAATTATTATTAGCTTAATTAATAGAAGGCAGTTTTGAAACGTTTCGGACATTTTTACCCTTAACTAATTATTTTTCTCCGTAAATTTAAGTAATGAAAGGTGCATAATAGACACTTATTAGAGTCACGCAAAAATGTATAATAACGTATACTATCACGAACAAATACAACACTTATATTTATCCGGAAACTGCTATTTAAAGAATTTTAATTTTAATTAAATAATTATTTCAGATTTAAAACTTGTAAAATCTAAAAACTTTCACATTAAGCTGTTTGTCATTAATTTGGGGATCACAGCAATTTAGTAATTAAAATTTTTGTAGGTTAAAAAGAGGATTAAAAGGGAATTTCATTTATCACTAAAAACTTATATATCATATGGGTATCAAGAATCAATATATAACAAAAAAATAAAACCCTTTTTAGTTGAAAATGCAACTGTTTTGTTTAAAATTTGTCCATTTGTGTGAAAATCATCATTTGTCAATTGCGCTTAAAAACTCAATAATTGGGTTAAAATGTTGTTTCCTTCTTGACGGAAAAAAGTGTTTTTGATGGAAAAACAAAAATTGAAATCTCATTTTTTTGATTAATTAAACTTTTTTGTTTAAAATAAATATCTTTTCCGGTTGACAAAACAAACATTACATTTCTCATAGAGAATTCACCTTTTTTGTCGAAAATTCCACTACTTGGTTAAAAGTTGAATTACTGTATTAAAAATTCATTTTTTTGGGGTTGAAGATTCATGATTTTTGTTTACATTTCTTTTTGTTGACAATAATTTTTTAAAATTCGTCATTTTAGGTTCAAAATAAAAATATTTTTCTAGAAAATTCAACTATTTATTCAAAACTTCCTTTTTCTTGAAAATTTCACTGCTTTTGAAAAATAATTTTTTGGAGAAATTAGCAACTGAAAAATCGTATTTTTATACAATTTAAACTGCTCGATTAAAAATTGTTAATCTTTTTTGGTTGAAGTACCAACCATTACAATTTTGGTTGAGAAATCATCTTTCATGACTTGATCGAAAGTTAAACTACTTTATCAAAAAATAAGTTTTCACGATTCATCACTTTAGTTAAAATTTGACTTCTTTGTTTAAAAATGTAACTATTTTCTTAAAAAATCGTCTGCATAGGTTAAAAATTAATTTCTTTGTCTAGAAAATTGATCTATTTGGTTAAAGGTTAACATTTTTGTGGAAAAATCAGCTATTAAGTTAAAAATAAACTTTTTAATGAGAATTCATCTTTTTGTCCGGAAAATTCAACAGCTTGGTTGAAAAATTTAAAATTAAAACATCCTCTTTTTCAACATGAATTTAACTGTTCTTCATTTAGTATAAGAAAAAATTTTGGTTCAATTAACAACTATTACGTTTTTCGTTAAGAAATTTTTTTTTTTTCGTTGAAAATTCATCAAACTTTTTTTTGGGTAGAAGATTTATCATTTTAGTTAAAAATTTATTTAGTTGGTTTCAAATTTCACTATTTTTTTGTTAAAAATTAGTTTTTTCTTATGTTGAAAATTAAACTACTTTTGTAGAAAATTGGACTTTTTGATAAAAAGTTAACTTTTTTCTGTAAATTGGAGGAATTTGGATGAAAAATTAAAAATAATAAATCGTATTTTTTGGATATATTCAACTATTTTTTATTTAATATTTTAAAAAGTTTAGGTTGAAAGTTGAGCTGCTTTATTCAAAAGTCATTATTTTAAAATTAGTTTCACTTAGAAATCATTTCTTCAGTTTAAAATATAATTTTGTTGAAAATTCAACTGTTTAATTATCAATCGAATAATTTGAATAAAAAATCCACAATTAAAAAGTCGCATTTAAAAAATTCTTTTGATTAAAATTAAAAATATGTATTTTTTTGACATAAAATTTATTACATTTTTTGTTGAGAATTCGTTTTTTTTGTTATTGAAAATTAATCGTTTTAGTTAAAAATTGAGCTATTTGTTTGCAACTATTAATTTCTAATATTTTTACTTAATATGTTTTGAATTTGAAGCATCTTAATTTGAACTGAATATTATAATCTAACCTAGAAAAATTAGACCAAAATTTGGTCAATTTTAGGTGTTTTAGTGAATTTTTCAAATTTAGGACAGAAAAATGAGAAATGGGCTAAAAAAGATAGCCCACTATGAACCCTGTGACTGTGATATTAAATACAAAAAATTGACAACTTTCAATAAAAAATAGCTGTTTCCGAAATACCAATAAACATCACAATAACGAAAAAGTCAAAGCTAAGGTGCATAACATTGATCTCTATTGACGCAGAAAACAGCGTGCACGTGGATACATAATAAAAAATGCAAAATAAAATACCATAAAGCCGTTCTTTGCATTCTGGACAATGGCGCATGTCCACAAAAGATGTTCATAATGCTACGGCAGGTCAACATGCATCAACATTAACGAACAAAAGCACGTTTTTGACGCCCTCTAAACGTTTCCTTTTATATTCATTTTAATAACTCTTCCGCCACACTTTTTTAACGACTCGATTAATAAATTCAATCTAGTCCCTAGAAAGCGGACAAAAACTATTTACATGAAAATTTTTAATCTCATTTTTTTAATATCAGAGGGATTATGTAACATCTTCTGTTTTTTTTTATCAATGCGCCATTGTCAAAAACGATAAGCATCCGGCAATCAAACCATGATTAAAGACCGCTGAAATATACTTACGGCATTTTATTTCATCCGAGCCATCTGCGCAGTCTTGTACACCATTACAATATTTTCCAATTTCTATGCATTGCTGATTTCTGCATTTAAATTCGTTTGAATGGCAAGCTGAAACAAAAAAATATTAAAATGTTTTAAGCTTTAAATTTCAAACAGTAAAAATCAAGTGGCGAGAATAAATTCTGTGAAATCTATGCAATATTATTAAATCCCATGCAATTAAATGAAACCTGATATTTTCTTAAAATAATTAAAATCCTCAGAAATCTGATAAAAGACCTCTGAATAGCTAACAGTATTTTAAATACTTATAGGTCCTATACAATCGTTTCGAATCTTCCGAAATTGTAGAAATTTGTTCTCTAAATTCCTAATACTTAAAACAAAATGTAATCAATAGAAAATGCTTTGTAATCTTAAAAGAAACCATGAAACATTTCTTATCCTCCAAAATATTTCGACATCCCCTAAAATATTTTTAAATACTCTAAAATATTTAAAATTCCTTGGTTTTTTTTAATACCCTTAAATGTATCAAATCCTTTAGAATATCTTTGAATTATTGAAACATTAGAAATTCTTTGGAACCCTTCAAAGTACCCAAAAATCTTTAAAATCCTTTGAAATATTTTGAAATCTTTTGAAACATTTTAAAGCTTTTAAAAATCTCTTGGCTTTCGAAACCTTTCGAAACCCATCAAATTATTGAAAATGTATTAAAAATTCCTTAGAATATTTTTAAATACCCTAAAAATACCGCTAGACATTTTTTTAAATACATTAAAATATTTCATATCCTTTAAAATCCCATTAAATTCTTAAAATATATTTAAAATCCTTTGAAATGTTTTGAAATCCTATGAAACTTTATAAAAATCTTCAAAATTCATTGGGTATTTTAAAAATAACCAAAAATCTATAGAATCCTTTAGAATATTTTCAATTTATTAAAATATTTTAAAAATCCCTGGGAATATTTTTGAATACCCTAAAATATTTCAAATCCTGTGAAATCCTTAGAAATACCTTGAAATATTTGGAAATCTCCTAAACGTTGATAAAAATCATGAAAATTCATCGGATATTTTTAAAATATCCTAAAATATTTTAAATCATTTGAAATCTGCTAAAATCACTCGGCATTTTTTTAATCCCTTGAAAATGTATACAAATGTTAGAAATTCTTTGGAATTTTTAAAAATACCCTAAAATTTGTCAAAATCCCTTAGAATATCTTCAAATTATTGAAATATGTTAAAAATTCGTTGTAATATTTTAAAATGCCCAAAAATATTTAAAATCGCTCGAATGCCTATCAAAACCTTGAAAATGTCTTGGATGTTTTAAAAACATCTTAAGCTTTTTGAAATTTTGGGAAATATCTTCAAACTATTAGAATATATTCAAAATTCCTTAGAATATTTTTAAATATCCTAAACTGTTTCAAATCCTGTGAAAGCCCTTGAAATCTCTTGAAATATTTCGAAATCCCTTAAAAATTGATAAAAATCTTGACAATTTCTTGGATGTTTAAAAAAACTACTAAAATCTATTAAATCCTTTAGTATACCTTCAAATTATTGAAATATACTCAAAATTCTTTGGCAGTTTCAAAATTACCCTAAAATGTATCAAATCCTTTAGAATACCCTCAAATTATTGAAATAGGTTCGAAATTCATTGCAATCTTTTAAAGTACCTAAAAATATTTCAAATCCTTTTAAATCTTTTGAAATACCTTGAATATTTATTAAAATCATAAAAATTCCTTGGATGTTACAAAAACATCTTAAACTTTTCGAAAATTTTGGCAATATCTTCAAACTATTAGAATATATTTCGAATTCCTTGGTATCTTAGATAAAATTCTGAAATAATGGAAATCGTTTGAAATCTTTTGAATTTCCATCAAATTATTGAAATATATCTAAAATTCCTTGGAATTTTTTTTAATATCCTAAAATATTTCAAATCCTTTCAAACCTTTCAAAATCCCTTAATATTTTATAAAGATCTTTAAAATTCCGTAGATGATTTAAACACACTCTACAAATTTTTCAATCCTTTGGAATATTTTCAAATTATTAAAATATATTAAAAATACCTTGGAATATTTCAAAATGTCCTAAAATATTTTCACTCCTTTGAAATGTTTTGAACTCCCTTGAAAATTTATTAAGATCTTTTTAAAATTTCTTGAATGTTTTAAAAACACCTTAAAATCTGCAAAGTCCTTTAGAATAACTTTAAATTATTGAAATCTATTCCAACTTCTTTGAAATATTTTAAAATACCATAAAATATTTCAAAAGAATGCAAGAAAATTCAAAAGTAGATAGTGACCTTGATTCAAACAATGATTAATCCATGGGTTAATTTATTGAATGAAAATTGACTAAAGGGACCCTGACTTTTGTAATTTTTTCAAAATTCCTTACTTTTCCCTGACTTTCCCCGAGGTTGTCTGTAGTAGAAGTAGAATCTTCATAAGACCGCAGGTCCAAGGTAGCACACAAATTTTATATTTCTGTTTCAATTTATTTCAAGATGCGTAAAGAGCGAAATTTTCCATAAAAAGTGGTTTAAGCTCGAAGCGGGTACCCCAGAGTATAGAACATGACAGTTCTAAAAACATTTTACGTCTTGATTATCCCTCAATTGAGCACGAAGTGACAAATTAGAGAGGACGTATGGCCGTGCGGTCTCTCAGACCGCACAGTGCTTCTAATATGTGAGTTCCTACCAAAACAGGAAATCACGTCTGCAGTTAATGGTTAGTATAAAAGTAGCCTATGGTCAAGATTAGATTTCCTTTATTTTCATTTTAAATATTAATCTGAAATTTTTCAACTTACAAAATCTCATATTCGCCCCTTCAATATCGACTTTCAATCTCTTCCTATACACGGATTTTCACCTGAAATTGAGTCTCCACAAAATTGCTATCGCAGATGCTTTTCGAGGCTATATTGTAGTTGGGCTATATATGTTACTCAAGTGTTCATACGAGACGCGTTTTAGACAGTGGCACTCGAGTCAATGGGGTTATAATTTGGTTACGAGGTTCGCTTGGTATTTAATATAAATACCTAGCTGGTGATATTAGCACTGCCGATAAGATTTCAAAGGCAGAAGTAAGGTGTCGTCCAGAAATCGGAACACGGGAGAAGATTGTTGGGCTGGTCTTGAATTCCTACAGGAATCACGAATAAAAATTATGTGACGTAATTTGGGGACGGTTCGTAAATTAGGTAAACTTTTTTGTTCGGAAATTTTGAACGACTTGCCTCCTTTGTAAGGAACCGTAAGTTTACCCCGCCCCCCCATATTTTACGTGATTTTTACCGACGAAATTTTTTTGTTAATTTATTTAGGGATTATCCAAAAATTAAGTAAGGCGATTCTAGGGGAGGGGAATTTGGTCAAATCCTACTGTTTCTTATTTATTACCAAAGCAATTCAAATTTCAAACATGCAGTTGAGATTTTGTCAACAACAAAATTTTTAGGCAATAACAAAATACAATTTCATCCAAAATGTGGAATTTACAACCAAAAATATAACTTTTCAACCAAGAAGATTAATTTTCTCATGGAAAAGAGTAATTATTAACAAATTACATAATTTGTAAACCAAATAGTTGAATTTCTAAACTAAAAAAGATAATTGTTTTGCTAAAAATGGAGCAGTTACATTTTTATTTAAAAAAATTAATTTTCCACGATAAAAATAATCGAATTTTTCGCAAAACAATTGAATTGTCTCCTAAATTGTCAAATTTTCCAGTCAAAAGGACCATTTTTATACAAAATAGTTCAATTTTCAACCCAAATATATGAATTGTCAACAAGAAATTAATTTTCAACCAAAGAGATCAATTTTCAACAAAATTTTTGAGCTATAATAACACAAAAACCGTTAAATTTAATTTAAAAAATGTAAATTTTTCAAGAAACCAGTTTAATCCTCAATTGAAACTGATTAGGCTTTATAAATTTAGTGCAGTTTTAATCAACAAGAATTAATTTCTATATGAAAATAATTAATTCTAAACCAAATGCAATGAAACCCCTTAATGTTCGTCCCTTCTATAGCCCTTCTGAGAATGGACGCCGCGCCGCAGGTAGTTGTGACAGGAACTGCGCAGGGTGCGCGGGGTCTGCCATTGTCACTCAGGCGAGCCCTCAGGTGTGAACAAACAAAAGCGGAGCTGGCTATATATTGAGTTAGTTCCCACCCATCGTCAGTCCCGAAATCGGCGCTATAGAAGAGTTTGACTGTAGTTGAATTTTCAACTAAGAAAGATCAATTTTGTACAAAAAGTGAAATAGATACATTTCCATAAAACAAAGCAAACAATTTTCAGCAAAAGAAATTAATTTTTTACTAAAATGATTAACGTTCAATTAAAAAAAATTAATTTCTAAAAAGTACTTCATATTTTATATGAATTTAATCCATTTTGGTTGAAAATTCAAATATCCGCTTGAAAATAAATCTGTCTGAATTAAGGAATCAACTATTCTTTTGGAAATTATGTTTGAGAATTCAATAATTTTGTTAAAAAATTGTCTTTTGGTCGAAAATTCATAATTTACAGTAGAAAAGTCGTCTTTTTGGGTTGTAAACGAACTTGTTTGTTAATAGGAATTTTGTTTATTTCTTGACTGAAAATTGCCTCTTGGTTGAAAGTTCAACCCTTTTGACGAAAGTTCATCTTTTTTGGGTAAAATGTTAATCTTTTTTGTTAAAAATGCAACTGTTGAATCAAAAGATTAATTATATTAATTAAAATTAAACATTTAAAAAAAAATTATTCTTTTTGATTAAGACTTTACATTTTTGGTTGAAATTGTTTTTTAGATAAAAGTTGAATTATTTGGTAGAAAATTGAACTATTTTCTCCAAAATTAATTGTTTGTTTGAGTATAAATTTTTTACAAATTTTATAAAATTTTTTGTCTTCTAAGAAAATTCGTCTTTTTTTAATGAACATTTAACCAGCTTTTCAAAATTTCTTTTTAAATTATTAAAAATTCATCTTTTTAAAAAATAGAAGAAAGGTAGAAAAGACATATGTTTTATTTGAGAATTGTTTTTTTTTAAAGAAATTGCTATAATTAATTTGCCATTTTAGTTGAAAATTAATTTGCTTTTTAGAAAATTTATCTGATTGCCTTGAAAATTAAATAATATTCTATAAAATTAAACTATTTGGTTCATAAATCGCATCATCTTTTGGTTTAATTCAAGAGGTTCAATAAATAGGGAAAAGGGGGGCAGCGCCAACCAGTGGGACAAAGGTGATTTTCCTTATAGCATGACAACTATGGTATTTAACAATTTTATTTCTACTTTGCATCAAATAAATCCATTTCATCAGAGAGATTTTGTTACTTACTAAAATCTTGAAAATTGACGTTGCAAGAGAAAAATTATACAGAAAACAGTTTTTACCACGAAAGAATGGAAGTTTCGCTGACAGAAATATAAAGTTTTTAACTCTATTGACAATACTTACCGTATAAAAATTTGATATTTTGACATATAAAATAATATCACATAATTTAATTATAATAATTAGACGTAATTCAAGTCCAAAATATAATATATCTCATAAATAAGTGAGGCTTGGCCAGAGGGGCAAGCACGACAAAAATAATATTGACAAGTGCTTAGGTGAAACACGTGTCACAAGTTTCGTCGATAAATGATCGGCAATGTAGAACAGCAACTTATCTTGTGGGCTACATGGAAGAAACTATTAAATATTATTATTATAAATCCGGTCGGTATGCAGTTGTCTTGTATTGGTACAGTAGAAACATTGCGTAAATTCCGTTTCCAGCAAAATTTCAACGAATAAGAGGTTATATTACAACTATCTCTATTTTTATTCAAAATAACTTATTCTCCTTGTTGGACATCTTGCAAGGTAATTTTTCCAGCACATAAAATACCACAGAAGCAAACCAACATATTTTCTTATCTTTAAATGTTTTGATTTTCATAAAAAGCTGCAGACAGCTTTACCCTCAGGTGACGGACAAAGCCGACGAAATACAGCATGTTAGAAATAATTTAATTACCAAATCATTGTTTTTTTTATGTGATTAATACTTATAGAAATATAATATCATATAATGTAGAACTCGAAATGAGAAAAAACTGGATCAATTCAACATCTTATTAACTTTAAAAAAACATTGACTGTTAACTTGTGGACGCTGCCCCCCCCCCCTTACCCTACATGCTTTATAGTTGGATCTTCAATTATTTAGTTGAAGATCCTTCTTTCTGATTGAAAATTCATTTATATATTTAAGGATTTAACTATGTTGTTAAAAATTCGCCATTTATTTTATATAAATCATTTACGGTAGAAGCCATCTTTCTAGGTTGAAAAAAAACTTCTTTGTCGAAGATAAAAGTTTGCGTTTTGGAAAATCAACTGCCTTTTAAAAATGTTGTCTTTTAGGTTTGAAAACTGAACTGTTTTTAATTAAATATTAATTTTATATATATATAAAAATTTCTATTATTTGGTTGAAAATGCACATTTTAAGTTGAAAATTTAACTATTTTGATAGAGTCATCTTTTTGGTAGAAAATTGAACTGCTTTTTTAATATCGTTCTTTTTGATTGAAAAGCCATCTTTTATGGTAGAAAAGTCAACTTTCTTGGTTGAAAATTGGTGTTCTTTGGTTGAAAATGAACTTTGTTTTTGCTTCGAATTTCTTCTATTCAGTTTTTAATGCAACTGCTTAGTTAGAAATTAATGTGTTTGTTAAAAACTCGCCTTAGGTTTAAAAATTCAACAATTTTGTTAGAAAATCTTTCTTGGATGAAAATTCAACAATTTAAAAAAAAAATTAAATATACATATTTCGACTTTAAATCTTAGGTATCGAGAGTGCTTCATATTTGATTCAATATGCCGTATTTATATTATTTTATTTAAAAGAATGTACGTCCTTATAATTCCCGTATTTTCTTCAACAAACACCCTTCTTTTCCGATTTTGAGAGAATTTAGGGTCATGTTACTTTCGGGGATGGGGGAGGCATAAGACAGAACTGTGATCGTGAACCCCTCTGAAAAAGAAGCATTTGTAAGTATTGGATCTAATACTTTTTTTGCAAATAAGTATTGGAAATCTAATACCTTTTCGCGAAAAAAGTACTGGATACAATACTTATCAATACTTTTTTTCATAATACAACAACGGGTGATGGGAGGTCAAAAATATCACAAAATTGGAATCGCAGTTCCTGAATGACCCCTTATTGAAAATTATACGACAGTATAGTAGAATGTTATTACTTAATTACTTATAGAGACTCTCTAATACAAAGTGACAAATTGGGGGCTTAAGTGACATTGCAACGGGGGTCAGATTACAACTTTATGAGCAGATCTGCTTTGATACAGGAAACTGCTATTCAATGATAATACTTGACACCAGCTTGTCGCGCCAAAACCGACGAATAGGAACGTCAGAAATGCTCTTTAACCCCGTTCGATAATGCACTCCCAGAATTTCGCTACTTTCCGCTTTTCATAATCGGTGTCCAAGATTCATTTCGGTGCTAAGATTCATTTTTAAAACTGATTTTTCTCATGCAATTCAAGTGCATAAAATCGCAGAAAGGTTAACAATTTTGTATTTTTTGAATCTTAAGAAAAACTGGCATTGAATCAAGATTCGCGGTATTAAATAGCCATCAAGTTCACAAGAGGCAACCAAGAATGTTTATATCCTTATCTGATAAAAACTTGTAACATTGGTTTCGTATCCTGTTAAGATGCGAAGTAGGTGATTAAAATCTTTTCTTTCTATACATTCCCACCTACACTTACCCTCTCCACCTATACTACTCCTCCCCACCCATAATTTCACTCTTCCGACTTCCCCACCATAATATCCATTCCCTCACATTCCCTTCCCTTAATTTTTCCTTCTTTACTTTCCCTCACTTCCTCTGCTACTCCATTCGCCTCACTTCCCTACTTCACCACCCGCTCATTTACCTTCATTACTTCTCCCTTATTTCACTTGACCCTCGCTTCCTTTTATTTCCTTTTAACTTACTTTCCTTCACTCCCCTTCTAAAAATTAAACTTCCCATCTACTTCTCCCTTTATTATTTTCCTGACTTTCTCTTTCCTCATTTTTCCTAATTCCGATCTCCAAATGACTCTCACTTCCTCTCCTCTAAGTTTCCCTTCTTTCCCACACTCATTTCCCCTACCTACTTTCCTTCCTCTCCTTTCTCCTAATTCCCAGCCTCTCATTTATCCTAATTCCTCTCTTCTAATTTTCTCTAACTACCTTTACTTTTCCCTCATTTTCTGTACCATAATTTCCTCCTTTTTCAATTTATCTCACTTCTCTACTCCTACTCTCATCTTCCTTATACCGTGCAATAATTACCACTACTACCACTCCCCTTATATACCCTTCTTTTATTCCCATACTTTCCCTACTTCTCATTCGTTTTTCCTATCATTTCACCTAATTCCCACCACCTATTTTTTCTATTTCCCCATTTCTTCCTTTCGTTCCCCTTCTAGGAAAAAATTATGTCAGAGGTACGGTCAGATACTCGACCGAAAATATAAAGGTTTCTGATCGGGGTTGCGAAACAATAAAAATGGAATCACGTTAGGTGGACCGCATTGCAAGAGTATTTAAATTCCCGGTTAGACCTTACTAGCGAATTTTTTTACAATTTCATTTTTTATGCTCATACTTTTTTCCAACAAAGGGAAGTAGAATAAATGAGGGGAAATAGGAAAAAGTGGAAGAGGTGAGGGAAAGTTGGAGGAAATCAGAGGAGGAAAATTAAGAGAAAGGAGGGGAGATACAGAAGTTAGATAAGGGAAATAAGACTGTGAGAGTAAGGTGAGAAAGGGGAGAGAAAGTATGGAAAATTAGGTGAAAGAAGAAGAAGGGAAGTAAAGGAAATAATGCGTAGGAACTATGAGAAGTGGGGGGAGTATGGGAATAAGGCGAGAGTATAAGATGGTTGAATAATCAGGGGTAATGGGGGGAAAGGGTATAAGAAATAGAGTGATTGAGGGTACGGATAGAAGGGAAGCTAAATGAGTAGAAGGGAAGCTAAATGAGTAGAAGGGAAGCGAGAGGAAGTGGTGGTAAAAAGAAATAAGGGAGAAGTAGAAGTAGGTAGAGGAAATGAGGGGAGAGAAAAGAGGATAAATCAGAGGATGGGAATTACGAGAAAGGATGGAAGGGAAAGTAGGTGAGGGGAAATGGAAATGGGAGAGAAAGGGAAGTTAGAATAGAGCAAAGAGGAGAAATTATGGGATGGAGATTAGAGAAATTGGGAAAAGAAGAAGTAAGGGATAGTAGGGGTAATTAAGGGAGAATGTAAGGGACATGAGGGTAGTAGTAGAGAGAATATGAGAATAAATGTTGGTATGGTAAATGAGGGAGAAGTAGAAGCAGTGAGAGGAAATGAGGGGAGAGAAAATATGATAAATGCGAGGATGGGAATTACGAGAAAGAATGCGAGGGTAAGCAGGTGAGGGGAATTTAAGGTGGGAAAGTGGGGAAGTTAGAAGATAAGAAGTAGTAAAAATTAGGGGATTGGGAATTAGGGGGAATGATAAAAGAGGAAGTCAGGGAAATAATAGGAAAGGGAGATGGGAAGTATGCGAATAAGAGATGGGGATGTGATAGATTACTAATCGGGGGTAATAAGGGAAAAGTGGGTTAAGAAGTATGGTAAACAAAGGGATGTATAGGCGGGAAATTAAGAGAATAGAAGGGGAGTGAGAGAAAGTGAGGGTGTAGGGAAATGAGGGAGAAACAGGGAAAGTCAGGGAAAAATTAGGAGGAAGAAAGTAGCGGAAATTATGTAAATAGAAGAAAGAAAGTTATAGGAGGGACGATAGGGCATTGCATGTGAGTAGGGGTGGATAGGGCGGATTGTAAAGTAGGGAAGTGAGGGGAAGGAGTAAGGCAAAGTAGATACGGGAGGATTGGGAGAAGGGAAAGTAGAGAGTGGGATATAAGGGTAGGTAGTAGGAAGAGGGTAAATATGGGTGAAGAGGGTTGGTGAGGGGAAGTAGGAGAGGGAAAGTATGGGAGGGGAAGATTTAAGCTACTTAAATAGCACCTTAATACCCTTATAACTAAAAACCAAATAGAATATTTTAATATAATAAAAAAATATATATTTTAGGCACAATTTAGGATTAAATGTACAAGCAAACTGATTTTAAAATAGTCTATAAACTAGTTAGTTTCTTAATATATTTTTCCGTAATTTTTTTTAAATATATTAATTTCACATATGCATGTGGTTGCACTTGGATAATTTTTTGAATCTCAATGTTTTTGGTGAGATACAATTTCATTTTCTTTGTCCTATTACAAAAAGAAATATCAAAATTGTTTTTCTTTTGATAAATAGACCGATCTTTTGCATCCTTTTTTGCAAGTAATCTATTTGAATTTATAGTTCATAAAAGAATAAAGAGTTTGAAAATAGTAGTTTATAGAATAACGAGGAAACATTGAAAAGTTCAATGTGCACTCTAAATTCTGCATGCATGAAATTCATGAAGGTTTGAAATAAGTTTCAACGCAATAGTGGTGACAGAGTAACTTTTAGGTGGATCGTCAAAGTGGATTTGAATTAAAAATTTGAAAACATCAAAGTATAAACATCAATCAATCCTTCGATAAAATGTTTTTATAATTTGGGACCGTTCAAAAACTATACCCCCCTTTGAGAGCTAAATTTTATCTTTCCTTACATTACAAAAATGAGTTTTGAATCCAAAAGGAGGAATTTTCTACTTAAAAACACGAAGTTTAACATAAATTTCAAATTTTCATCAAAACAACACCAATTATTAACAAAATAGTTAAATTATCAATGAAAAAAACTAATTTACAACTAAAAATACACCAGTTGGTATTTCAACAACGGAAAAAATAATGTAATTTTTCATCAAAAAAGGTTGATTTTAATCAAGAAAATAAACATCCAACAAAAAAACTAACAATGTTAATTTTAGATGAAAAATTCAAAAAAAAAATAACTTAAAACAAAATAGTTGAATCTTTAAACAAAACAGATTAGACTTTAACCAAACTTGAAAAAAAGATAACATTTCTACCAAAAGAAAAGATTTTTCACCAAGAAAGATTTTTTATTCCAAATAGGAAAACATGTTAACAAAATTGTTGAATTTCAAGACAAAAAGGCGAACTCTAAAAATGTTGAATGTTCTACAAAAATAATACAGATTTTTCAATCCGAAAAGACGAATTTTCTATAAAACTGTTGGATAGTTTACGAAAAAGCAAGTTGCAATTAAATTATTTAATTTTAAACTAAAAACGATACATTTTAAGGCAAAATGAAATAAAAAAATTACAGTTTAAAAAATTACCTTTAACCAAACATAAACGAATTGTTTATCTTCAATGAACAAAACTAATTTTCAACAACGTACTTCAACTTTCAACCGAATAGATTTACCAACAATTAATAAAATTAAGAAAAACGAATCTTCAACAAAATATTTAAATCTTCAATTAATAAAATGAATGTCTAATACACCAGGTCAATTGTGTACTAAATAGTTGAATTTTTAACCAAAAAGGGTGAATTCTTAATAAAAAACTACATAGTTGAATTTTGAACCAAGAACGATCAATTTGCAACCACAAATTGAATATGCTCATTTTTAGGTGAAAAGTTTAGTTTTAAAATAAAGAAAACACGAATTTTTAATAAGGTAGTTTAATCTTTAACCAAAAAAATTAATGCTTTACAAAGTAGTTCAACTATCAATGAAAAAGATGAATTTTAAACTAAGAACGATTATTTTTCAACCAAAAATGGAGGAGGTGAATTTTCAGTTGCAAAATTAATTTTTTAATACAATAAAGTTAAAATATTAAGCGCTCCAAGCATGCAGAAAAGGGTTTTGTAGCCTATTATGGTGCTAATTATATAGCCCACATCTTCCCCTCCCACACATTCCCTCTTGCAGTTCCCCTTCCTACTTATAATTCCCCTTTTCTTACTTCCGCATCCTATTTTCCTCACCTTACTTTCCCTTCTCCGATCCTATATCTATTTTCCTTACTTCATCTACCCTTACCCTCCCTTTACTACTTTATCACACCTAAATTCCACTCCCTTAAACCCCCCTTCGCACTACCCTATCACCCTTCCCACCACTCTATTCCCATAATTACCTTTTTCCCCCTATTTTCCTCTCATTTCCGCTACTTTTTCTCCCTCAT